>NC_091392.1:159693604-160016104 GCF_032191515.1 Phaenicophaeus curvirostris | reverse complement strand
GTACCTTCCTGGGGACTGTGCGGTAAGATTGAAGAGAGATGGTGAGCAGGGCTGGACTTCCCGCTGCAGAAGCAAGTCATTGAAGGTTTGCAGAATGGTCAGGGTTGGAAGCAACCTCTGGAGATCATCTAGTTGAACTTCCCTGCTAAAGCAGGTTCACCTACAGCAGGTTTCACAGGAACATGTTGAGGTAGGTTTTGAATATCTCCAGAGAAAATATTCCACAACCTCTCTGGGCAGCTCTGTGATCCTTACAGTAAAGAACTTTTTGCTCATGTTCAGGTGGAACTTCCTGTGTTCCATTTTGTGCCTGTTACTCCTTGTCTTGTTGCTGGGCACCGCTGGAAGGTGGTGCCCCCGTCTTCTTGACACCTGCCCATTCGTAATCATATAAATCACCTTCTTGTCATTTTCTTCTGACTGCCAAAAGTCACAAGCATGTGTTTCAGCCCCTGCTATGAGACAAGGTGTTAATTGGAGGGTGGACATGCAAGGTTATACCCCCTTTAACTTCGACCCTTCCCCTGTCAATGTTTGCCTGGCCCTCCTCCTCCTTTTTTCTGTATTCCCTCAAGGAGCTGCTTTACAATGCCTCTGTAGAAGGTCTTGCAGCATTCAGGGAACTGAATGGACAAAAAGCTGAAGAAAATTACTCTTTTGCCCCTTTAGGGTTGTTTTCCTTCCCACTTTGCTGTCTTGTGTCTCTGGCTGCAAAGGGACAGTACACTTTACATCATCTTTGGGTGGCACACAGGAACACGTCTCAAGACAGAGCATCTCCTGGTTCCTCCTGGGTTGAGGGAAGGAAGAAACTGCAGCTCACCCAGACAGAAATGCCACAAACCTGTGTGAGAGACTGAACAGAGCAGCTATATCTGTGGGTACACATGGCAGATTTTCTTTCATTGCTGCTTATTATGGAAAGTTGGGAAGTGAACTGTCCCCAGGGTATCTTTGACCATGAAGGCCTTCTCACTCACCAGTAACCTTATCCTCACAAACACAGGGGGATCCTAAATCCTGATGTGCACAGGGAAATGTCTGGCTCCATTCTTTGCATCAACCTTTTTAACTGACATAACAGCCTGTAACAGACCCAAAAATGTCAAGCATAAAAACTCATGCCAACGGACATTAGAATGAACAGAATAAAAACGGGGGAAAGTAATTTGTTTTGAAAACTTAGTGAGGTCTCAGATGTCAATCAAGGTGGCTTTAGTTTTTGTTATTTCCAGACAGTTTAATTTCCCTGTTCTCAAACGTTACCAAAACCTTTATGTGCATAATGTCCCTTATACTCGGGAAGCATATCTACACATTAGAAGTTTTTAAATTAATGGAAACACATCTCTCAGAAATTTTATTTATTTCATACTTGACAAAAATCCCTCTCTCCCAGGAACAAAAATCTCCCAGGACAACAGAAAGGTGGCATTAGTTTTTCCCAGGGTGGCATTAGTTTTTCCCTTGGTTGCAGAGCTCATTTTTTCCTGTAATTGGATGTTAACACCTCTGACACTATGCCAGATATCAGAGGCAACTCTCTGGCACCATCGTGGCAGATCGTTAGTTGAGGCAACGGCAGGGCTGTAACTTGTGCTTCTGACTTCAGGTTTCAGTTTCTCAGGGAAAGACCATGCCAGATTATTTCCTCTTCCCTCAGAGGTGTGGGGAGCAGAATCAGGAGGCGGCTGGCCTGATGGTGCCTGGCATGTCAGATGTCCAGCTTCAGTGTTTTTCCTGGTGCCACAAGAATATGTCTGTGGAGTTAAAGATATTACGTATTTCCACCTAAACTTAATTTCTCTTAGGTGCATGAGTAGTTATAAATCTCAGGTACACTGAAATGAGGGAAGAGATTATTCCAAACGCTTTCAGGATCCTTCTATACAGAAAAGTTGCTGAGGGAGACTGGAAAGCTTCAGGAAAAAAAGAATAATCACTTGTGAAGAGTTGCACCCTCTGAGAGAAATAAACAGTACCAGCTCTTTTAAAATAAGAAGAAATCTTAAATAGGAAGACCCATAAATGCATCTGCAGCTTATTAAATAGCTGTTTTCCAGGCAGGCCATATTTAATTGAAGAAGCGATTATTTACAACTACATCACATCCACATCAGATCCAGAAGTTTGCTGGTGGGGACCAAGGTCAAATAAACTCTTAAGCACATCCATACATAGCCCATGCCATGCATTACATGATGCTTCGAGCTACACATGTCTGAGTGATAAGCCAGGTCTGTGCCACTATGAACTTCATTGAATTAGAATTTGGGGTGCTGACTTAGTGAAATAAAATCATTGAATTAGGAGGCCTTGTTTGTATAGTGAACTTTATTCTGAAAAACAGGATTGTGTTTCCACTTCAGCACAAATCTGTCCCATTGCACCAGGCAGCTTTGAATCAGATACTTTACAGTGTGTGTATATTAAAGTCTATAATTCAAAGGATTCATCACCTCCCTATTTTCCTTCCCTGTGCTTGAAGGAGAAGGTGAAACCCCCATCCAAATGTGACATCTGCAACTGCATGGGATGAAAGGGCAGTTGGTCATGGAAATCTCATGAGCACTTTACACGTGAACAGCCATGGTCCCCACTCTGGAAAACTCAACACTACTTGAGTTGAAAAGAGACAGTAACTGACAGTAGAAAAGTGAAAATAAACAATACAATTGCTTAGGTGCAAGTTCAGCAGGCTTGGAAGGGCCCAAGTCTCTGGTCTGCTGTGGCCGTGTTACGTTGTAGGTACAATAAGTCATGCACTTGGGCACTTCTTGAATGTGTTAAGTTACATTTGACTAGTTCTTGCTCATGGCTTTCCAACAGAGAACAACAGTTCCTTTTCCATAGGGAAAAAATAATCCTAGTGCCTGGATTCTTGACCACTTGACAGAGGTGCCTGGGTGAGGTGGTGTGACTGCCTCTCTCCATCGTCCACCAGCCCAGCAGAAAAGGCAGCCTGAGTTATTCGCCATACTCTTGACCTAGGAATGCTGTAATAGCCATGACAATTAACTAAGCACCTGGTCAGAGGTCTAAATGCAGATCTTTAAAGAGGAAAAGTTCCTATTTCTGTGGAAGATTTAGAAAATTAGAAATTAGAAAGAACTAGAAAAGCTCCTATTTTTGTGAAAGGAGTCTTTGCTCAAGGAAAAATGACAGTGACTTTTCTAGCCAAGAAGTGAGTACTGTGTCCTGGAAGCACAGCAGGGTAAGAAGAAAAAATGGGCACAAGAGGTCACTTCTCAACATCTCTGTTGCTGTCTCTGTACAGTGGAAATGTGCTGGATCTGGATATTCCTGCATCTGTCTGGAGAAGCGGCAGCTGCAGCATTCCTGCAGAGGACAAGCCCTCAAAACAGAGGCTACATTCCTGGAGTGCAAGTACCCTCTTGAATTGATTTAAATGAGTCAGCTGCAGGATTTTGGCAGGGTGGGAACCTCTATGCCAGCACAAGACAGTGCATGGAATTGAGAATGTGGTTCTTCTTCTTCCTCCTTTGCCGCAAAATGTCCTGCTTCCAGTAAGAGGCAGCTACTGGCTGTCTGCACCAAGGGTGTCTACTCCTTGATGTGGAGATGGGTGAGCAAGTGGGTGCTACATGGCCAAAATCCCTGTGAGCCCTGGCTTGCTGATGGTCCCCTCTCCTGGAGAACCAGCTCAGGCTGCTGCCTCTCACCCTGCAGAGGGCTGAGTAGGTCAGATCTAGAACTGAGTGACTGATGATCATAGAATCATAGAATCACCAGGTTGGAAGAGACCCACCGGATCATCGAGTCCAACCATTCCTATCAAACACTAAACCATGCCCCTTAGCACCTCATCCACTCTTTCCTTAAATGCCTCCAGGGCATTTAAGGCACTCCAGGGCACTCAACCACCTTCTCAGGTAGCCTGTTCCAGTGCCCAATGACCCTTTCTGTGAAAATTTTTTTCCTAATGTTCAGCCTAAACCTCACCTGGCAGAGCTTGAGGCCATTCCCTCTTGTCCTGTCCCCTGTCACTTGGGAGAAGAGGCCAGCACCCTCCTCTCCACAACCTCCTTCTAGGTAGTTGTAGAGAGCAATGAGGTCTCCTCTCAGCCTTCTCCAAGCATGATGTGTTGCTTGGACTCAGGAGGGGCTCGGGCCTCACTGGAAACTCAGCCTGAGCTAGTTAGGCCTTGAAGACAGCAGATCAGACCTATCCTGCCTGGCTGTGGGTCACAACGTGGGAGACCAGGACCGGGAAAGCTCAGCTTCCCCACTGCTGCATTTGGGCAGCTCCTCACCTGGCAGACATGGTGAGGCTTGGGTTAGCTGGTTCACGTTAACTTGGTCCAGGTGTCCCCCTGCTCAACCCTGCCTTGTCTGCTGAAGGATGATGGGGGAAGAATTTCCTCAATGCTTTTTCCTGATTTATGTTGGCTCTGCCAAACGGCCTGTTGCTCTGCATTTGACGCCTATCGTTTTTCGTCTGGATTAATAACTGGAGCAGAGGCTCCCTGCATGTGCTGGGCACCATCTAGGTTAACCCTACACTCTCAGCCAAGGTCAGCTCTGGCTGCAAAGGCAGAGCCTTTGTACCACCAACAGGAACGCAAAGTGAGGCAGCCCTGGCCTTTTCAGCAATGTTGCAGAGCCTAATTTATGTCAAAGAGACCCGTCTGGAGGCAGGGGAAACGAATCATTTAAATGTTTCCGATAAACTGGTAAGAACTGGTATGCACAGTGGAAAAAATGAATACCACATTTGTATTCAGAGATCAGAGCAATGGAACAAGCACAGAAGCTCTCTTAATAAACAATCATCAGCCCGGTGTTGTAACTGCTATTACTGATATTATATAAAACATTATACATATATTATATAACATTATTTCCTTCTATACTTAAGAGTTAGCTTCTGATTTTTTCCTCCTCTTCATGAGGCAGCCTGTTGCTATCATGCTGTCTTTATGATTTCTAACTTGGCTTCTGCAATGAAATAAAAAACCAGTCCTCACTCTGCAAACATGTGGTCATGCTCCTTAAAGGAAATGGTATGAATCTCAGAATTCCAAGACTGTAATTCAAGTTGCTGATCACAAACAGCCAAAGCAATTTTTCTTTCAGGATATTGCCTTGCACTGAACCTGAAGATTGACTTAGCGTTTGTTGGACCATGCAGGATATCTGTCACTCTTAGGAAGAGTGATTAGCAAACACTGGCAAGGTATTCTCCTAAGTTCTGACACAAAAAAACCCCCGAGACTGTGCCTGTAACTCTTTTTATTTAACAAAATAAGAAAATCAACTACAATCACCTTCAAAATAGTTCCCTTCTGAGCTGAAACACACAGCTGCATACGATGCTGCCAAAATTCAAAGCAGTTCTACAGAACATTTTCCGAAAGCCCATTGAGGATCTCCATCACTTTTGCTTTGATTTCTACCAACTTCGAGCACCAGCTTGATCTTTAGGAAGAGAGAGACAGGTCTGATGAATAGGGTGGGTGCTCAAGCACAGCGATATTGTTATTAGCTAAAAATCTCTTCACAGACATTGTGGGCTGGTGCACACTGACATTTTCCAAGCAAGGGTAAGAAAACATCTCTGTTTGAACGCATGTCCACTCACACTGACTGAAGTGATCAAATTGATCTTTGTTTCACTGTGACAGGTTAGAACACATTCTATAACCATCTTTTTGTCTCCCTCCTCCCACTCTTGATTCCCAGGCTATAGCGTAAGTCTTGTTTTTTTTGTGTCGGATCTCATATTATTCACTGATGAATTTAAATGAAAACATAAATATTACACACAATAAGTTTAACTATATGCATGTTTTCTCTCTGTTATTACGTATTTCTTAGTAACAAATAAGAATTTTGGTCTCTCGTGAGCTGTAATTTAAAACCAACATATCAGAGATCCACATTAAAGGAGCCTCTAAGCTCAGGAACAGGTTTTCTTCTATTCAGAGCAACGTAGCCAGATGAGAAGTTAGAAGTGCATAAGTAAATCTTTAAAACATTATGAATTAAGTAGTAAGCTTGCAGAAAATGTTCCCTTCAAACAAGGCTGCATTTGTTTTATCAGTAATTTAAAAAAACTGGAATTGCTCATTTTTTTTAAGGGATTTTATTCTGCTTTGGCTACTTCCAGCTGACTGGTGGCTTTGGCTATTGCTATCCCGGTCCAGGGTAACAGCTGACTGAAAAGAGCTGTGCTACGGTGCTCAAAATATTCATGCAAGTATTGCTCTTTGAAGATGCATTTTATCACCAAGAACTAAAGAAATGACTCATAGGTCCCAGATCCACCCATCAGTAAAGCAGCAGAGAAACATTTAAGAAATGTTTTTATATTCAGACAACACACTAATCAGTGATACGGCTTTATGCAGAAGTGTGGCAGATGCCATAGAGAGTGCTCTTGAGTCTTCTTGCATTTGGAATATTGCTACAGCACATCCAGCCTGTGCTTAGCAGTTTGGTGTTGAAGGGGAGAGCTTGAAATGATGAAATATCTTGAGTGTGCAGAGGGCAGTTGACAAGAGGGAGTGGAGGCAACCTTACCCTCATTAGCAACAACGTAAACCACAGAGAGAGAATGTCCTTTCTCATGTTTCCTGCACAGATGCTGGAGATAATTCTGAGTTGTAAAACTTTGCTGGATATAGCTCTGTTTGCAGGATCTCATTCCAGGTTTGAGGAGGGAGTACATTCTTGTCCGGTCTTCAGACTGATGCAGTTTGGCAAAAAAAAACCCTCACATGCCTAAGCAATGTTTCCTTCCATGTGGTCCTCTGTCAGGAAATGTCTTCGTTTTGCTAAGAAGCAGTGTTTAACTGAGAACATGCTCAACACATTATTCCCTGTGAAATTTGTTGGCTAATAAGAGGCTGGAGTGACGTCTTGCCATGTAAGTCTCGGTCTAGAGAGGCACCAAGTGAAATAGTAAGGTGGCAAGCAATCCAAGCTCATGCTCAAATGCATTTGCAGTTGTCATTCAGCAAAGTGATTATGTATATATTTTTCAATATATCTTATTTGATTTAATGGGTTTTGGAATGTCGTTAATGAGTGTACAAAAACAAACTGTGCAAACCTGCTCTCACCTTCGCCTCCAGGCCCTGGATCTCCAATCTGCTGCTCAACACAGGCTTCAGTAAAATGAGGGGGTTACATCAAGCTGGCTGCTGGTTACTAGCGGCGATCCGCAGGAATCCATCTTAGGGCCAGTACTCTTTAACATCTTCATAAATGGCTCGGATGCAGGTCTTGAATGTTTAATAACTAAGTTTGTGGATGACACAAAACTGAGAGGAGCCATTGACAGTCTTGAGGGCAGAGAGGCCCTGCAGAGACCATCACCAACCCTAAGAAGTTTAACAAGGGCAGGTTCTGGATTTTGCACCTGGAATGTTGCAACCCCAGCTATGCATACAGACTGGGTAGAGAGAAGCTGCAGAGCAGCCCTGCAGAAAAGGATCTGGGGGTTCTGGTTGACTGCAAGTAGAACATGAGCCAGCAGCGTGCCCTGGCAGCCAAGAGGGTCAACTGTGTCCTGGGCTGCATCAAGCTCTGCATTGCTAGCCAGCTGAGGGAGGTGATGGTCCCACTCTACTCTGCCCTGGTGCAGCCCTACCTTGAGGACTGTGTGCAGCTTAGGCACCACAGTATGAAAAGGAGATGAAGCTACTGGAGATTGTCCAGAGGAGGCCACAAAGTTGGCGAAGGGCTTAAAGGGAAGTTGTGCAAGGAGTGGCTGGAGTCACTTGGTCTGTTCAGCCTACAGAAGAGGACACTGAGGGGAGACCTCATCACAGTTTACTGCTTCCTTACAAGGGAAAGAGGAGGGGCAAGCACTGATCTCTTCTCTCTGGAGACCAACAATAGGACCCAAGGGAGTGGCAGGAAAATGTGCCAGGAGAGGTTTCAGCTGGATGTTAGGGAAATGTTCTTCACTCAGAGGGTGGTGGAGCACTGGAACAGCTCCCCAGGGAAGTAGTAATGGTGCCAAGACTAATAATATTCAAGAAGCATTTGGACAATGCCCGCAGACACGGTGTGAATATCGGGGTTGTCCTTCGCAGGGGCAGGAGTTGGACTCAATGATCCTTGTGGGTCACTTCCAACTCAGAACATTCTATGATTCTAAGACTATATCTGTTTGGTAGTCTTGAAGAGCAAACAAACATCTGCCAAGAATGGTTTAGGTATAGTTCTGCCTTGGGTTGGAAGAATGGCCTTCTACATGCAATTGCAATGCAGTTTTCTGAGGCTTTTATAAAATATGCTACACGAGGGTTAGACTACTACATGGATGGCAAGTAGAGCTTCTAGCTAGTAGTCAAACTTAAAAACAATGAAATTCATTATACAGATTCTTCTGTAGCTCTTAAAACTTTCTAAATTTACCTAGATATCTTACCTAAGAAGAGAAGATTGGAGGAAAGAGAATGTTTTCCCATTGGGAAGAAAATTATTTTCAGCTTATTGATTGAGAGGACATACTTCCCATCCCATTTGACCTGCTATTTGTCCCAAGGGTTTGCACAGACAGAAAAAAGTCTAAATCACAAATAGCAATCATAAGCCCATTTGGTCAGCTAAGTCCAAAATGCGCAGCCTATGAACTCCACCATAAGCTGCCACTCTGGCAAAATAAATCTGGCCTGTAGCTCTGTTTCCCTGTAGCTCTCTTTTTTCCATGATAAAATCTCCCATCTCCTGAGCTGCCGTCCATGCTTACAATTAGTCAAATCCAAATGCTTTTGTCCAGACAAAAGACCTGTTGTATCTCCAAAAGAGACACTTTCCCATCTATTTCACCTTGCAAGGGGAAGACCTAAGTTTAAGTCTACCCCTTGTCTCATGTCATACTTTGCTGCTGACTGCCTCGTTGAATGCATGATATGGCACCTTTCTGTAGGTACCAAGGGGTGCTCAAGCCTCTTCATAGTGGAGGTACAGTTACAACAAGGGGAACTATGAAAAACTGACTTAAAAATAACCATCAGTCTGTAAGCTGGATTGCTATTTTGGGAGGCAAGAGAGGCTTTCAGTGTCCCAGCTCTTGTGATATTTTCAGTGATATAGCTTTATTTTGGGGTGTTCCGCTTAGATCTTCTCTTAAAATTTAGTATTTTGACTTCCACTATAATCATCAGAGATTTGGTTGATACAGTCAAAGGAGCCTGGAGGATGATTCAGATGCCCTACCAGAACAGTTGGTCTTCAGTTCCCTTAATATTGGCTCCTCGTGCCATTTGATACTCCAGGACAGATGAGACATCCACATGGGGCTGGCAGACATGACACAAGACAGAGGAAGCCCATGTTCTATTTGGTGCAGCAACAGGATGCCAACTGGGATACTCCACACCACCTAAAATAGCATTAAGCACCTGCTTTTTGGTGACTGAATCCTGGTTTTAGAGAGATTAATTACTTCTAGATTCATCAATCATACAGAATATGTTTCCATGGGTAGGAGTGAACCAAACTCCCATGTTGATGTTTGCATTTAGGTGCTCTCAGCTGGAATCAAACCTACTCCTCCAGAAGGATTAAATGGCCTAAATGTGAGTATCTACTACAATCCTAGGTACCCTATCTGGACTCCAGCCACTGCTGCTGGAGGGTGAGGGTCTCCTGGCAGTGCTGTGTCTTCTCCATCAGCCCCACACCGTTACTCTGGACATGTCAAGGTGTTCTCAGAGGGCTTTGGGCACCCGTATTTAGGCCACTGAAACCTGCCCAGAGTGTTTTGAAGATGGCTGGGAGGACACTATCAACATGGTCAGCAACGAGGACACTCTGATATCTCTGCAGGAGAAGAGAAAATATGAATGTCTCATTGTACTTAATTATTTATGGTTCTCTGATTTTGCAGAGAGGTTCACTTGGCAAATAAACAAACTTGCCTTTACATTTAAGTACTCTTAAATACTCTTGCTTTTGAACGTGTCTCTGAGACAGAAATTCACATAGTTCCAATCTCTTATTTTATCTCAGTGAGCAGGTATAAGGATAAGAAATTCCCTTCCAACAATTCCCTAATGCTATATTACTCTTCTGTGTGAAATGAGGAGCAGCAAGTATAAAAGGAATCCTCATGCCATCATGATGAAAGATTTCCATTGTCAGCTCCAAACACAAGCATGTGAGCAGCACAGGAGAGCAAAGACAGCATCTAGACTCAAATGGGTTTGGGTAAACCTGTTATTAGAGATCCCTGAACCTCATCCCAGCTGTTTCAAAAATGGAAGCTTTAAATTAACAATTTGAACATGCTATAGACATCTAGAGCTTTTATATATTTGCTGATTAGTGTGAACTTATCTTCTCTCTCACTAAAATAATTGTTTAACTTAAGGGGATAAATGTTTCTCCCCTTTAGTCAGTTTTCAACCTCAACACACTGTGTAGAATGCCTGGTATCAAAAGTGAGAAGCATCATTTTTTTTAAAAAAAATAGCAGTTTTAGAGCAAACCAGGAGGCTAAAAGGACAGAAACACCCTGCACATCTGCAAGCTTTCCAGGATAGTGAAATGTTTCTGCCTGGTACTTGGATTCAGTTGAAACAATTCACAAGTTATCATTGGTTGGGCAGAAAGAAACAGCAACTCCTTTAGACAAAACAAACAAAAGAATTTCTTCCTTAGTTGTTTCAGAGACTTCTATAGGTGTATCGAGATCCTTGTAAAGGACTCCCTTCCCCTTCAGTTTGTAGAAAGGATATGGGGACAGAGGAGTTTATATGTGCATGGCATAAAGGCAGAGATGCCTCCAGAGCCCCAGACACAAGCCTGGACCATACTTATTCCCTGGCTCTCTCAGCTGCTGTCCGCCACCAAACTATCCATATTCAGCACATACTTGACTTCTACTAGGATGAGTTTACTCAGTTCTAAGATATTGAATTTCTTTGTTGGTAGTACTTAAATATAGGTTTAAGAAATGAGAGCACCGTGTATTGTCCTGAGGCCAGTTGGAGTGGTCCCTGAAGAGCATCCAGTTCCTCCTGTCACTGTGAGTTACCAACAAATGTCTAAAAAAGCCTCTGCCAGGGCATGGAGGAGATGGGGTCATGACTAGCTCCTGTCACCAACCTGTGAATATGGCACAGAATCAGCAAGGTGCGAACGTCTCATCTTGTCCCTAGCTTCTGCATGACATCATAGGTTCTGGTCAGCAAGGACCGAAAAAACATGTCACAAGTGCCTTTGCAATACATACCTCTGCAAATGCTCAGCAGGAGGACCAACACCTGTATGAGAACTACACCCAGCAACGGGCAGGCACATAAAGCTGCTCACCACCTCCCAAACCTCACAGATGCAAGGGGAAGCTCTGTTGAGGCTCTGGAGCGAGTCCAGAGAAGAGCAATGAAGCTGGTGAAGGGGCTGGAGAACAGGCCTTATGAGGAACGGCTGAGAGAGCTGGGGTGGTTTAGCCTGGAGGAGGCTGAGGGGAGACCTCACTGCTCTCTACAACTACCTGGAAGGAGGTTGTGGAGAGGAAGGTGCTGGCCTCTTCTCCCAAGTGACAGGGGACAGGACAAGAGGGAATGGCCTCAAGCTCCGCCAGGGGAGGTTTAGGCTGAACATTAGGAAAAAGATTTTCACGCAAAGGATTACTGGGCAGTGGAACAGGCTGCCCAGGGAGGTGGTTGAGTCACCTTCCCTGGAGGTGTTTAAGGGACAGGTGGATGAGGTGCTAAGGGACATGGTTTAGTGTTTGATAGGAATGGTTGGACTCGATGGGTGGGTCTCTTCCAACCTGGTGATTCTGTGATTCTATAAGTGTCAGCTTCCAGCAGTGGAGAAGCTTGACTGATGGGGACACACATGGTCCAGCACTGAGTGATAAACCAGTGATGCCTGCCGACATCACACTCAGCATGGGAACAACAGGAGGCTGTGGTCAAAGAGGGTACAGCTGCCTTAACTCATTCATATGCTGTAATTCATATCACAGAAATAATGTATTTAAAAGCCAGCATTACTACACAGATGTACACAAGTTACAGTTGCACATTTTGGAAGAAGTTGAGCCATACTGCTTACAACACCAATTCTAGGTCATAGCAGACAGTGTCTCTTGTCTCTGCTCCCACCTGTGTCTGTTCCAGTCTTTGCCTTTTGGCTAGATCCTGTTTTAGGCAAACTTTGCTGAAGATTGAGCTGCTACCCCAAACGATTTTCTGGAGTCACTGAAACGTCAGATCAAGGACCTGGGCCAAAAAAAGACTTGTTATAAATGAGCCTAATAAAGTTCTTGCTTATTTATTTTTGAAAGTCTTTGTAGCTGGCAGTTGTTGCAGGGAAAACCTGCTCAGCTCACTTGGTTCTACCACAAACCACATTGTTTAGAATAGCTACATTGCAGAAGAGGTGATGGTTAAAAATCAAAATAAGATTATTACGCTTAAAAATTACTTTAATAACTCATACATGATAACTGCGTAGTAAAGCATTTATTTTACAACACTCATAATAACTGTTTCCATATGAAACAGCTAAAGAAGGCTCCCTGGAATCTTAGCAATACATTTCAGTGCTTGGCCAGAATGAGAAATAACATAAAAGCATCCATAGAATGATACAGTATTCTCTTGGAGATATGTGAATAGTAATCTCCTTGCAGAAAGTGCAGTGACAGAAGAAGAGGTCACCTCCATTCATGCAGGCATGAGCTTCACTTTCCACCACTCAAGCTCATGGGGCAAGAAAGGCTGCGCTCCTGCCAGTGACAACAAGCTTGCAAACAGGCACATTAGAGCTCTGGGACAGAGGAGAGAATGAGTAAGAGACACAGAAACAGGTTTGTAACACCAGATGTAATTGCCTGGGATTGCTACCGCAGTAGCACTGGATTAGCCCATGCTCTGCTGCAGGATACTGTTACTCATGACATACATTTCACTTGATGATTTCCTACACAGCATGGCCAACCCTGCTCTGAGGTTGTGTCTGCACTGAAATCATGGTCCTTAAACAGCTTTGAAAAAAATTATCTTTTTCCCGAGTAGGCTGGAATACTGAGACCCCCTGGCTCTCCTCCTGGGGCCACATCCTTGGAGGGAAGCAGGCCAACAGTGTTTGCAGGGCCCATCACTGGCTTAAAATGCATTAAGTGACCCCTCAGCTTTTTGGTTGTGTTGAATAGTTTTAATGTTGCTGTAATAGTCATCCCAAAATATCTTTTCTGAACAGCTTTACAAAAGCTGCCAGCTAAATCTTTCATAGCTTTAAGTATTACTGGTACTTTCCAGATAATGTACTTCTGCTTTCTCTGGACCATTCCTAACATGTTACACACACACTGCATGACTGCAGAGGCAGCAGGACAACAAAAGGTTTGCCAAGACCCATGACCTCCCTAGAGCTGAAGTCCTGGGACTTCTCGCCTCTCACCTCCACGCTGATACAGTAGGTGAAGCTAAGGAAACATACCAAGATATCCAAAAGTCTCTCTGACAGAGGGTGCCCTGCTCATGGCAGCGGGGTTGGAATTAGATGATCTTTAAGGTCCCTTCCAACTCAAACCATTCTATGATTCTATGATAAAAAAAAAAAAATGCCGAATCTCTTTCTTCAAACAGTCAAACTTTGCTTTATATCCCCCAAACGCAGCAAAACCCAATCTGTCCTTCTGCAGACCGAACCCAGAAACTGGTTTTGATGTCCTAAAGAAATCATGAGGGGTACGTTGCTAGCAGCTCCCCCTGCAGTGAGCTAGGAAGGACTTAGTGATGACTTCTAACTGCTATAGGAAAAAAGACATTTCTAAAATATCCAGATTATAATCCTTTTCATAGAGCAAGGTCAGCATCCTATTCCTACTTAAGAGACAGCCAGCACAGGTTTGTCTGTGAAACAGGTGCGCAGTAAGATACAGCAGGTAAGTGAATCCTGAATTTATAGCCCATCTATAACTTTGGAAAGCAGTTACAAAGATGCGATGATAGATCTAGCAGCCCAATAGATTATTTTAAAAATAAATCTCAGCAGTGACTCAGGATTAAATTCTGCAGTTTTTGCTTAGACAAGCCTGATGAACTTTCAGACACATCACATACTGCAGCACACAGATTGAATCAATCCAAGTGAAACTGGAGCCTTCAAACTATCCCTTTTGCACCCAAACTCATTCTGTGAATGCAGGGGGTGGGGAGCACAATATCAAATGCACAGGAGCCTTCTTACAGCTAAACCAGCTGCTGATCAAATATTTTATTTTCTGAAGTCCAAAGCAAAAATCCCACTGACTCCAATAACATAGAAATTTACCTCATGGTCACCATCTGACATTTTAACTCTGGTTTCAATGATGTCATCAAGCCTGAGGATTAATTCGGGCTCAGAGCCGATTTGATTTGCATTAGATTTTTGATCTGCATGCCCAATACTCAAGGAAACAGATTTTCTATTGCCCTTTCTATTTGTAGAGTTAAGTTCATGGAAGCTCAGGTTTATTAAAAACTATTGCATTAAGGTGGCTGCCAAGCCAATGAAGACTCTCCCATAAAATGTGGTTTAATAAGGTCAAGCTGCTTTTAATAATACTCTGGAAAGACTGATTTCTAAATAATTCCCATTGCAAAATTAATTTGCTTAGTTGTAAGTGTTGCTTGGGTTACTCATTAGTCATTTATGTGCAATTACTTTAAATCCATTTTACCTACCTTCTAGAAAAACAGCAGATATTTCACAAGTGGAAGAGAGGCAAGGAGACTCTTCAGTGGCTAAAATTAAACAGATCTTGCATTCTTGTTATTCAGCCATTTAATCATCTCTCATTACAACACAACTCCCCCTGCCTTCAGCAGAATTCAATCCTAGGCAAATACTATTACAACAGGAGATAACTACGTGTGCCCCACAAAAAAAAAAGCTGTTAAAAGAGCCCTGCCAGTTTTATCCCTGTATGGTGGCAACTGTAGTCAACCAAAGCTCCAGCACTGAGAGTGGAGTGTTCATCTTTAGCACAGGCCACTTCAGTTGGTCAGCCCCTCAGCAGCGTGTAATGTAACCAGCCCCAGGGGCTGCCGTGCTGTAAAACTTCCAGTTCGGTAAATTAAGACCATCACAATCTCTGCTCTATAAAAAGCCCCATGGAAATAGTTCAAGATCTCTTTCCTTGCCATAAGGAAAAAATAGAAGATGGCAGCAAGTCCTTCACTGAGCAACGGGTTGAGAAATGGCAGAGGGACCATGGGAGGTAAGACAACACCCTGTGGCAGGGCAGAGGGATCCTTAGCAAGGGGGTAAAATTCATCCCAAGCTTTGAGAGAGTTCAGAAGGAAGTTCAGCTTTAATAACTTTTTTACCTCAGGGAGCAGTGGATCTCCAAAGAGAGTGAATAAGCAGATGAGAAAGAGGTGGCACCAAGTGAAAAAACTGTCCCTATTAAGAAAAGCACTGCCCAAATACAGAGTAGGACTAAGATTAGCTAGGAAATTCAAACTAAAACAATCCCTTGGAGACAAATAGTTTCAGGTTTTGAAAAATTAAACTACAGAAGGCTTAAAGACATGCCCAAAACTCATTGCTCAGAGGAGCAAAAGCACGTGGCTTTATAATAAAACAGGAGTCAAAACAACTGGAAAAAAAGCCCTCAACAACAAGGAAATTTCTAGGGGGGGAAGAAACTATTCTTTCTGTTATTACAGAGTGCGTGTTTAAACAAAACTCCAGGGCTCTTCACTTAAAAACAAGTGAAGGGATGTCCTACTCATACCACCCAAAGCTGAAATTTGACTCGCTTTCTTTTTGCTTTTCCTGTAAGGCAGGAAGAGCGCTTCCTCTCAGATCAAACAAATGGGACACAGAAAGCATAGAACACGTCTCTTCTCACATAAATGCTGCTCTTTAGCCTAATCCAGAGCAGCCCATATCACAAAGGATGGTTAGGTGATGGAAACAAACACTCAGTTTAGTCCCATTGCTCACCCTCTTGGTTCTTGCAGTGAATCCAAACGATGCAGCACTGGTGGTGAACATGAAGATCACCTCTGGGGTAGCACAATTTTAAATCCTTACTTATGTGGCAACAGATTGCTTTGCTCCCCTTGAGATGTGTGTCATTTCTGGGCCTCTCACCACAAGAAGGATGTTGAGGCTCTGGAGCGAGTCCAGAGAAGAGCAACGAAGCGGGTGAGGGAGCTGGAGAACGGGTCTTATGAGGAGCGGCTGAGAGAGCTGGGGTTGTTTAGCCTGGAGAAGAGGAGGCTGAGGGGAGACCTCATTGCTTTCTATAACTACCTGAAAGGAGGTTGTAGAGAGGAGGTTGCTGGCCTCTTCTCCCAAGTGACAGGGGACAGGACAAGAGGGAATGGCCTCAAGCTCCGCCAGGGGAGGTTCAGGATGGACGTTAGGAAAAAATTCTTCACAGAAAGGGTCATTGGGCACTGGAACAGGCTGCCCAGGGAGGTGGTTGAGTCACCTTCCCTGGAGGTGTTTAAGGCACGGGTGGATGAGGTGCTAAGGGGCATGGTTTAGTGTTTGATAGGAATGGTTGGACTCGATGACCCGGTGGGTCTCTTCCAACCTGGTGGTGGTGATTCTATGGTGGTGAAATAAACTTTTATAAAACCAGCCCTTTCTGGGCATCTGGCTTTATATTTGCAAACAGTTCTGCCCTCTCAATAAAGTCAGCAATTTTATATGCATTGTGTGCAAATCATATGGTTTTATTTATGAAGGATACCATGGGAAAAACTGGACGATCCACACAGAAACAAGTTCCCAAAGCAATTTGTTCAGGAGTGCTGGATTTAGGTATGTAACACTCCATGTGAGATGAACAGTGGTGAGATTTGTAACAGTTTACATGCAGGTCAAGAATTTAGACAAGAAATTGGAAACACTGAGAGCCTTTAAGAAGCAACATCTGTCCCTTTGCATTAAGGAAGCCGCTCACCCCAGCCAGGGGAGCAAAAGAAGAGCTGTACCAAACAGAAAGGATTTCTCATTGTAAAAATAATGAAAACAGAGTGTTTGGTTTGAGGATCACATTGTGTGTTGCCCTGCACTTCTGGCTGCCCCTGTTCAGAAAGGCCATGGGTCTTACCTTTGGGTGTTAGTGACCTTAAGCTGGGGGTTCATCCCACAGCCACAGAAACAGAAAAAACCTGCAAACCACTGAAGATGCTACCCTGGAACAAATTTCACCCTGCAGTTGTTTGTACTTGAGCAAAAGCACAGGCCCTGTCAACACCAGGCTGCAGACATTTAGCTGGCTGCTGACAGCAGCTAAGAAGTCCCTGGGATTTGGAGAATGCAAACATGCTTTCCACATGCAGAAAAGTCCAGCAGATCCCTACAGCAACAAGGATGAGGAGAATCTGCTCTAGAACTGGAAGTGTTCCATTCTTTGTTAGTCATTCACCAGGCCAGCCCAGGACCTCCAAGCAAATCCTGCAAGAGGTGTAAAACCCTGAATGTTTTAATTGAGAACTTGAGTCACACACTGAAACTGAGAGACAAACTCTTGAATTCCTAGAGTGGAAAAACATTTCTTTTTTTGGTTGCTTTACGTTTGGTTTCTTTTTTTTTTTCTTCTCCTTATGGAAACACAACAGACTCTTGATGTTTTTGGTTACTAATACACTTTGGAAAGGTATTTTTATATAGCTGCCTCTGGTGCCATTGAGATCTTTTTCCTAGGTGGTCCTGAGTTAATATCCCTGTGTATTATGCTTGTCAGCACTGAATTTCATTTATCATATTATCACTTCTCACAACGTGTCAGAGATCCTTTTGGAACCCTCCAGCTTATTTTTGTTTTCACTATCTTGAATAATTCCGCATGATTGTCACTGTGCTATTTTCTTTGTTTTCCATTAGCTTTTAGGAATACACTCAGCAGCACAGCTCTCCACGGGACATTGTAAACCTGACCAATTCTTGCCTCCTCCTCTTCACAAATTATTAAAACAGATGACAACTCCCCTTTCTTATCCCAAAGCTTAATTTCCATAAGGCTCTTTAGTGACTGACTTTATCAAAAGCTTGTGGAAATCCACATATGCTGTATTTACTGGAGGATCCCAAGCTACATGTTTATGGACACTTCTTTCCCAAGAACATGCGAAACCTTTTCCACACTCTGCCTTATTATTTGTCAACCAACACCTACACTACCGTTCCACTCAGTTTAACTAGCACAGATATCAGACTTAGTGACCCACTGTTCCCTAAATCCCTTCAAGACCACTTCAGAAATAATACCTCACATTTGTACAATTTTCTGTGCTTTAATGTGGAGTACAATTTAAGCAGCAGGTACCACACTTTGGTTTGGGGCTGGTAATTTCACAGTAGAGTTCCGGGTAATTATGGTCTGGTCCTGGTGATTTCTGACTGTTAATTTTATTGATACAAGTATCTTCAACACTGCCTTTTGGCACAAATCTAGTAATCTTCTTGCTCCTGATGGGTTCAGAGAAGACTTTAACATTTTCATATCTCTTCCTCACAATCTTTTAATTAAGGTTTTAACAATTTTACATAATTTTTTTCACCAAGCTTGCTACAATTAACAGCAGAGGAACTTTAAAATTTGTTTTAAATTTAAATCATTCTGTTCCATAATGCAATAATATGAAGATAGTTCTGCTCTGCCTTTATATGAAGAAGAATTCCTCCCATTTTTCCTGGTAGTTTGACAGCAATAAAAGGGAAAAATACCTTCCAATTAGTTTTCATATAACCAGACTTAAAACCTCCCAAAACCCAAGTCATTCAACTCGCATGAAAAGCAAATACATTCTGAAAATATTTGAAGAGCTTGATTTACTTGATAGCATTTGGCAGCCAAATATTGTCTTCCACAAATGGTCTAGATGGCAAATTCCCATGAGTGTTTATAAAACCACCCTTTTACACATAGAACTAAGGTGCTGCACTCCCTTCAGCCTGCCTACTCAGAGAAGTCTGGGGAAATTTTAATTCCAAGGGGCTACGCCTCCAGACAACACTTATTTTCAATCTTTAACAAGAAATGTTTGGAGACAGACAGCAGCAAAAAGCACTTATAGAAATTCTATAGTAGGTACATGTCAACAGATATATTTCAGATTATTAGGGTTGCTTTGTGTAACTTAGGAAATGAAACCATATCTATATGATTTGTAAGCAAGCTCTAAAACTGTTCCTACAGTTATCGTACTTTTTACTTGGCTGGATAAGATTCATAGAATCACCAGGTGGGAAGAGATCCACGGGATCATCGAGTCCAACCATTCCTATCAAACACCAAACCATGCCCCTTAGCACCTCGTCCACCCGTGCCTTAAACACCTCCAGGGAAGGTGACTCAACCACCTCCCTGCGCAGCCTGTTCCAGTGCCCAATGACCCTTTCTGTGAAAAATTTTTTCCTAATGTCCATCCTGAATCTCCCCTGGCAGAGCTTGAGGCCATTCCCTCTTGTCCTGTCCCCTGTCATTTGGGAGAAGAGGCCAGCAACCTCCTCTCCACAACCTCCTTTCAGGTAGTTGTAGAGAGCAATGAGGTCTCCCCTCAGCCTCCTCTTCTCCAGGCTAAACAACCCCAGCTCCCTCAGCCGCTCCTCATAAGGCCTGTTCTCCAGCCCCTTCACCAGCTTTGTTGCTCTTCTCTGGACTCGTTCCAGAGCCTCAACATCCTTCTTGTGGTGAGGGGCCCAGAACTGAAGGAGCGGTCTCACCAGTGCCGAGTACAGAGGGAGGATAACCTCCCTGGACCTGCTGGTCACGCCGTTTCTGATAGAAGCCAAGATGCCATTGGCCTTCTTGGCCACCTGGGCACACTGCTGGCTCATGTTCAGTCGGCTGTCAACCAACACCCCCAGGTCTTTCTCCTCCAGGCAGCTTTCCAGAGACACGATATAAAGTAAGCCAATCCCTCTGATTTGATTTAAAAACTAAAATAAACTCTTTATGTTCCGTATTGATCCCACTACCAAAGCTTAGGACAGAACTTCCACAGCAGCACCAGTCTGAGCTACATTCATCCCTGGTGATGAAAACAATAAATAAGTCAGCAGAGAACGTGCCTGCTAAAAAGACCATGTCTTAAAAAAAGGTATGGCAGTCATTCCAAGAACAACGTATCAGCCTTTTTCTAATAACAGCTACTGACCTAGCTCAGGACTGCTCGTTTGCACTACTTGTAAAGTCAGGCGGGCCTTTGAAATGCAATGTTTACGATTTCAACTTAACACTGTTAATATCTTAACACTAGGCCCCAAATATATAAATATATATAAAGGTGTCTTAACTATCAAATTTCAGAGGAGAGAAACTGGTGAGCATCTGAATGAACGTCCAAGCGCTTCCTATACTGGGTGTCACTACTAGAGACGTGCAGTGGCTAACGTGTGAAATCAACACCCACCGTGAACAGAAAGGCTGATTTTTAGCTGGGGGGTATTTTCTAGCTTTATGACTTTTGAAGGTTCCTTTAATTCTTTTCTACCCTGTAGCTGAATTTCTTTCTACAGCATCTTTTCCAAGAGGGAGAGGGGAGGGCAGAAGATGAGCAAAGCGCATATAAAACTCTCAAATTCTTGACATGTATAAGGAATACACATTTGGTTAATCTCCAACATCTACAATACCTGTTTTGAAACAAGCAGCTACAAGATATTCCAATTAGGGTGTGAATTTCACGTTTGCACCATCTTTTTCAGTACAGATGATATTTCCTCTGGTTCCAGCCCACACTAAAGATGATGGGAAAGGTTTTATTTCCTCAGGACTGTCAGTTCCTGGCACACTCTGTGACTCAGGGCAAGGGTGGGTATTCAGAGCTTCACCAGCTGAATGCTCGGTGGGGCAAAGGAAGACTTGACCTTTTCCTGGCCGCAGGAGCTTGGTGAACTTTTCTCTGCATTTGGATTACTGCCAAGCAGCCACACGCGTTATTTATGTACTGATTTGCCCACAGTAAGCGCCTCGTTTAATTCAGCTCTGCTGAGTGCAAAGCAAACACAGAGAACACTTAAACTGCAAAAACAGAGCTTGGAGGAAGTACAGATTTTACTTCTGAAGGTTAGCACGTTCGGGACTTCAAAACCCAAGAGTTTTTTTGTTTTGTACAGCAAATGTAGAAGAGTTTAGTGTGACATAGTAAGTTCTTTGAGCGCTGCCTGGTAATGTTACTCTAAATAGCCTGCACGCTGACTGGTCAGAGCAGAGAGCGATTCCTTCCAGGTGCATGCCTGTATATAAAAACCTCTGGAGCGTGCATCTGTCCACAGGAAACCTGAGCACCCTCTGTCACAGCAGGTAACCACGCAGCTGTCCAGCTAACCTTGTCTGACATGCCCTTGTGTTTTCTGCTAACTAACAAAGGAAATACGTTTGTCTGAATTCTTATATTTCAGGTCACCTGAGCTATTAATTACATCCAACTAACCTAACCCATAGTATTTCACAAGGAGTGTCTATCTTTGCTGGTTTTCAGTATTTGGATGTATTTAACTTGTGGAATCAAATTTCATATAGGTTTATTATAGTGATGATACTAGCACTGACATTTCCTTGTTTCCTAGCACTTGTATTCATCTTTTCACAAATATATAAATATTTAATTCAGTGCATGAGAACATGAGGAAATTGCGTGAGCTCTAAGAAACATGGATGTTTGTGTCTGGTACGAGCATATGGCTAAGCCCTGTCTCACAAAGGACACACTCCAGCTGTATTTCCCATGTAAGCAAATGGAACTGGCTTTTGCCCAAATAAATCAGACTAAACCAGATTATGTTGTGCAACTTTGTGCAGAGGTGAGAGAAACATTTCAGCAGTGTGAAGACCCAGTGACACAGATGTGCTGAATAACCTACTTTTTTTTTTTTAACTTTTAGCCATATAGTTAGATTTGAAAAGCTCTTTCCAAACACTGGATTTTGTAAGTTCAGAGGCACAAAATTTATTGTTATAGGGGATGAACTGTTACCTTAAGGTTTACCATCATCTTACAGTTTGCTTTTCAGGTTTTGATTATCTTGTTAATTTTACGTGGCATTGTCAAATAGATATAATTTTGTAAATTATTCTCTCTTCCTTAGGTTCTGAAGAAATCAAATGTGATTCTGTAAGTTGTTTTGTTCACAACAGTTTGAGGCTATTAACAAAGTCAATATGTGTGAAAGCTTTGGAAAGCACAGAATTTAGAAGATAATTTCCCATGAGAATCATTTTGCATAATATCAGCTGCTAACATTCAGAAAGAGCCAACATTTTCTAAGGGACCAGATTTCTGCTGCAATATTATTATATGAAATCAAAATGCTTTAACAGACATACCATTTTCAGTGAAATATGGATCAAAAAATGTCAAAATAGTAAGAAATGTCAGTATTTATTATTCTAAAACAACAGCAACTTGACCATATTACACATAGGGTATGTAATAACGCAAACACCACCTATTTGCAAACAGCTTACTCAATACTCACTTGTGTCTATAGTCTTCATGGTACAGTCTGTCATTTAAAATGATGAAATAAACCTGTGCATCACTAAGGCCAAGATGCTACTATACCTGAAACATTGAAATTTTAAGATTAAATTTGTCCTGTAGTTTGCAGCTAAAAAAAAAGGGCCTTACTTTTCAATTTCAGGTTTGGCCTTCCACTTAAACAGTACATGATACAGGACCCTTGCCAAATAGAAAAACCCCAAAACATAAAGCTTGAAAATGCAGTGCTTAAGTTGTTTTGTTTTTTCTAATACAAAATGTTCAAAAGACTGTATCCTCATGTGTTTTGTGTCTGTAGTCATCACCAGTTGTGACATTCTCTTTTCATTATGCACCTTGCCAATTCCAGAAGTCTTAAGGTATTTTTTCCCAGTGATTTCCTAAAATGTTAAAACGTGACCAGATTTTATTCTAACTCAAGATATAAAAAACAGGCATTGATGAAAACTGGAAGTGTACCTTTGACTATATGAGACTGAAGAGAATCCACTGCTGTTGTAAGGAGGTAAATTTTCACTTGAGATGTGAACACGGATGCTTTCACTCATATGCCAGCGGATGCTGTAACTGCAGCATTATCTTCAGTCTCTTATCTGCTATCATCGTATCTCAAGTTATACACAAAGGGTGCATAACCAGAACGTATTACTAGCTAGAGACCCTCTACGGGAAAAGTATGAAAACCCCACCTGCAGAAAACAGTTCACTTCAAAGCACTCTCTTTTCTGAAACGGTACAAAAATCACTGCCACGACTGAACAAATGCAGAGTTAAAGGAGTCAGAACACAAATCCTGTCCTCATGAATAAACAGATAAGCAATAAGGCATATATCATGTATCAGTAAAGCTGCAATGGTGTCAATATCATGTGTGCAAATAAATCACCCACACAAGTCAGCGGTCACACTGCTCCTTAAAAAAAAAAAAAAAAAAAAATACCTGCAGGCATTACAGAACCTCCTGGCTGCTGCCAAACCTCTCCTGCTTCTGGCCAGGACATCTTGAACAGCCTCCTGCAGTATGATGAAACCCAAATTACAGAATACTTTGCAGCGCATCTTGCTGGAGAGAGCCAACAAGAATGCATTCTCAAGAATGAGCAGAGTAAGACCAGTCACGGATAAAGACGTAGCACAGCACAGCCATCGTGATATGTAAGAAAGGAGCTTGTACAGCCTCTGGTCAGAGGAACTTATGAACTATATATTTTTCTTATGAACTATATTTTTTCCTTTTTACACATATATGCATACATATAGATACAAAAGATATATAAATGCCATCACTGAAGAAAACTCCAGTTAAGCAAAAAGTTTCACTGCCGCATTTCTCAGGCAAATGCAGATCCAGTCCTACTCCTGTTTTTAGTGCTTGTTAGCTGATATCAAGTTCTTTCCAATGCTGGGTGCTGCCCTGTACACTGAAAATGCACAGTCACTTGTAACAACCCCTCATCCCCCTCATTTTCCAAAAAGCAGCTTACCATTCAAAACTTCCCACTGCAATTATTTCCTGACCGTAATCTGCATACCCTGCAGTTCACTACATTTCAGGGTAATTCAATGAGCTGTTTAACAGGAAAAGGCAGAGACGAGAAGGCAACTGCTTACAAGAAGAAAAAAAACAAGAGTACTGGCTGCGGCAAATTAACTAGCTTTATCACAGGAATGTCAAATCCATAGTTCTTTGGGAAACAATAAATTATACAGATAAAATTCAGAAATATTAAAATACAGTTCATCTTTCTCAGCTGTTGCATGGTACTGCTATCAGTTGAAGCAGGTAGCTTACTTCTCGGACTCACTAGTGGCATCGATTTAGTGACATAATGCTAAGATAAAATAAACATGATAATAAATATGATAAACACTATAAAATAAAACCTGATAGAATTACTGCATTACCACAAAATGCTTGCAGTAATTTCCAGTGGAGTAAGGAAGTCAGCCTCCAGTTCCTTCATCCCACCATTGAAAAAAACCCCATACCAAAGCCCACCCAAACTATCTTCTTCCCACCATCTCATACAAAGAGAAGGCCCCCAAGTGTTTAAAACATTATTTTTCCCCTTCCATTTCAGCTCTTCTGCCATGATCTCTGCACAGCAGCCACCCTTTCCCAACAGAATTCAAGGAATAATGGACTGCCAAACAGAGGAAGAAGAAACCTGTGAAGAACAATGTAACTCTGATGACTGTACTTGGACCATGAATTGCTCATCATCAACAGCAGGTTTAACCCAATTTAAATGCTGCAAGTGCTATGGCATGCTAGTATTTCATACTTTCACTTTTCTGAGCATTCAAATGTCACCATGTCACCTTTCCTTTTGATCTCTAATTTTTCAACCATTTCCCCTTATGTTTTTATCTATCAGACAAAACCTACAAAAAGGACTCTCTACGTAATGCGTTTTTAAAAAGGTTCTCTGGATTTTATTTAGACATTAAGAATTATTTCACAATTGAAATCAGAGATATAATATGCATTAATTGGGCTGTCACTGTTGAAGCTGTAGCATTACAAATTTCAACAGGCTAAACTGCTCAAACACCTACCAAGGATTCCAGGCAGGCATCAATTAAAATCCACACAAACCTGAGCAAAATTTTTCTTTGCAGTTAATTTTGTATTATCTACGCATACCCTTCCAACAGGCTTCCAAGAACAGTGCAGTCATTCAGAACAGCGTCCTTGTTCTCAGTGGGATCAGACAGAGCAGTTCAGCAGAGCTCTCCTGAAAAAAATCTCACCTACAAGCCTACTTGCTATGATGAGACATGCTAACACAACTGTAGTACTGACACTCACTGAACAGCACAGTATATGTCAACGTACACTTTAAGAGTATCTCACAATTCTCCTTTAAGGGAAGAATGGTTAAAATAAAACCACTAAAAAGAACTAGGCTTTTTTCAATTTAAGAGATAAGGATTCATGATTTCTTCTGTAAAAAGAACCTTAAGTGTTCTAGATCTGTTGGCCCCATAAGTAAAAACCACAGCATAAACACCTACATAGCACCCTCTGGCATAGTATAAAATGTGACATACCACAAAATACAACCTAACTTGGTCCTTAAAGTCTTCTAGCTGTTGTTATCAAGAGTTATATATTTGAATTGGCAGATTTTTTTTTTCCTAGAGGGCTCATTTCTATCCATAACTGCCCATGCGAATACTCAGTATGGCAAGCAAAGACCTTTGCTCCTTCTTCTTCCTGGCCAGCCAGACCATCCTCATCTGGATGGCAACCAGTCTCGAGGCCAACAGTCTAACACTTTTTCTAGTCAATGTGCCTGCATGCTGTTCTCGCAAAATACTTTTTACCCTTTAACAAGTTGCATACAACTATTTGCATATAAAAATACAGATTTCGTCTTTTCTCTAACAGATTCACCTGTAATTCTTAAAATACTACAGAACTGGGTTCCTAGAGTTTCACACTACTTCGATAAAGAGCACTACACATATGTAGGCCACCAGATCGTCATTCAAGAGTCCATAGAACACTTTGGAGCTGTGGTGTGGCCAGGGGTAAGTACAAGACATGGTACTCAGAAAGCTGACCCAACAGACAAGTAAACCACGACAGCAGCACACAAATATTAAGGAAGCTTTTTTAGATGACACTTCTGACAGTGGAGTTTTCCCTATGCATAAAAAAGTTGTAAAGTACTTCAGCAGAAAGCTCTACCTTATGCTGATTTGACAATTGACAGCAAAAGAACTGCGGCACCTATGTGTTTGTATATTGGATGCAGATATTGAGAAAAAATTAAGAAAGGGAACTCAGGAAAAAGTTTTCAGCATCTTCTGTAATTCCCATCAGTCACTGCTGGGAAGCAAACAATTAGCACTATAAAAAGGAGAGATTAAATAAAGGAGTTTAAAACAATTAAATAGGCATCTTTTAAAGAACAAGCTGGCTGGAGCAGTTCCATTGCAGGAGGAAAAACTACTTGTGAACAGTTCTTCTCCTGTTGCTCTTAAAAGCAGAATTGTGTGGACTGAGAAAACTGCCTCTGAGGGGAAAAAGGGTCAACTGATAAAGACATGAAAACTAGGATTTCAAAATTTTTCAGATCCACATTTATTGAAAAAGCTCACAGAAAACGGCAGACAATTTCAAAACAATAAAGAAAAAGAAATCGTACGGGTGGGTGAAACAGTATCTTATTTTGACATGTCACATCATCAGTTCTCACATTAATCAGGTGCCAGAATGCAGATGGTAAAACTCTCCAAGAAAATCGAGGTTGCACAAATTAGACTGGTGATTCATTAGCTGTCAGCTTTCCCAGAGCAGGTAGCCAGTGTTGCATAATGAAAAGCACAACAGTTGAAACAGTAACAGTAACACAATTCTAAAGCAGAGAAGCAAAAGCAGGGAGTTTGTTTCTTTGGCATCGGTTTATGTTGTTTATAAACAGCCAATTTATATTCCATTGATAAGATCTTCACAAAAGTCTGATAAGCAATACTTCCATACAGTACAGTTGGGTTTTTTTGTTTTGGGTTTTTTTTTTTAAGTTTGTACAACAAGTGTTAAGTTGGTAAATAACAGATTTTTAATATTTCCTTTGAAAAAAATTTAAAAAAAAATCTGTTTAAAAAGAAAAATCTCTGAAGCCTGAATCTACTTTATGAGTGATAATTAACCAAAATATTTATGATAATAAACCACAACATCACTTTTTGCATATCATTAAACCTTGTTTGCTGTTCTGACTGTATGGCTCATGTCTACACACTGCCTATCTTGAGCTGTCAGAAGTCTCACAGCATGTAGAAACGTATAACAAAACCATATCATAAACCTAAAAGTAAGTTGCTTACATTTTTTTAAAATATAAAAGCAGGACATACAGTAATTCCTTCCATATTACACTTTTATGTTACTGCCTTCAGTGTTTATTTTATAAAAAATTGCTGTATAAAAACATCTAACAGATTTTTGTGCAACTTACCTGCTACTGTCTTATGAACATGTGTTAACTGTTTTAGGCACTGGCTTTATCTCAATATCTGGAATCAAATCAAGAACAATTCAACCTCAAAGACAAAAAAGTTTTGGAAATTGGTGCTGGGACAGGCTTGGTTTCCATTGTGGCCTGTATTTTAGGTTAGTATTTTCATATTTCCTTTTGGATTTCTTGTGAAAGATGATCTAAATCTGCCACTGTCACTTTAGGACAATGAAGCAACAGCTGAAGTAAACTTTGTGTGTCACTGCTTTTTTAAAATGAAAATTATTGTAAAATACTATTTTGTTAATAAAGTAACTGACCTAGTTATTGGTGAAGGGAAAGCTGGGGAAGTTATGTAGATAAAGGTTTTTATATATGTATATATAGGTTCAACTACGTACCTATGAATTGAACGAAATTCATTTTTTCTTTAGGAGCTTACGTTACAGCTACTGATTTGCCTGAAGTCCTTGAAAATCTCTCATATAATATTTCAAGAAATACACAAGACATGAATATACATAAACCTGAAGTGAGAAAACTGGTATGGGGAGAAGATCTTGATGAAGACTTCCCTGTATCAACTTACCATTATGATTTCCTACTGGCCACTGATGTGGTATACCATCATACAGCTCTTGACCCCCTGCTAGCAACAATGGTGCATTTTTGTAAGCCAGGAACAGTATTACTATGGGCAAATAAATTCAGATTCAGTACTGACTATGAATTTTTGGAAAAACTTAGCAATATACTTAATACAACCATTCTAGCAGAATTTCCAGAATCAAATGTCAAGCTCATTAAAGCCACAGTAAGAGAGAATTAAAGATAAAACTATTACTAATTTTTACTTAATGGCAGCACCTTACTGTTTGGAATGTTCTGCAGCATTACAGTGCACCTTCTGTGCATTATGTTTGTAAAGTTGTATCTGAGTTTTGCATTACAAGCTATGAAAAAACTGGCAAGACAAATGATGTAGCAATTTGTCTCTGGTTGACACATATGACCCGCTTAAACAGACCAACTTCACTCCACTGAATGAACAACGTTAGTAGCAATAGTTAGTGAAAAGGCTTTAACAGAAAGCATTGATCTTCTGGGCTGGACTGAACTTCTGTTGTTTGTAAGGTGTTTTCTTTCAGGAAGTTTCATTTATGTACTCTTCCAGAAACTAATACAATTTTCAGCTTTGTTATCTGTTTTTATTAATTATAAAATGAACTTTTAAAGTATCAGAGTGCATGTGGTGTTTTTTGATCTTCAGCTTTGCACATTTATTCTGCTGTGTTTTACATTTTTAACATTATTAAACATATATGTAAAGCTTTACAATACCTGACCAAGATTTAACTGCCTGGCACTTCTATACATGTATCAGCCTGTGCTGATACTCAACTTCACGTGGATTTTTGAGTTTGCCTGAATCAAATGCCAAAATGAAGATTTACAAGAGCACCTATGCGTCAGCAATTCTGAGTTACACATTGTAACAGTTTGAGAGGTTGAATTTTTCTTAAAAAAAATTAAATGTAAACTCTTGCAAACAATACAAGTAATGATGTCCTATTACTTTAGTCTAATAAATAAGATTTTAGCTACTCTTGAAGTAGCTTTAAGGCCTTCATACAATTGAAATTAAGATCAAACATGTTAAAATTCTGTTTACTGTAAAAAATACAGAGCTTTTACAGGTTTGCAATTAAAAGTAACAGTTAAGAACATAACATGCATGCAGGAAGCCTTTCCAGCTTAATTCCAAATCCTTGGTGTTGGCAGTTCTGGCACATCCATTGCCAGCAATGGGATGCACAATAAGGAAACCTCCCTGATGTCAGGAGTTAGATTACCAGGTATTAAGCTGTACCCAGGTGCCTTTACTGATAAATACACACAATTTAATAATCAGCATTCAGTAATGAAAACATGCGTTCCAATAAAAACTCAAACTTATCTTTTCATATCCTGCCCCATATAAAAATCATTCTAAGTTTACAATTGTTGGTTTTCTAGAATACACAGTAGTCAGGTGGATACATGACAGGAAGCCAGTTTTCAGTGAAAGTTGCACAGTGAGTCCATCCAAGCAGCTTCATTAGCTGAAGAAAAAAAGCAAGCATTAGAAATAACAATAAGCTCTAGGATTTTATTCTCTAAATCTTTCCAATGAACACCACATTGATATCAACATCTTAAAGATGTCTATTATCAGAAAGGTTGGAATGTTAACTGCAGTGTAACTGGTGACCACTGAATTAGTCCAGAAAGAGGAAAAAGAAAACCATTCTACATCATCTTTCAATTTAATGCACAAAATTTTTTTCCAAGGAGTTACAGTAATCCCCGTTAGTTCTCCACCTACATTCTGCTAGCAATATTTGTGATTAATAATAGTAACAATAACAGTGGTTAAACAGCAAGGTAATGGGAATTTAAATATTCAGAACATTTTTGGCTTGGTTGTCTCTGTTTTCTTTATGCTCTCTAATAAGCTCCAGATAGTAAATCTGCTAAAAGGACAGTTACTCAACTACTCTATAAAAGGAAAGAAGAAATTACTGGTAAACATAGAGGCCAAGCCACAGAAGCCTGGATAAAGTTAAAATGTTAAGTTTAGTGAGTTTTACTACGTACGAGGTATCACAAATTCAAAAATACCTGTATCTTACTTTTAAAGGCTTACTCAGAATGAACATGGCCCATTACTTTACCAAATGCAGCTTACTTGAATGCAGTTTTTCAAGTTGTCCTTCGTTGGCTTTTCTTCTGCAAGTTTTGTAGCAAACTTGAGACCCCTCCCATACAATTTATTTACCAAAGCATGCTTATAGGCAAAAGTCAAAACCTATAATGTGAAAACAAAACTAAATTAGATATTTTCGTATTTTAATCTTACAAGGCTTAACAAATAATAGCAGACTCTGTTCAGGTAGCAGAACTGATTTAAACAAAGTAAAACATTTACACAAGATAGCTTGCATTTTCCTTTGCAGTAAAACAGATGATTCACATTAGTAGTTATAAATATGAACTTCCTAGAGACTATTTCAGACTTCATGAACATAATTTGACTAAAGAACATCTTGCGTAATACAGATGTCACTATTGTAATTCTTTATTCATCTAATTTCTACCTTCTTTGGATTTTCATTCTATAGAGGAGACTGTAAACTATTTAAAAAACAGGCAGGTATATTTTTGACTCACAAACACAGACCTAATTGAGAGTTTTGATTCCTAGGAAGTCACAAACTTACTGCAGAAATGAGTATGAACATACATAATGAATGATATCTATATATACCCACAGACATATACAGAGAAATGCACATAATTATAAACAAGCAATGAAGACAGGTAAGCATGAAGACAAGCTTCAGGTTTTGGGTCAGCTCCTCACCATTGGTAATTTATTAAGAAGAGATCATAAAAAAGCTTCCTCTTGACAATAGTAATTCTAAAGAAAGAACTTACAATACTTGTTAATGTTGTGACTAATATGAACAAATGAGTGTGCCTAGTTAAAAGCTAATGTAAAATAAATCAGGTTCTTGACAGCCAAAGACTTACAGCATTCAGGGTGCTGAAGGATAGTTCACACCACCAGTTACAGCACTAAGAATTAGTGCAATCAAGACACTGTTTCATATATACCCTTTGGAATACTCACAGTAAATAGCTTTTTAAATTTTTTACTGAAGAGTAATGTAGCAGCAAAGTTGGGGAATACAGTGCTGTTCCTGTTGTCGGCAAGGTATTCTGGTATTACACTTTGCTATTCATTTCCCTTCACTCATTACAATTTTCCTTTACACGTTACAGTTTTCCTTTCCTTTGAATTCTCCAACAAAAGTTACATTTTCCCAATGTCCACTTAAAATATCCCACTAAGAAAAGTTAACAAAACCACTTCAAGGATGCTCAGAAATAAATTTTTTGCATTACAGGAAAAAGTTAATATTTCTTAAGAATATAAATATTAAGGAATCCAAGATCCTAGTCCTGCAAGGACTGAAGAATGCCCTATTTTATCTGCCTGAACACTTCCATTGAATATTAATAGCACGCCCAAGGCTTTGCAGGATCAAAACTTAAAAGATTGAGCTTAAAAAAACCAGAAATAACAAGCTTAATTATCAAGCAATTAAAGGTGTAGTTTTGAAGCTCTGAAGTATATGCCAAACACTCAGAGTTGCTCATTCTTCCAGTCCTCATGTATTTATTTTGTTGGGTTGAAGTAGTCAATCTGTTGTAGCTTAAAACACACACATATATGCAACAATGAGCATTCACATATAGATTTTCCAACTATTGCTATTGGAAAAACACTTTGCATGCTGCGTTCTCAATCCAATTATTTTGGATATTTTCCTAAAATCAAAACACATTAGCGAACACTTCTGAGTAACTCCTCAGTGGATCCATTAGCAGACTTAGTTTGTTAAACTAAACTTAAAAAAAAATCCCTTCAGTAAAAGATGACAGAACCACAAAACAAAAACAAAACAAAAAAAAAAAATGAAAAATGCATTGGAGCTGTCAGCAAATATAACATACTGGAGGCTAACCAGAAATAATGTCACTGCTCTATTAAGAAAGCTCTTACCTGACCCTGTAAGTTTTGAATGGTTATTGAACATCAGTGATAAAGGCAGGAGGAAAGCCACTTGACAGCATTTCTTTCGTAACAGGGCTTCCTAGAGTTTTTGTGGCAAGAAAACAAAGCATTTTACGAAACACCCTTGCTCTGGCCAAATAAAAGTTCGGGTATTTCTAAAGGAGAAAAAAGTTCTCTTCTGGACCAAAAGGTTGAAAACAATATTCCAAGAGCTCTTGATAAAAGACAATTTCTGTCTTAATACTAAGGAAAAAAACTCAATCAACTATACATGTTAAGTAAAACTACTAGAAGTTCATTAGCACTTCAGAAGTTAAGAATAATGCATGAGATGCTTTAAAATCGTAATAGGTTTACAAGCAAAAAATGATAGATAAGAAAGAATACTTTATATTTGACAAATACGTGTACAATTTAAAATCTTATAATTAAAACATTGCAAACTTTACTGTCACAAAATTGAAGATCAATTCCTTGATATGTGGAAACAAAATGTAAACTGGAGTGCTATTTAGATATAAGAGAAAATAGCTGCTATCTGAACATATGACAACAGCAAATAAACCAGTCTGTAGCATCTCAAAGCAGTTGCTAGATGAAATAATTGGAATGACTTAATATCTGACATTACTTCATAATTTCAGTAGAACAAGTGATATGGCCCAGAAATTGGCCAAAGAGCAATATACAAAGGGTAATAATAAGAAAAGGTAATCCATACTTCTAGGATGCTGGGGGGGAAGTCACTTTTCGATACTTTATTCCCCAAGCCAATGGCCTGTAGTAGAATATGCTAAGAGCCAGACCCATGCAAGTGGTTGGATGTCCATTTTCCAATTCACTGCTTAACTTGCCATTGGCTACATAAAGATGCATATTTAGGACAGTAAAATGCTGAAATGACCTCTCAAGTCAGCTGCAGGGCTAAAGTACTTAAAAGCCTGAAAACGCTTTTTAAAAAAGAACACTTTTTGAATCCAGCAACACTAAGCTACCTATCTGAACTTCTCTAATACCCTAAAACTGATAACTATAAAAAGGAAAACAGACTTGTACAATCAGTCAATTATTTAACCAGCTGATTAAAACATTTTTACCATAAAAAATAATTAAAATACCAAGTAAAGCAATATAATTTATAGGTAATACACTCCAACAACTTTAAGAACACTAAAGTTGTCATCTTTATAATTACCAGAAAATGAGGTTTTTTTCAGGTTCATATAAATCTATGGTAATAACTAAGGCTTCTTAGTTACATCTGTGGACTCCTTGCTGCTTTACCAACTGGCCTATTACAAATAAAAGCAAAATTCATATAAAAAAATTGACTCGTCATTTTTTCATAAGTTAAAAGGAGTTATGGGAATCAAGTATCCAACAACATGTGACAGTTCAGACAGTAATATGAAAATCAATCCAGGTTAAAGAAGTTTAAAAGACAGGATGAAAAGGTCTGGGCCTTTTATTTGTTTTTAAACTTATTTTTAAACATGACTTTTGCTTATGCCCAACAGCTAATTTAAAGGTTATGGGACATTAAATTGTACAGATGAGTCATTCCTAATAGCAACATTCTACTACTCTTCTGCAGCAGTTCTGTTAAAAACTGGGGATTTTGGCCCACAAATTTTAAAGCTACGTTCTGGGTAAAAGAAAAATTGCACAACTCACATTCCATTACTAAAAAGCTTAAAGCACAATCACGAATATGTTAGGATAATTAAAAAAATGCTGTATAGAGTTGTCTCAACTGGAGTTTTGCATACACTGCACACTTTTTTTGCATACTTTGCATACTTTTGCATACACTGGGGACATAAATATTCTGCCATGTTTCATTTAAAATAAACCTTCAGAGACAAGCGATTTAAATTAAAATAGCTGAAAGCATGAACAAGTGCACTTGCTATCAGTGAGCACCAGTTTCCCTACGCACTTGCTACAATATGAGGAAAAGCATGATACTTCAATGGAAAACAGGCAATTCTGAGGAACTCAAGAATGTCTTGTGGCAACACAGGTGCTACATCTGCAGAGAACACGTGAAACAAGTGATAGTACTTGGTTTACTAGAGACTGAGCAGAAACAAAGAAGTTATAATGTTCCTGATTCATCTTTAAAATACCACATAAAACAACGAGAGACTGGTTTATTTTTAAAAATTTTCTTAGACATTTAATTATTGACATCTGTTTGAACTTGGGAGCTAAGGAAGCTTAGGAGAAAAAACATTTTGAGCAATGTTTCTATCTAAAGCCATACATTTACTTTAATGATCAGTGCAGTAGAGAAGGGCCTTATTTCCATTCCACCCTTTCTATCCATTTTTTCTGTGTTTCAAATGTCAATGCCACAAAGCCATGTGCAGGAAAAGCAGCAACTACTTTAAGCAGTAGCAGGTACTTTTCCTTCCAACTTTTTTTTTTAACCTTATCTATAGGTGCTCCTGGGATTACAATTACTGCACAGAACCATGAGAGAGAAGAGGACACATCCATCATGTGATCTTTAAACATATTAAATTGATAGCTAGTAAAACTATCACTATGCCATTACTGACCAGCATACATGCTCCTAAATCACAGAAAGCTATGAAGAAAACCACTATGGAAATGAGTGAGCTATATAAATTACTTGCCAAGCAGTTACTGAGCATAAAAAACAGTTCTAGGTGGAAGGGAGGTCTGGAGACCATCTAGTCTGACCTCTCAGTTCAAAGCAGGCCACCTATAGCAGGTTGCCCTGGATCATGTCCAATTAAGTTTGGCTACCTCCAAGCACTGAGACTTGATCACCTCTCTGGGCAACCTGTGTTAGTGTTTGGTTGCCCTCACACTAACATGCTCCCCCCAGCCCCATAGAAAAATACAACCCCCAACTTCTTAAAGTAGAAGTTCCTGTGTTTTAGTTTGCACCCACTGCCTCTTGTCCTGATAGTGGGTATCACTGGGGAAAGCCTTGTTCCATCATCTTTACTGCCCACACCATCTATCTGGACACACAGATAAAACCTCCTCAAACCTTCTCTTCTCCAGGGTGAACAGTTGCTCCAGTCCCTTAATCTCTGTGGCCCTTGCAATACTATTTCTACTAGTAATCATAGCTGTACCGATATAAGGGTATCCATCCAGCAGCAAGAAAACACGGAAGATAAACCCTGCAGGTTAGTCAGGGTTGAGTAAATGAAGTTATGCATGGATACAGGACAGAAAGGCTGAAGAACAGAACAGGACAGAGATGTACCCCAGGAGTCATCAGGATGTAGTACGATAGGCTAGTTTTCTCCCTTTTCAGAAGTCACCCTTTTAAAATGTCCAGGGCACTCTAGAATGTTTCTGGGCTCAAAGTACCCTCAATCAGCTGGTTTTAGCTGGGGTAGAGTTAATTTTCTTCATAGTAGCTAGGTTTTGGATTTGTGATGAGAACTGTTGTTGGTAATAAAGGGATGTTTTAGTTGTTGCTGAGCAGTGCTTGCACAACATCAAGGCCTTTTCTCCTCCTCAGACCACCCCACCAGCAAGCAGGCTGGGAGTGCACTAGAAGCTGGGAGGGGACACAGGTGGGACAGCTGACCCCAACTGACCAAAGGGATATTCCATACCATGTGACATTATGCTCAGATAAAGATGTAGGGAAGAATGAACGGGGAAACGTTGAAGAGTCACAGCATTTGTCTTCTCAAGTGACTGTTACATGTGGTGGAGCCCTGCTTTCCTGGAAATGGCTGAACATCTGCCTGCTGATGCAAAGCAGTGAATGAATTCCTTATTTTGCTTTCTTTGCATGTGTGGCTTTCACTTTACCTGTTAGACAACTTGTAGGTTGAGATAAAGACAATCTCACTTCTACATTTCCAATTCTTTTCCCTATCCCACTGTGGGGGTGTGTGCAAGTGGCTGTGTAGTGCTCTTGACAGCCAACCAGTTTAGATTTCAATTTTCTAGTAAAATCAAGAGGTAGGAGCAGATGAACATACCGAACATTAAAGATAACAGAAGTTACTTTCATGTAAATGCTACAAAAATCTAAAGTTTTCTTGGTCTTTCAGTATCAACTTAACCATTCAGAAGCATTAGTTTTCAGAGCAAAACTCGAATATGCGTTTAGACAAATCCATGGGTAAATAAGTCTGAGAAAGAAATTCAGTCCCTAATCTGCGTGATTTAAATTAGAGCTACCCATTCCAGGCCCAGAGCACACAGAAGAGTGACAGGAATCAATACCTGTCTTGAAAAAAAGATCTGTAACAAAGGGTGATTAAATTCCCAATAAGATGTGTCCATTGGCTATTTTTCCACTGAAATTATTCCCATCAGCTTTAAAAATCAAAAGATAAGTAAACCAGGGGTCACTATACTGGAACACAGTACTGCATTTACAAGGACAGCAAGAAAATTATATGCCAGGCAACATCATTAAAGCACAGAATCTGCTGCCATAGGATGTTATAGCCAGTTACAGATTAGAAAAGGAATGCTGAAAAGATGTAGGTGCACAAGAACATAGAGATTAAAAGAAGGGAGGGTAACCACCATCAACCATCTTGTTCAGGCCTCCAGCTGAAGCAGGAGTTCTTAGTGGGAAGATTGTCAAGGAAATTAAGTGATTTTTAAAGTTCATTTTTTAACTATCTGAAGTGCTTTGGCAATTTAATATAAACAACTACATCGGTAATTTCATCTTCCACTAAAACACAGACATACACAAGTATAATAATTAATTAATAATCAATAACTCAACAGTTAAACAAAGACATTAACTTGGTAAATTAAAAGCTGCATAACTAATCATCTACAATGGCTTTTTTCTTTCCTTCCAGAATAGCTGTCTTGAATGAAGCGGACAAAATCTTAATTTCAGGATTAAGAACCTCGAAATGACAGGGTAATCTGTGCTTAGAAATATGTAAATGTAATTATTACCAAGGAATTCTTCCTTTATCTCTACAGACATTACTGACAGCAAAACAAAATTTCTCTTGTCCATATAGAAGATTCTACAGAATGCAGGGCTGAATAAAGTAGGGATGCTGCACACTTCTGTGTGTGTACCGCTAGAACAGCACAGAGGCTAATCAAAAAATAATCCCTGAAAGGTACAGAAAGAAACAATTCAATAAAGCAGCTTTTTCAAGGAAGTCTGGTACTGTTCTATATCTTTTCCTTAACTTCTACATTCACATGCGCAGATGTGGTCTTATCATAGATTTGACAGGCTTGGCCAAACCTCTGTTAAGAAAGGTCATTAAGGAAGCACAACAAGTGGGGACAGCATGAAAAAGTAGAAGGGAGGAATGTATGGGGCTGTGCACAAAAAGGTGGTGCATAATTCCACAAGAAGCCATCAAAAAAACCCAACATGCAAAAGAAAAACTGCTCCGCTTTCTTACCTTGCTGTCAAAAAGATCAGTCCATTTTGTTGTTTCCCAGAATGTCTCTGTCAAAGCTTCCGAGCAGCTATCATGATCCTCATCTTTGCCTTCTGCATCGCTGGAAGCAGCCCCTTCTTGGGCCTGCAGATGAAGCAGCTGGTCAGCCAATGCACTTCCTTTTCGACAAAGTGCATCCACTAAAGTTGATTTCTGTTTTTCCATTTCACTAGGGGAAAAAAAACCCCGCAGCATTAAAAATACTAAGGATTTTTTACAGATACCTCATTAAGAGCAGAGTTTAAGCTGAAAGGTTTACAGCAGTTAGCACATCCAAAATGAAAATTAACACAGAATTCCTGAAGCATGGATATTTACTATAAATTAAACTAACTGTAAAAAATTATCTAGAGGCACTACATATTAAATGAGGACAATCATTTTTCTAATCCTAAAATGACTTTGGTGTCTTAAGGCAAGGGCAACTCAGGATTCTAAAACTGAATGAGCCAGCACCAAGAAATATAGCTTTATAGTTGGCACTATAAACAGAGAGTCAAATCCACCACTAACATCAGCAGATACAATTCTGCTGACTTCAAAGGAACTGCACCCATATAAAGCACCATTGAATTTGGTGTTCAGTTTCAGATATTAGATTCAACCACATGACCTAATGAGTCAACTTACTAAGAAATGTTTAGAATTATGTTTATTATGTCACAGCCTTGCTTTTATATCAGCAATTCCGGAATTATACACAAATATCCAGGATAGCTAGAATGGACAGACTAGTTTTAAAACTGAAGTCTGGTATTTTATCTAAAGTAATCAACAAATAACGTATCATCCCTTTAAGGGCCTGATCATCAAATCTGTTGCTCTATTTGCAACCAAAACAGCACCATGCCCCACACTGCAAAATCTACCAGTTCTTCTCCAGACTAGGGTGTCGCCTTCAAACTTCTGTTTTTTAAGAATACATACTGGTAATTCAGAGGAACTATCTAGAACTAAAGGAAAATCAGGACTCAAAAATACCCTGAAGTACAAGAACAGTCATCACGCTTTTCACAAATCTTTTGCAAGCAGTTATTTCCTAGACTGCTATCGTTTTGTCTTCAAAACCAGATCCAAAACGTTGCAAAATATCATGAAAAGACAGGTAGCATTCAAAACACACACCTCTGATCTGTGACGAAGCTTGAAACAAAAACTTAATAGCTCACTTTTCTGACACATTTAAATCCCCAAAGCACCCTTGTTTATTTTATTCAATATTTCTAAATAAAAACTAACAGGTTTTAGTATTGCTGCATTCTGGAAACACAATAAGAGAACAAAATAATTTTTCAGTCAAGTTTGAAATGACCTGTGCTCCCCAAAGAACAACACAAGTTATTAAAAAGGTTATAGTAATTCCATTGCTTATAAACAGAGATAGAGTACATTGATTACAGAAATAGGATGCAATAAAATTATTTACTGGGTAGGTACTTTTTTATAGTAGTTGCATCAGGCCTGGGATCACTCTTCATGGCAAAATATACTGCTAATGCTGTCTGATCAATATGAGTTATTACAGTATTTGCAGCTTCAACAATTTCATCAAGTCTTTTCATTCGTTCCTAAAAGAATAAAAAAGTTGTTTAGCACTACGAAATCACACTACTTCATTGTTGATTCTACTAACACTAGGATAACTGCAACAGTATGGAAAAATAACATTAGATAATTCAACAAGCCTTTTTCTCTACTTTCTCCGATTTTCCATTCCCTAAAACAGGTAAGTCTGCATTATCAAAATTTCCTACATACATAGTCCATTCCAATGAAAACAAACTGGAAAATGAGGTGGGTATATGTAAAATACAAAGTTTACAGAAACAAAACCACCTTTCAGTACAAATTAATCCTCTTAAGTAATGGTAGCAATTATTAATTTCAGAAATATATATAAAATAAGAAGCAAATAAACAGAAAAATACTGAAGCTACTGACATATACACAAACTTGGGTTACCTTCAAGATGCGTAAATTTTTTTATTCATGGTTCTCAATTTTGAGGACAAGGACAGATGGTGGATTTAGCTGTGTCATTTCAAGGGGTTATTGTCCTCAGTTGCCTGAACAATTCCTCTAGAAAAATTACCAGTCCAGTAAAGGAGCAGAATGGGATGCATCCTTTGTTTCAGCAACTACCATTTAGAATAATATTCTTGTAGCCTAAATCAGTATGGAAACTTACAGTATGTTTAAATTAACAAGGCGCAAATGATAAGCAAACACGCAAGAAGGCAGGCTTACTTTCGTTCTGCTGTGGGATTAAGTGAATTACAGTCATTTAGGGAGGCAGCTGTCAATCTAGACATTCCTGCTTTACAATGCTGAGTACAACTACGTCAGTCACCTTAAGACCAAACATTTATGAAGATTCAGTCATTTAGGTTACATCAATGTATTGAGACAAGGATGCTTTAAGACAAATCAGGTTTTGAAGTGGTTAAGATTAACAACCTTCTCAGAATCCAGCTGATGAAGTCTTGCAACATACAATGGAAGATGATTAGGAAACGCTTCCTTCAACTCATTGTACATGTCAGTGGTATCCAGCCTAGAAGAGAGAAGGACATAGCATGAAAGTACAGATTCTGGGTATTTTTTAGTACAGGTGCTTCAAGTTTGTGTAGTCATGACAGCAAACATACTTGGTCATCCACTGTATTTTAAGATCTCTCAAAGCTTCAGCAAATTCTTCTTTTGCATCCTTCTCTTTCTCCTGTTCTTTTTCTTTCTCTTTGCTGCCATTTTTAGTCTTTGATGGTGATGGTATCAGGTGATAGTGAACAGTAAGGACATCCTGGAGGTAGGAAAAGAGACACATCCTGAGAGGGCTACAGTAAACTTCTTTCTGATGCTATATAAAAGCTAAATCATAGCAAGCAACCTCTCTGAGCTATGCATACATTGAGAAAGGATTCTGAGAGCAAAGGTGTTGGTAATGAAGAATTCAGAAATGGCTTTAACTTCTTATTTTAAGGAATGCAAGGATGTAGATATTAAAGCAGTACACTAGGTATAAGATAAGAAAGCTTAACATTTAGCAAATTTAACACTTTGTAATCATATAATTTCACATAATATTAGTTAGAGAATCAAAAAAGTGGGGTTTTTTCCTGTTTGCTTATATATAAAAAAGCAAATATCTTGGTTAAAAGGCAAAGGAAAAATCAGTTAAAGAACCTATCCTACAAATAGGATAATAAACAAATGAATAATACAATAAACAAATGAATAAAGATTACTGAATTCTCAACAGTAATACAACAGCAGCATAAACATCAATCATACCATAGGATACACAATTTTATTTCTCCTGAGACAGTATTCCTTCCACGTGCCTACTGAATTAGGTGATGCATCCAGTCAACTGTTTTCCAGTTTGCTGCTACAGACTTTCCAGTTTCACCTGTTTCTGTGCTCCAGTTAAGTACAAATCTGCAGGATTTTTTAAAAATCCTATATGCTAGGACAGAGATAGCACTACAGTTTAAGGTCATGCTACACTAGTCAACAACTACCACAACAGAATCAGCTACAGCTATTTAAAAGGAAAATTCTAACTCATCTTAGATCATGCTCTGAAGTCCATTTCTTGGGATGATTTACATATAAATTTGGAAATAAGCCACCATCAGATTTAAGTCACTGCTTCTAGAATGTTACAATTGCTGAAGGAGGCCCTTCTGTTGGTTTTAATGTTGCAGTTTTTTAAAAAGCCTCTCCTCAAACAGTGAAGGCACAAGTTTGTGGGCATGTTTATCCTAAAACAAGTCAATGTTGCAAAATGAAATGAAGTCTTGTGCACAAGATACTATTTATTTCGGGTTACATAAACAATGAGTAAAAGGTGACTGTTAGAAACTTCTATGCATAACCTTTCAGTAACAGACATCAACAAAAGCTCCTGAAACTACTCAAGAACATTGATGCAGAACAATTTCATTTGAACTGAAAGTTCAAACAGACTAGTAGCTTGCTATGGATTACTGAAAACAATACCGGTAAGAAAGCATTCCCTTTCAACAATTTTTCCAGCTACTTATTATGTGATTGCAGATGCATCATGGTATTGACATTTACATGTTTGTTTTAAAACCTAGTTTAGGCGACTAATCTACATTAAAGTGTAGCTTTCACAGGAACTCTCCTAAACACGTTTATTTCAAGTATGAAGTGCATGACCAGGCAGCACACCCAATGCAGACTTCAGCAAGACTTAGGCCACAGCATGACAAAACAGGTCATGGAGGCAAGCACATGCAGTGGAGGATACAGGAATCAGGAACTGTATGGGGCTGGCTAATGCAATTAGAAAGGTAGAAAGCAACAACGTAGCTTATTACAGCAGACCAAACATTTTAAGATGCCTAAGAAGATAGTTCGGTACAAAAATCTGAAGCAGTAGTCCAGGGTTTTCTATAACATATTCTCTATTGAGACAAATACTTTCCTAAGAGAGAAACCTGCCTTTCCAGAAATATTTTTCTAATATTTTAAGGTTCCATTCTTCAAAGTCCTCTTCGATCTTATTTAGCAATGGATATTTGGAGTTAAGTATCTAAATGGTCTCTGCATTCTCAAGCCTTGTATTTATGAGGAGACTCTGCTATTCTGGTTTAAGTTTAAAACCAAGCATAATTAGATTAACAAATTCCCACTTATGTGGATGAACAGTTTCATTTAATGGACTTATTCTACATAGCTAAACCATAAACAGTAAAACGTCAACTCACCATTCTCTAAGCTAGGTAGTTTTGGTCTCATGACATTCTGCAAGCATTACAAGCTATGGCCATTGAAAGGAAAACAATGAGCTTCAGGCCTAGCCAACCTCCTTCTTCAAAAGGGCTTACAGAAAAGGAGGTTCACACTTTTTTAGAGGCATCAAACTTATTTCATGGGATAAATGAGGTTTATATATTTATCACATTTGACTGAACTACCACAAGATGGACTAAAGGTTTCTTTCTTCTCTCTATTCTGTCTGTAAACACTAGCATTCTTCATAAAGCTTGGCAACCCCCTCGATACCAGAAGATCCCAGAATGACACTGTCATTTCCACTACAGAAACATTCATCATTAAAGACTAAGGAGAAGACAACTTCACAATTCACTGCTTTTAATCTGTTTTCTTATTCAAATTTCACTATAACTGTTCCACAGCAACAGAACTGATTGAAGAGTGTATTGGATTCAATTTTATATATAGCTATAAAAAGAAATAGTGCCACAGACAGAAAGGCAGAGAGGATGCATATTAACTATTGAAAAAATGGCTTGAAACAAACGTTCAAATTAATGGCAAAGTTACCCTTTGTTCTGCCCTTTGTTTATTTTCTATAAAAATGAAGGAATATTAAAAACTTTGGAAGCATATAGGATATGCACTTCGGTCAGCGTACACTGTGACAGTTTGATAAGTCTCAGTGAGTTTACTTCTAACTAGAACTACAAACTGCATACAGAAACAAGCATGATGCCCTCAAAACAGTCATCTCTTAAAAGAGCTTAATTAACAGTTAACTTTGTTTAAAGATTTAAATTTACATAGTTATCCAATGTTTCAACATCTAGTATTTTATATGGAAGAGACATATTAACTATTGTTAGGAGTACTTTAAAACTTCCCACAGCAACCAACCAAAGGAAAAAGCTCCTTGAAGGAGCATATCTCTGATCTCACTTTTCATTTAATAAATAACATGCACTTCTGCATACACACAGATTAATTTATATAAGGAATCTGTATCTTCTTGAAGTTGCATACAATTTATGTAACGTTGCTTATTTTTACATCAATACCCGTATGTAATCGAAAAAGAACAAAGTTTCTTGAAGTCACTAGCCAGGCTTATACAAAATTAATTCAGATGTGTACTTTATTGATATAAGACTTTGTGATTAAAGAGAGAGTGTCATAAAGCTCAAAGAAAGCCATACTTTTATGTTATATTTCAAATTGGAAGAAAGGATGGCAGAGGAGGGAAAAGGATGTAGAAATTTTCTGACCCTTACCTAGTTGTTACACATTGCTGTTCAAGGGCTGCATTATGTCATTATGTGAAACAACAACAAAAAAATGCTTAATACAGACCAGAACAAGTCAGTTAGAACAAAAGAGGTGCTCAGTACAAAACCAGGAGACAAGGGGAAAAATATAATCGCTTTCTAACTGCATTACAAAAGTCAGGTTGTGAAAAAAGAAAGGTACATAGAATCAATGTGTTTTTCACATGGTTGTTTATCATGTACTGTGCTCTAAGAGATCAAAGGTGCTTTTAAGGGTACATCAGCTTCCCAAGGCATGACAGTAGGGCATTCTACTTCAGTCGGGACCAGTTGAAAGGAAATACATCACTGAATTCTGAACTTCATACGTGAGACAGGCTCAGTAGTTAAGGATTCTTTTCTTTAAGTCCAGATGCACTGAAGATGGGAAGACATTAGGTAAAAACCCATACCCAAGGGTTGCTTTGGGTTTTGTTTTGGGTTTGGTGATAAAATTCAGCTCCCTAAAATAGCTCTTTGAGCAGAAAATTATGGATTAGGCATACGATTCTGCTGTATGTGTTTTGTAAAAAAACCCACACCTGTTTCTTCTGCAGAAAAAAATCATTGTCAATTTTGTCCATTTAAAAATGCATTCATTACCTTCTTTTTGAAATCAGGTTGCTATTTTCTGGCATAATCACAAAATGCTTCCAAGCAAGATAGAGAAGCTGTTGAAGTATCACTTGGACAAGCAGTCAGGTGGACTGAAACCTGCTGAATGGCCAGACCCAGAGGGTGGTGATCAGCAGCACACAGTTGGAGTCCAGTACCTAGTGGTGTACCCCAGAGGGTCAGTACTGGGTCCAATCCTGTTCAATATCTTCATTAATGACCTGGATGATGGGGCAGAGCGCACTCTCAGCAAGTTTGCAGATGATATCAAATTGGGAGGAGTGGCTGCTACAGCAGAGGTTTGTGCTGCCATCCAGAGGGACCTTAACAGACTGCAGAAATGGGCTGTCATAAACCTACTAAGTTCAACAAGAACTGTCAAGTCTTGCACCTCCAGAAGAATAAACCCATGCACCAGTACGCGCCGGGGGACACCCAGTTGGAAAGCAGCTTTGCAGGAAACTATGTGGGGATCCTGGTGGACACCAGCTTGAATGTAAGCCAGCAACGTGCCCTTGCAGCAAAGAGGGTGAATGGTATCCTGAGTTGCATTAGACATACCACCAGCAGGTTGAGGGAGGTGATCCTTCTCTGATCTGTACTAGAGAGACATGGACATACTGGAGAGAGTGCAATGATGGTCCATGAAGATGATTGACTAGAGCATTTTTCCTTACAAGGAAAAGCTGAGAAAGCTTGGGCTGTTCACCTAGGTAAGGCATTTGGGTGGGTGGAGAGGGAGGAGGAAATCTCATCTACATAAATATCTGTAGGGAGGGCGCAGAGAGAAACCTAGACTCTTTTCAGTGCTGCACAGTGACAGGATAAGATGCAATGGTCACAAGCAGAATCACAGGAAGTTCCCTCTGGACACTGGAATACTTTCCTACAGTGCAGGTGACTGAAGACTGGCACAAGTGGTCCAGAGACTTGGTGTAGTCTCCAGCCCTGGAGATACTAAAAAGCCGTCTGGGCACGGTCTTACGAAACTAGTTCTAGGAGGCCCTGCTCAGGCCCTGGGGTTAGACCAGATAACTGCCACAACTCCCTTCCAGATTCATACACACTGCGATTCTGTGAAAATAAAAGTACTTCCGAACAACCAGAAACGCCCACCCTGAAGTTCTGGTAGTGTCATGCATGTAGGTATAATCTAACAAGTTCCCTCCCTCTGCAACTAAAATAAACAAACAAAAACTTACCAAAAAAATGAAAAAAATCTACAACACTTCTTTGACCAAGTCACATATTTTACATATTACAAAATAAACAAACACGTGTAAACTTGACATGGCAGGGCAAAAATTCAACGCTTGCCAACTAGGAAGCCCTCAGAATTGCACTCTCAGAAAAATATATTAATTAATGGAGCTGTTATGGACCAATGCTCTGAAACGCACTATTTTATTTCATTGTTGCTAGTATGCGGGTGACTTAGGAATAATAACTGGAAGAATCAAGAAAAACAGTTTTTATTTAGGCTTGGTTGGGCATATTGCTCAGATCTGAACACAAATCTCTGTTCTAGAAACTAAAGAAACACAGAACATGCAACTTCTTGTATCCATTTAATAGGCTTTGTTTTGCAAATTAAATTATGATTACAGTTTTAGCTTCCTTTATAGAGACATTCTTAGTGAAGATTTTATAACCTATTCATCAGGAATCCCCACATTCACATAGGTTTTTAAATCACCTTTCTAAAAGTTATCTGCCCGATTTTGAGATGCAGTATGAATATCCTTTTTGTGAAGCCTAACCAGATTCCCACACAACTATTACATCAAGATCAGAGTAAATTAGCAGGCTCAGTTACCAGCTCACTGTTAAGTAATAGATAACGGCAATAAACTACGTTATTCAAGATTCTCATGCCTTATTTCTAAAAAGAATCTGATCTAATTTGCATGTCACTCCAGAACACAGTACTCTGAAACCAAAAGAATATAAAGACGCTTACAACTTACAAAAAAAACAAGAAACAAAACAGTAACCATATAAAGATAGCCTATTGAAAGTTTATTAATAAAGACTGTTTCAGCCTCTGCTAGCAGAATACTGTATTACCTAATGTAAAAATAGGAGACAGCAAAATATTAAACACTGCTATGTTAAACGTCACTAACTCTCCACCTGAAATACCTTATACATGCTCCAAAATTCCTTTTGTAAATTCTACAACCTGCTACGTCACTTTATAAACTCTAGCCTATAACAAGCTATATGTAATTTTAGTAGAATCATGAACTGAGAGACTTTTTTCAATCAAGTCCATCCCTCCTAAGAAAAAACTGCTTGCTACAGTGTTTTTTTACAACTAATGAAGCTAGTTGTCAATTCAGTAGACTTGGTATACTGTTAAATATTCAATTCTATATCAAAGTGTTATGTTCAGTTCTCAATTTACAGACAGAACAGAATAGGCAGAAACGCTTGCCACAAAGTCTTGACCACAAACACTGAAGATTCTCAAGTATTTCATATAAAGAAAAATTACAGACCACTAATCATCGCATGCATTTTTACAGCACTTATTGAAGAAGTATCCAAATGCTCATGTGCCCCTCAGCTTTGTATTACAGTAGTATTTTGTCATTCTACCAGCAGACATACTTATTGTGCTGAAGTAAATAACTCGGAACTAAGGAGGCAGATGAAGTAGACAAATTCAAAACCAATACTGGTAGACAAATTCTTTAAGTCATATGCAAAAAGACTTAAGTATATCTTTTTCAAAAACTAACATTCAGTACCTTTTTAAATTTTCCTTGTCGCTTTGCTGCAGACTGCCCCTGGGAGTTAGAATAACATACTGTAAGAAAACATGCACACACCACACAGGATGGAGACACCTTCTCTGTACAATTAAGGTTATACTTTCAACCTACAGATCTTTAAACTTTTAGAGTCACATCAACCATGCTCTTAAAGCATGCTCTTTCAGGTTTTAAAAAAATAATAAAACAATGCATTATTGTGTATACAGTCTGTTATTCCTGTAAGACAAGCAAGTGTTGTTAACCACTTAGCTTAAATTAATAAATTACAGAAATTCGGCCTTAAGAGTGTCAATTTGAGATTTTGTCTGTTCAGTGGCATCATTCTACTTCATAACAAATATACGTAAATTAGATACATTTTCTTTCACATGGCATCCACTCTCTGACCTAAAGACAACTTCGCTGCCTTGTCCTCCTTTTTTGTCTCTTGGTACATACTGAGATTCAGTAAAGGCAGCAGAAAGTAGTTGATGTTATTTGATATCATCCTTTTTCCAGTGAAATACAACCATAACAGTAATGACTTAAGACTATGAAATGAGACGCACCTCAGCTAGAATTTCTCTCCATATATGCTCTTAAGTATTCTTCCTCACATGGAATTTGACAGGCAATACCTATCTACCTACTACATCCCATCCCAGAAATCACTGTACGTAATCGCTTAGTCTGTTTTTTAAATAAGATAGATGGGAATTGCATAGAAGTGTACTTGCAGCCTTGTGGGAATAAAAAAGAAATATAAAACTAAGTATTTTAGAGTTCTTTGGTGCTGCACTTTTCGTCACTGATATACGTAATTCTCCCGACAGACATTATCTAACCTGCAGTTAACATGCAATCTACCTCAAAAGTACTACCTCCAACCAAATTGGATTGAATGAACTTAAATTTTCTGCTCAACAAGATCTCATATGTGCCTACCTACACACAGAAACTTCCTTTCTATAAAAACATACTCTAGTTTTATACATACCATTCAGTCAGATCTAGTGACATATGGACATAGATCAACTACCCCTAAATACTAATAATCACCAAGACTGATTTAAATTTATTCTCAGCTTTGTAATCTTTTTAAAAATAACTAAGGGAATCTTCCAAATACCTTAGCACTAGATACACAAGAGTGATCTGGTTACTATAATCACTGTTGCACTACACACTCATACAAGTTAGGAAATATTTTTTATAGGATGCTGCATTTTGAGCAAGGAAAACTTACAGCTTTTTTCTACCTTCACATACAGAGATCTTACATCATTCTGTTGGCATACAGTTATATTAGTGGTTGACAACATCAGTGTGCAGCAGGTAAGACTATCTGCTTATGCATCCGAGTCAGCAAAATTCCCACTACTTTGTAAATGGAACATGTACGTGTTAAGAAAGCACATTTTGGCTGAAAATGATATGCATGCAAGGGAGAGTATAGCTGTTTATTAGAGAATCAACATGCAAAGAACAATATATATGCACATATTTTTCATTCAAAAGCTATGTTAAGCTAGGCAATTAAACAAAATTATTTTTAAAGGCTGCCACACAAACAAAAAAGCAGTTGCTTCTGGAAATAAAAGGGTTTACAGAGAAGAATTAGAATTCAAAATTCAGAAAACAATTTTAAATTATAAGATGAAAATAAAACCAGAACTATTTAGAAGTTACTCTGACTTTATAACGAAATAACTGGTTCTAAAACGTATTATGTTACTAAACCTATTGCTCTTTAAAGTATCAAAACCATACAGCTCTTCCTGGCATGCCATTTACTTGTTTCAAAAGTTTCAGAAAAAGAAGCAGCCATCCATTTCAAATACTCACAGCTTTCTTTCCAAGTTCTGTTTTAGACAGTGTAAGAGCTCCTGCAAGATAACATCCTGGTCCTGCTCCTTTAGGTATTCTATTCAAAGAAAGAAAGTTCAGTTTTAAAAACAGGTTCACTAATGTTCCATGGGTACTACAATAAAGAACCCAAACAGTGAAAGAGCAACACGAGAGGAATTACCAAGCCTAAACATGTAGACACTATCAAAGCATCACTTTAGTTAGGTGCAGAGGCAGCTAATTAGATGTAGATGAGAGAAACAGGACTTCACTAACTTACTTGTCATCAGGCAGAGATGTAACAAAGAACGGTTGACTGTGTTTTGGTGGTAATGTCAAACTGTTGGATTTCTTCTTCCCTAAGAGGGCAAAGCTATGGTTCTCATAAATATCTAAGCTCAAGGTACTAGACAACCTGTGAGAAACAATAAATGGAAGATCTTTGATGCGATCCAGCTCACTGTTCTGTTCGTGACGAATTTGTAACCGAATAGTGTAATCTCCTTTTTCCAGTTTCACAGAATACTGAAAGAAAGAAATTCTCATAAATGTCAAGATTAAACACTTCACTCCCAAGAAAGAAACCTAGAAATAAGACTGTCATGTTATTCTTGATTCATACAGCTTCAATGTTTAAAAATATGCTAAATTGCTTACTTTTGGAATCTCCTGAAACTAGAGTGCTTTCATGACTTACTAGTAGCCAAAATCCATTTTGGATTGACTGAAAAAAGTTTTCAGATGACAAAACCAGACTGATATCATTTGTTCCTATTCTAACACTGTATTAACTTCTCAAATAATAGGCCGAATTCTTGTTAAACTTCCAGTTTAAAACCTCTAGAAGGCTTGTGTTGAGACACTTCCAGCTTACTATGTAACTTCGGGTGTTCTGTGGTTAGACCACAGGACATCACCTACTGTCTCAAACACTGTACCAGCTTTCACGCTAAGGGACTCAATATTCCTGTGAGATTTAAGGCTGCAGTTTAAATTGCTGTCAGACTCTGCCCTGAGCTTTTCATACATTCAGTTAGGAATACACCGATAACACTATCTCCACTTAGTGAAAAAAAACCACCCTACGCCCTGAAAAGAATACACAACAAACCCTACAGATTCTTAAATTCTTAGTTTTGAAAACGCTCTTTCACTTCTACCAGCCTAAAAGGGCACCATGTAGATGTTTTGTGTAGTAGCATGCTAGTTCTCCTTTCTGCTGCTACTGCTATAAAACAAAAGGCAGCCTTAAACAGAAAGGCACAATAATTCAGAAGTAGCCAGCTCTCAGAAGCTCCCTCTCCTGGATTAGGTAGTCACGCTTCCTGTTGCCGTCTCTTCCCAAATTAAACAATTTTGAATTGCTTTAGAACCATTCTGCGATGCACAATACCAGAGATTTACAGGGCAATGGTCCACCACGTGTAAGTAACAGACTACTTCGGTGATTTTCAGACTTTATAGGATTGAAAAATGAAGGTTAAGGAATAAATGTTTAAATAACAATTTATGAAATTTATTTATAAGATTCAAAAGATATGCTTAAAAGTTTACCTTTTGAACACTTCCAGAATGATCAATCCATCAAAATAAACATTAGATTGATGAAGTTCAATTGTGATTTGGAATTGGTAAAAAATAGTTCCAAACCCCAAAACTACAGAAAGATATTCCCACATTTCCAGCAGAAAGACATTCCCACAGAGGGTACAGTATCTACAAGTCTTGTGCAAAAAACTGCCTTTGAAAGACAGCAACAGGAAGTAAACCAAGCTATAGTATTTAAAAGGCTGTTTGAAAACAACAATAGCACAGAAGACACCCTTCATGGATTCAAGAGCCTCTGACCTATTAGTGCACAAGTCAGATTACAGAAGAAAATCATGAATCCTTTCCACCTTCAGTAGGAAAGTTCAAGACGTCATCTTTCTAAATAATCCAAACAAAGACAACAAGAACTTGGATTCACTTCTTGAGAAGTACCAGTCAAAAATCACAAGAAATCACAAGTGTTTTGTAGGAATAAAATATAACCCTCTTGCCTTCCATGGAGGAGAAAATATAATCATAATGTTCTATTTCATGGAACAAACCCATCATTTATTTTTCCATACAAATATATCACCACTGAACCTATTGTCTTGTGAAGATACAAGAATATTACACCTATGGATCAGGAAAGGTTAGGTGCTAAGAGCTGGCCTAAGAAGTGAAAAAGAATTAAGTTTCACACTGTGGAAAAAAATAGAAGATAAGTATATTACTCTGTACCTGGTGTGGATAGGCATCTCCTGAACCCATTTGTCTTTTGTTCTGGTCAAAAATAATCCACAGTTGACTATCAAATTCAGATTCGTACAACAGCTCACAAAGAAGTGGACAGCTTGGAGTTACTTCTCCGCTCTTAGGCTATTAAAAGAATGGTTAAAACTTTTAATCCACATTGAATAAAACAAGTGTAATATTACACATACATTTTAAAAGGACATCTGAACTAAAGCCCATTTCAAGCAACAGTGCTTCCTAAAGAGAACCATACTAGAATTTTGACTGTAGAGAGGATAGAATATAAGTCTAGACCTTGTTTCTGACAGAAACCTAGCTATAGTTAAAAACTTTTTAGAAAACATGCTGTATTTATTAACATCTTTTTAAAAAAACAAATCAGATATAGCCTTACCTGATGGAAGTTATAGGTCAAAATCATCTCATACAGTTGACGATTATTTGGCAAAACATCTCTGGATCCCAAAGGTTTTATTTTTGCACTCACTGGTCTACAGTTAAACAAAAAACAACAGAAGGTGGTCTTAAGCATGTATCCTCTACGTAACTATCCAGGCATAATAAATTCCTCAATTAATGCACGTCAGTTCAAAACCAAGATTTAGTGATATTACAGACTGCCAAAGAAAGAATCACAGAATCACTAGGTTGGAAAAGACCCACAGGATCATCGAGTCCAACCATTCCTATCAAACACTAAACCATGCCCCTCAGCACCTTGTCCACCCGTCCTTTAAACACCTCCAGGGAAGGTGACTCAACCACCTCCCTGGGCAGCCTGTTTCAGTGCCCAATGACCCTTTCCGTGAAAATTTCTTTTTTCTGATGTCAAGCCTGAAACTCCCCTGGCAGAGCTTGAGGCCATTCCCTCTCATCCTGTCCCCTGTCACTTGGGAGAAGAGGCCAGCACCTTCCTCTCTACAACCTCCTTTCAGGCAGTTGTAGAGAGCAATGAGGTCTCCCCTCAGCCTCCTCTTCTCATGAGATTGTCAGCTCTTTCACTGCCAAGTGCACAGACTAGTCACTTAGTAACGTTTCTGTAGAGATTAGATGACACAGGTCCATTTAACCCAGGTGTCCTAGTCTGGCAGACACCAGATAGACTGCTGACAGAAGACCTAAGAACCGAGTAATACCACATGATACGTCTCCTTAATACTCGTCCTGCCTCCAAGCATTTGAAACTCAAGAGATTGAATGGGAAGCCATTCGATACTTCCCCGCCCCACTCTGTTATGACTCATTATTTCATTCAAGAGACACTATTCATGCCTTAATTTAAATACATAAATATTTCTCATTAATTGACTTAACTGCAGTTTGTTTACTGTCAGATGAGTGTCACAAATATTACAAGGAGACAAAAGCATCTCCAATTTACAAATCGATAATGAGGCAAAGATGTATTAAAGTATTTTTTTATTTCCTCAGTTAAGGCATATCAAGTTGGGTATTTCTGAATATAGTATTACATAGTAATTTAAATAAACAATGAACTCCTAGTGACGTCAATTCCAGTTACAAGAACCAAAAGCTGGAGACAGAGATCAAAGCCCCCACTGAGAGGCCCAAATAATGGAAAATTTTGGATTACTGACCCCTCTGAAATTGTCTGGTCCAAGTCTTTAAAGTACTGCTTAAACTTTATGACATTTCCTTCCCCCCAATAAAGCGATCAACTTTAATAACTGCTGCATTGTTTAGAAATTTTCCAACAAAGCTTTTTGTCCAAATCAGCATGTGTCAAACTGACAAGGTAAACAACTTTCCAAACAAAAAACTGCAAAACACTTCCAATCAAGCAAGAAAGAGAAGACAGTCTTCCCAGGTGAAAATTTGGCAGGATCCAAAGCAGCTGCTTAAAACACTCACCAAAACAACAAACAGTAGTACTGAATAACTATACAATTTGTTTCTTCAGATATTAAAGTTCCTCTAATTTTAAGTGTCTCCAGACACTTAAAGAAGCAGCAGGATATTTTTTTAAGAAAACCATTTACAAAAATTAGCTTAAGGAAAATAATTTGTGTGCAAAGTCACTATAATTCTCAAATTGTCTCAAAGATAATAGAGTTTCTCAGCATTCCCTTTTTGGTTCCTTTTAATTGAGGCTTCCAAACCTACCTAAAATTTGACAAGAATATTGTTGCTATCCTCAAGTTCATTGCTAACTTGTTACTGTTTTAACTATATAGGAATGGTTTCCCACTTTCCCAATACGGTTCCCCAGAAACTCTACCTGAGTGTTTGAACCCAGCTTTTCAGATTTATGCACGGAGCAATATCTTCATACTTCAAGAGGGACTGAACATCAAATCGTACGATGCCTTCTGAAGCATGCTAAAGAAAGAGTATATAACAGTTATGCTTCTTACAACGTCAGATGTGGACCAGCTGAATAGTCTCTCGAAAACACAACATAAGTATAGTATGTACCATACGATAAGTAGTAATACTGCAGGAGTGTGAAAGTGTCATAAGCTTATCTCTGTTTTACAACAGCAGATATAGCAGGACTTGCAGAACTTGAGCAACTGTTGCTAAAGCCTTATGTTTTTCACCTTAAGAATGTAAGTAATTTTTACAGAACCGGACAAGTTGCACTGTGGGCATAGATGTATTCTGTTTGTCCATCTGTGATGACTTCTTTTGAATATGCAATTCAATAAATACAAGTATTATTTATTTAGAGTCTTAAAACAAGTATTTTACGGTGGTTCTGCTTAAGATTGTCATTACACAATATTTTAACTTTATGAAACAAAAGACAGTACATATACAAGCTAGTAATGGGCAAAATAATTTGGAAACTTTTTCTAGCAGTATCCTATCACAAAGCCACCAGTATATCAGCATTATTAAAATTTATTTTAAGGAAGTTACAGGTTATCACAAAGGAAGGGCAAAACTATTTGCATTTTCTCGTTTTTAACTCTCCATTATTGAGTTAATGCAATCCTACTGGGGTCAGGGAAGCTGCTGCGCACACCATCACCACCAGCTCTTTCTTCACCTGTTCTACTAGTTCAATACCTGGTACCTTAGCACAATGCACTCACTTTTTTTTTGTCCCCAGATTATTATGCTTATAGAATCTGAATATATCCAAATTTACCTGTGGAACAGCTATAATTTGCTTTTACTCTTAGCTGAAAAAAGGAAGGAGCCAGGATTAATTAGTAGGTGCTGTTTCAAAGTCAAGCCAAATCAGATTGCACAGGACAGCAAAGAACATAGGAGCAAAACCAAAAGTACTGTAAATTCTCCGATATCCACGTTTTTATCACAGAGCCTTGAGAATCATGATGCTGCCCATTCACTGCGCCTTCAACGGCTCCAAATGATGAATCTCAAGCCAATCAGCACATCACAATAACATCAAACAGGAACTAAATTTTAATGACATTTTATTCTAAAAATTGTATTCAGAGTATTGTCTTTTAGCAACAGTTGTCTAGATATTCAAGTTCAAGAACTGTGGTTCCAGTAAAGTTTGTTCACAGAAACACTTAGTAAAAGAGTGAAATTTTAACTGTACTTGCACCACGCCCTTTCTTTTGGTGTTGGGTTGGGATTGTTCTTTTCTCCCTCTGCTCTTAATTTATAATGCAAAGGTGTAGAAAAAAGACTCCATAAATAATGGTAATGGGTGTTTCTGTGGGACTGAACTCCTATTTATCTATTTTTGAGAAAAAAGCACAAACATGTGATGTATACAAAGAATGATAATTTTTTTTATTCTGAGATACCACAGGACTTCAGAAAAATCCAAAATTAACACTCTGGAAAACTTACCATGTTTAGCTGAGGAGTAGCACAAAGCACACCGTGGAAAGAAATTGTGTAATTAATGCTAACGTCACTAAGGCTTGCCCACCAACGAGCAACACAAAATTCAAGTGTTTTTCCAGCCTGGTAAGAAAAACACAAAGTTAGTCTCAAGCTCCCATCTCCCCCTTCTATTCACTCCAGCCTCCCACATCCCAGGCCAAAAGAATTGGAGTAGAGATCAAAACACACCCTATTATGCCCAGTTTACTCCAACTGTCTAAGTTTGTACGGTACCAAATAAGACATCATACTTGGTCCAGAAAACAAGACAGCTCTAACAAAACAGGATGAGCAATGACTGCACGAAAACAAAGAGTGCAAGGGTATACACTACAGAGAAAGGTACAGCCTTTAAATGTTACATCCCCCACCTGACATTTTCACAGAGGGAAAGAGACTGAATAGCACAAAAATCATAATCACTCTTAGGGTTTAAAACTACACAACTAAATTAAGCAAGGCAGGGGACAAACTTGAGAAGTGGACTCCATCATTCCTGAACTGCTAGCTCCCTTCCTGGTTCTATTTTGCAATCTTGAGCTAGCATTACTCAAGCTAAGCCTGCTGTATCTAAGCATTATGAATGTGAGCCAGCCAGCTATCACTTGGCTTCAATATCAATGACGTTCCAGATTAAGCACTAAAGGCAAAATACGCTGACTTGCATCTATCCAACAAGTCACAGACCCTATCCGAAAGGGAAACAAACTGGTCTGCATTAACAAGCATGAACAAACTGAAAAGATTAAAACATTATAAGGGCATTACCAAATAATTAAACACTAGCAAGCTGATAGAGATCTTTTCAAAACTAACAACAAGATGCATTCACTACTGTAACAAACATGATTTTTTGAGTCTGGAGTTTTTCTTTGGGGATAAAATCCAGAATGAGTTATGTTACACTGTACTGATATATCACTTTCTCTGTCTTCCCCAATGCCACCCTAAGGTAACTTACTAAGACAGGAAATGCTTCAGTCACTGATCCTTTTTCTGGTAAGGATGAAAATTTGTAGAACTCATGACTTCTATACGCTTTTTGTTTCACTAGCTGAACGGCATGAAGCACAAACTTGGCAGTCACATCAGCTGAACCTGAACATACTGTCACTTCTAGATTAAAGAAAAAAAAGTTTAGTTTCAAGAGCCAAGAATTTTAGAAGGAAAACAAAGACTTATCAGAAGAACACTAGTTTCACAATTTGTAATTTATTAAGTTATGCAGTATCCCAAGTAGCTCCAAGTGTGAACAACACTTCTATCAGTTAATTACAAAGACTGTTTCAGATAAAGAAAAATAATCCGAGTTCAGAAATCAGTTAAGAGAAACATGGCTGAAACAAATGCTGAAAATAAATCAGATAGTGCAGATGTATAATTTGTACAGGACAGACTGCTGCTGAATTCCAAACTAAGTTTTATCACTAACTTCACTCTAAATGAAAGATTCTTGAAATGATTATTATTTCAAGCAGAAAGATGATAAAAACATTCCTTTTTTTTCTCTTTCCAGAACTGTGAGCTAACTTTCCCTTTAGAAAAATCACATTCTCAACACTATATCCAAACACCTTAAAAAAACTAGGCAAACCTCAGAAAGTAATACTTTTCCATAAAGATGGGGAATCCAGTTAAAGGGAATCACTTCAGCTTTTATTTGCTGGTTTCTGGATGAATGGAATCAGGATTCCACTACACCAGAAACCATAAGATAACTCAAAAAATCACTCCTCTAAGAGCCTAAGGCCAAATAAATGTTTTACGTATTCATGGATTAAATCCTTCAGTTCTTATTCAGGCAGAACTCAGAATGATTTCAAAACAACTCTGTCAAGTCCGACAGATGCGATTTTTAAATTTAATTAACGTGGTTATTTCCCTTACCAGCCCACGTAGCTCCCTGTGGAACATCAATGAAGTGCCTTCGGATTTGACCAGGTTTAAAATGAACATCTGTATATGTCAGGTCATAGCTTGACGATTCATCTACTCTGTATGTCAAAAAGGAAATACAAATAATAATCAAACAAGCTGTGAAGCACTTTTAAGTATTTTTAAATGTCCTCAGCATCAATTATTTTAATCTGAACAAGTACAGAATGTGACAGCAGAATTTATCTAAAAGATTAAAAATATCAGCTCTACCATATTAAGTAAACATCGTCCCCACCTTCCTAAAATTACTATGCTTAAACATAAGTATCACAGAATCCTAGTTTTCTGCAGATCTGCTTTTTCTGTCTGAATGACTTTCCACTGAAGTGAGCTAGGGTATGCAAGAAGTAACATTTCTACAAATCAGAGACAAGTTACAGTAGTTTTCCCAGGGCAGAGTGTCCACTGAGTAGGTTTAGTAAGATACTTTTTCCTTATCAACATCTCTGAAGTCATATGTTTAAACCAACCACAGGCACAATACTAACCCTCTGAATTTGCTGTATTAAAGTAACGACGGAAGCTTATCCCAATGTTCACTTTTGCCAAATAATGCCCCCTGCCTTTATGTACTCTAGTCCATCAGTTAGAAATTAAAAACCAAACTCCAGTTGACCTACGTCTATTAATACACTGATCAATACTTTGGTCAACAAGCCAGAAGTTATCTATATTCTGATAGACCAGGAAGCTGCTGCATCTGTGGCTAAGCCCACGAGAATACCTTATCTTCTGCCTGTCAAGACCAAAACCACAAAAAAAGCCACCGCTGTATAAGTCTGCTGAAAGAACCTTTTTGGATCTCTGCTCCTTTACCGTTAGCATTAGGTTCAAGAATTCCCAGAGGAAAAAAGGTGTTGAAATAAATGATAAGTGAGTACAGAAAACTAAACTGAACTTAAATTGCAGATAAAGCTTGGGTGTACTGACCTTGTTGGTATAATAACAGTTATTGGAACTCTGAACAGAGGACCTGCATTAGGCATTGCTATGTCATATCCACACACCTAACAAAATAAAATATAGCCATGTAAAACTTTTGGTCAAAATGAAATTATAGAAGACAACAATAAACTTAAATTTGCAGAGTATTATGAATCTTTGTAGTTATCATTGAGAAAAAAAAAAATCTTCATTTGACCACTTTCATCCTAGAAATAGTAAAGGATTAACATTCACGAAGAAGAAAGAAAAAATTAGTTTTCACACTTTACTTATTTTAGTCTTTCCCTAGAAGTTTTCAAGCTTTCAAGCCAAATTTGATAGAAAAGCTCAATCTAGTTTCAACTCAAATTTCTCATACAGCCTTATTATTTTATTTCAGCTATTGTTATTGTTGTATTAGAAATACTTTAATCCTTGTTTTCCAGGACTATGTTTGAGAAAATACAGTTTTATTTACCACATCTTTCATAGCCAAGCCTTAAATATTATCTCTGAAAATTTATTCCTTCATCACCTTGTTAAAATATTCTCAGTGATATCATAGAAGACTTGCATCTCTAAGTGCCTTAGGCAAGTCGCTTATAAAGCAGACAGATATCATCATCTTCATTATGATCAACTATAATTCAATGGAAACATTTCCATGTTAATGTAAGTTTTTTGATGAAGATGGAGAAGGCTGAAAAATATTTTTTGTTGGTAGGTTGCCTTTGCAGGAGTGAAAGAAAATGGTTGGGAGAGAAAATGAGCAATACAGTGGCTTTCATATTATTTTTGTCCAAACTTGAATGTAGCCACCTAAAGCCAGCAAAATACTTCTGCGGTACACAGCCTTCACCATACATTTTTCTCCTTCACTTTCCAAAGTAGAGCAGAAGCGAGGAAACCAGAAAAGAGGTAGCATCACTGCACCCAAGCAACTCCTCAAGGTAATGCAAAATCTTGGGTCCATATAAGACTCCATGCCAACACCACAAAAGCAAGGCCAGTCCTTAGCCACCACACAAAGCAAAGAATATTTAAGGCTCAAACCCACAAATCTCTATCCTCAACAGCACTGAGCCAGACAGTCAGAGGTGAAAATACATCCAGAGGAAAACACCTTAGTGCATGGTTACGTCTGGTTTATATTTCCTATATGCTCCCTTGGCATGTGCTATACAACATTGTATAGCATAACTTATTGCTGAACTTTGGATTCAGCCTATATAGTGAAATGGAGTGTTGCAAGTATTTTCTGGTCTGTACAGTACACAGCTTTTATTTCCTTAAAAACTACTTCTATAAAAAGTTGATGGAGACGACATGAAAAGGAAAGGCCACACAATCTTGCTTAGAACACCAATATTTCACCTCCGTATAGTGTAGTCCTTCTCTCAAGCCACGTGGATCCACACGAATATTTATGTGTCGACACTGGTTCATAAGCTCTAAATGACTAGGACACTGGACCCATGGTGCATTTGAAGTTAAAGCTAAATGAAGCTGGAGTGATATTCTTTCAGTGTTTTCTGTCAAGAAACAAATATAAAAGACAGTCAATAACATGAATATGTGCTCATATTCTACTATAATATAACACAGTATATGCCATTAAAACGTAGACATCAATAAAATGTAACAGGAACCAATGTCTCAGGGTTACAGATGCCAGATTCTCCACAAAGGACAACGTTCTGTATTATTTCTTTTAACTTCAGAAAAGCAGAATACAGTAAACTAAAGGTTGTACCCAACCTTGAAATCCCTCCCCTTTCCCCTCAACAGTCAGACCTGACAAAGGCAGAGGTAGGCTGGCAAGTCAGCAATGCTTCAGTTACTCATGACATAGTCTGGAAGCAGATAGAAACTTATATAGATACAAAGCCTTGCCTAACGCAGAGACATACAATAAGTCAGAATTGAAAAGTTGTTTAGCTGTATGCCTTCACTTAATGTGAAATTTTATTCCACACACCACCCTCCCCATACAAAAGTTCCTTCCTACCTGTATTCTCAGGAAATACAGGTTCTATGCCAACCCCATGATCAGAAGGTGCAGCTATCTGGGCAGCATCTCTGAGGTAGATTCCGCGGTTGCTGCCAACAGTAACTGTAAAGCCTATGTTACTTGTGAATGATGAATTCTGAATGAGGTAGTCATAGGCTTTATCAACCTGTTAGAAAATAAACACATTCTAAATTAACACATTTCAAATTAATAGTAATCTATGCACACTGCCTTCAATAAGAAGCGTTCAGCAAGCACAGCAACAGTGAAGTAACTCACTGATTGCACCTTACATGATACTTAGTATAGAATATGAGGCAACATTGTCAGTCATCAACAGCCACAGAGAGCACAAAGTCAAGAACGTTATTAGAAAACATACAAATCTCCTCTGCTATAAATCCATCAAAAAACACATAGTAGAAGTTTTCAGAGTTGACTTCAAAGGCCCAGAATTTAGGTGCCTTTTTCTGTAGAGCAACACTAGTTAAGTGTTTAAACCTTTTATACAAGAAATTGAGCAATTTGGAAGAAATAAGCAATATGGGATGCCCATATACATTTTACATATTGAGATGAAATAGGAGAATCACATCATGAAATCCAGTCCTAGATTTAAGTAAATGAGCTGTCACAGTAAACTCAGATGACAAGTTCACTTTTTCATTTTAAAAAGATACTGTTCTATCTCACTTTCTACTGTACTGACTCAAAAATTAAAAAACACAACAAAAAAACTTACATTCTCTTTTCCTTTACAATGAGCTACCTTCACTAGTGAAGATTAGGGCATTCTTGTTTGAGACAAGTGGACACACAACAGCCTCTCAGACCCGTTTTAACACATGCTTCAAGAACAAACTATTAAATCATAAGACACGACTAGCACACTTCATGTTTCTGTGGCAATGTTTATTTGATATGGCTACCACCACTTGTTGCCTTCTGAATCAAACTCAGTTTTACAGATGTGCTTAGTGGGCGTTTCCTGCTGGGTTCTAGCACCTCCAGAATTTAAGTCTAGGGCTAATCATTTAATATCCAGCATATTAAGCATGAGAGCAAAATCTCAGTACCTCTCTTTGGCTAGGATGGGTGTGACTGCAGGCAAAGAACAGCAGCAGCTCTTTAAGAACCTAAGTTTCTGCACAGGGAGGCTGTAGCTCACTACGCCTTCATCACACAAAGGATAACATCACAGATTTCCAAGCTGCTTGGAAGTCCAAAGGATACAATGAACACTCAGACCTCTCAAGACAGGCCCAGAGTGAAGTTATCCCACAGTTGCAGCTGTATTCTTTGTGAACCAGTGTGGGTATTTATTTTCACTGCCCAGAACTTACAGTTCCAACTTTTGTCTGCACAGAACAAGTTCAGCTCTAACAAGAGCATAAAACACTTTTGAACATCAGGGACAGAATTTAGGCATCCAAGTCCATATGTGGGTGATAAAAATCTACATCCCGCTTTTATGTCCACACATCTTTTAGATCAGTCTAAGAATGTGTCTAGTTAACACATTTATTCTACAGTAACTGCATGCTGAAACTGAAAGAACTGTCTCACTCCTCAACCCCTCCCACCACATTCCCTTCTCCCTCAATCAGATGAGAACCAAGAACCATCAAAAAAGCTGCTATTTTTTGGTGAGTTAGTTTTCCAATGACAGTTATTTATATTATTGGTTTTTTTGCAAGCAAGTACCTGAATAATACCATGTCCTTGTGCAAATACTTCTATGTTTTCAGCTTTCACTGCAGTATTTTCTAAAGCTCTTCTGACAGAATGAACACTGTAATGAATATTATTAGCTTTGAGTCCTGAAATTAAAAATAAGGGTATTATTGCATACAATACAAAAGTTTGAAAGTTAAAGCTTTTTTTTTTTAAGGAGGAAAAGTTATCTATTATCTTTTAGACTATGAATCTATATTTAACGTGGTTGCACATTACCTGACAATACTAATGCAATGCCTCCACATGCATTGGGAGAAGACATGGATGTGCCATTCATGAGTTGCGTTCCTCGCAGAGTCCAGTTTGGAACAGAAGCAATAGCACCTCCTGGGGCACTGATACTTACTCCAAGGGCTCCATCAGTGCTAGTGTTAAAACAGAATGGTTGGAAAACAAACATTTCTGTTTTGCACACTTCATCTTGAACTTATCCATGCTTTTAAAAGGGAATACTTAAGGGAACATTCCCAAGTGTATCACTTCACTAAATCCACTAATCCATTAAACCCCAGAAAAAGCATGCTACTAAGTAACAACTTAAACCATCACATTAATCATAAGCTACTCCTGTTTTACAGCGAGTTTTCTACACTTTCCCTCCTTCAATACTCTACACCAGGCTTCAGTTTAGTCAGCGGAACACCTTCTGGGATTTGAAGTAGAAAATAAAGAAAAATAAACCTATTAAACAATTCAGCACATAAAATAGTATTTTACATAACCTATTTAAAAGTAATTATTTTTAAAGAAAGATAGTAAAAGAGAGATGAAGACTAGAGATCTGGATTTTGGATCTCTTCTAATTTTGCATGTTGCCATTTCACTATAAAGTCAAATTTTTAATTGCAGTAAGAACCTGAGAGCAAGGGGAAAAAAAGGAAGGAATGTCAACAGGTGGATCAAGGTCAACTGGGCCTAAGCCACCTCTATTTCTTGCCCAAGTGTATTAAGGAATGGAGTGGGTACCTGGGGCACAGTTAATGTAGCATCTACTTTGCAACTGTATGAGCAAGTTGTATTGTCTTCCTTGTTCTGGGTAGACAAAATCTGCACCACTTATATAAGGACACCATCACGCCCGAGTGTCCATACTACTGAGCTCTATGGAGAGGCAGGGTATTTTAGGGTATTTATACCCTACGCCAACAGCTTCACATATCTACAGTCTATTTCAAATCAGAGTACACGCAGTATGATACAGTAATATAACGTTTGGACAGATTTTATGACATCCCCATACAAACAGGTTCTGTACCATGACACTTCTGGCCAAGCAGTGCACAGAATATCTGCCTCAAAGCCTTTAATGCTTCATCAGTCTGATCCCTTACCCAGGCCTGCTCTAGCAAAACTTTAGGAACTCTCCCGTCATCTGCATGTTGCACCCTACGCTGGGGGAATCCTCCTTTGGCAAGACATAGGCCTTTTGGCTGACATACGCTCATTCTGACTATCTTACAACGCAAAGTGACGAAGTACACGAAACCCAGTTTTCATACGTGTGTGTATATGTATATCAATATTAATTACAAATCTTTCTCCCCTTCTCAGCTGAGACTGCATTTCTCTTTTCCTTACAAGAAACATGACACTTCTATATAATAAGGTTCTTAGAACAATACACTCACCTGTAAAAATACAAACACCATGACAACTAACTTTAAAGACCAACACTAACAGGGAAGCATCTGCTACATAATCAGCAAATAAACTAAGGATAACCTCAAGTTATGTTTTTTGTTTTCCACCTCCCAATAATATCACAGGCTAAACTATAAAAGACAGTATACAGTTATTCCACAACTCACAAGAACAATTTCAAGTCTAAACACAGGCAAGAACCCATGAAGAGATGATATTCTTGAATGCTTTCAGCTATGACATTACTATAAAACGCTTTTGAGACATGAAATGAAAACTAAACTTTTCATTGCCTCCTAAATTTTCTTTTATAGACCTTCAAGATAAATTTTTATAACACAAAGTTGAAAAGCATTTTTTCTGTCTACTCACACCTCTACTGGACTGAAGCAAAGTTGTGCCATCACAGCAATGTCACTGAAGCCGTGACACCACTGCAGTAGCAGTATTTCTTTTAACTGAACACTTAACTTCAGGGTGCTACCTTAAGGAAACAAATGCTATGGGAAAAATCCTCTGAAAGAGAACAAATTTCTGACCAACTTTCTAACAAATTATCATCTCCAAATAGGTGTATGTTTATCAAATACACTTTCATGAAATGTACAGGTTGTGCTGGGGTAGTTCAGTGGTCTTCCCCTCCCCTAGAAGTTCTTGAGCCCAATATACAAAGGCCTTCTGGGAAGAGAAGGTTACCAATGCTCTTCCCATGGGAAAATAATATTTTTATTCTGGCATTAACAACCAATTTTTAGATTTTGTATAACATAATTAGAACAAAAAGTAATGGATTTGTTCTTTCAGTATAACCTACCTAGGCCCTCTGGATGACCAAGTGTACTGATTTGCTGGCAGCTTTTCCCTTAAAGAGTATTCAGCAACCATCATGTCAGGTGATACATAAGCACCAACTCCTGTAAGAAACATGAAAGCATTTGAGATATACAATGAATTTTAATTAAAAGTAAAATATTTGAGTTATAAATTAATTACGAGAAGAACAGTAAGAATGCTGATGGTCATACTGCATAACATTAAAATTTTATATAAAAACCAAAGTTTCGGTTTTTTATTCAACTGGAATAGAATGCAGTCACCTTCTATACTTCCTTCACAAAGGATCACTTTCACACATCTCCACTCTCTCCCGCACTCTTTTGGATGTGTTTACACTGTTACAAACTGTATCAACCATACCTCAAAGCAGTCTGTGTGAATTGGTTCATGTTCACATGGCTCAGAGCTGCACCACCTGGAACAGATGGCCATATCCACACTGCTCACAGAGAGTGATGAGATAGTCATTTAAATTTTCTGGGCAGTTTGAACGGATATATGGGAAAGTAATAACTAAGTCAAAGCCTACTAAAGTTGTATTTACAGAAAACTGCGTCAAGATACACACTGCATCCATGCTGTGTACCTAGTCTAAAGCATACAGTTCATTATTTTTTATGGCATAAGCACTACCAGGATAGTAGACTACCACACCACATTGACAAATTTGGCAGGGCCCATGTTCATGCTGTCTGTGTGAACTTCATCAACCTGTCAAATGCTTTAAATTCATAAAACAAAAAAACCAACCAGATGGAGGACAAGGAGCAAGCTACTTCACACACAAGAGTGAATGACTACCCAGTTTCTAGAATGATACAAGTAAGCTCAATAAACAGAGTAGATGCACTTTAAGAGCAAAGCAATGCAGACTTGGAAAAAGCTTGTTAATTCCAGTTCCAACCTCCAGTCTCAGCAGAGGACTAATTGCAACTTAACTTTTAAAAAGTAATCAGCATTAATTGCACTAGTTGTCCTGAAATAGTGTGCCTTCAACTTACGTGTCTATGTGCTCATGTGCTTGCATGAGAATTCTGAGATTTAACAAGCATCTTGCATAATGCAGTAAAGCAGCATCAGAGGTTTTATATGAAAATTAAGATCAGGAAAGTTAGACATTTTGCTGAGTCTTATACCTCAGTCTTTTACTGAAACATCAAAAACATACACTAGCCCATAAGAAAAGCCAATTCTTATGCCAGTAATAGACTTTCACCGAAGTGGCATTCCAGCTGAAAGAATTCTTCCCCTAGAAGAAATTGTCTAAGTCATGGAATGGAATTACTTTATATTCAAAGTTTTTTTTCACTACAAATGGGAATTGGAGTATCTGACGAAGATAGATAATCTAAAACTGTGGTTCTGACAATTCAGAATGCACTGTAAGACTTCGCAGAATGTTAATTAGAATTCAATTTGTTTATATTTTTTTACAAGTTGCATTTACCAGCAGTGCTCAACAACTGTGCTCAGTTACAGTTAAAATAATCTTAGAATCGAATAGGCCAGATTAAAGTTCTATTTTCCAAATTTTATACAAAGCTACATCAAATCAAGACCATCTGCCTCCTACCTTTGTTTTCTACATAAGGCCTTCAAATGTAAGAAGATAATCTAAATTTTTATACCTAAGCTTACAGCGAATGCTCCTCTCATCTCTTGTAGTTCAGCAGTCTAACTTTTTTCAGATTTAGTTCAGCAATCAAGTAGTGATCTCAAACATGTAACACAAGTACAAAGCTTAAAAATACAGAAGCTGAATACTGCCAACAAATTATTTACCAATTACACTAGATGTAGTTCCACCAGGACATCCTACTGTAGAAAGGCAAGGGCCATTATTTCCTGCACTTGAAACATAGATTACGTTGTGTTTCCACACTGCTTCATTAATCACTTCACAAATTCTCCTTATGAGAAAGAAAAAAAAAAAAAAAGTTGTTTAACAATATTGCCTTCTTCCCACAGAGCAGAACTCCTATTTCTAGTAGAATCTCTACAACCAGTCACAGAAGCAGGAATAAGCATCCTACTTCCCACACCTAGCAGGCGCAGCTCCAGTACAGAAACTGACTACTAAGAAACACCTTCTAGTTTTAAAAAGGAGTAACAGTTATGTAGCAATATTAGGTCTTAACCTCATCCCCAGATTACGTGGTGTTCCAGCTACAAAATACCTTTATTATTCTAAATCATTCTTTGTATGATAAATCAGTATCCCTATTGACAGGTTTACTTAAAAATGTAAACTGCAATAGTTTAATGCACGTGAATCATTTGGACCTGGGTAGCATTTTTACCAATAGCTCATTTACGCAAAGCTAAAGGAACTGAAATAGTTTGTTAACCACAGTGGTACTCACCCAGAATTTGGCCAATGTGTTGCCTCTCCATAGCTATAGTTGACAAGATCACATTTGTATTTTATTGCTTCTATCATCTAATAAAGTAAAAATAAAAGCCAAAATACATACTAGTCATAGAATAAGTCACTTAAGGAATGGCAAAAAGTAACTGCTTAAACTTATCGGTTAGATGTAAGAAAAAGGGATAAATTCATTTGATTCTACAAAAGACAATAATTTGATTCAATCAGTTATTTAAGTGGTATTTTCCCAGGGAAACAACAGAATAACAACTCCACTCCCTGAACAGTTGTCTTCTTGACATGTTTCAAGCTACAAATTAAGACATTTTCCTAAGAGAAAACTGCAGACATTAGTATTGTCTCAAGTACCTGCCCTCAATAACTTAAAATTCTCCTTTCCTGCGCAGTTTGGTTAAATTAAAAAACAAAAACATTACTGTACACTTTTATGTTGATATAGCAAGATATTCAAAGGGACACAAATATAATTTTCTATTTTCAGTTTCTGTGTTCCATACTGCTCTACAATTAGGTCATACTGCTGAGATTAATCATTTATTCATTGAAATACTCACAGCTCTTATTAGACCAGTTCCAGTTTCCATTGTACTTAGCCTTGTATCACCAATCTTGATTGCAAGAATCTGAGCTCCAGGAGCTATCCCATTTCGTTCTGGTTCTTCTGGGAAGTACCCGGCTGCAATACTAGCCACATGTGTTCCATGCGCTCCTAAGCAAATGAAAAATATCACTGTATATTTACTGAACTTCATTTGTATCAATTTAATATGCTACAGCTTAATTTTTACTTATTGAGCTGTAAGTATATAAATCCAGTTGGTGGCCAGTAACAAGTGCTGTATCCCAGAGCTCAGTATTGGAGCTGGTCCTGTTTAATATCTTTATCAACGATCTGGATGAGGGAATCAAGTGCACCCTCAGTAAGTTTGCAGATGATCCCAAGCTGGGCAGCAGTGTTGACCCGATTGAGGGAAGAAAGCCTCTGGACAGGCTGAATCGAGGGGCTAAGGCCAACTGTATAGGGTTCAACAAGGTTAGGTTTTGGGTCCCGCACTTGGGCCACAACAAACCCATGCAACACCACAGGCTTAGAAGAGTGGCTGGAAACCTACCTAGTGGAGGAGAACCTTGGGATGCTGGCCCACAGCCAGCTAACTGAGCCAGCAGTGTGCCCAGGTGACCAAGTAGGCAAACAGCTTTTTAAGCTGAGAAAGGAGTTAGTAGACGGAGAGAAAGGAAGTATTAACTTAATTCCACGAACAGAAGCTGATTAAGAAAAGAATTAGAAACAAAACTGTACAGAAGTATAAAAAGGAGTCTTTACAAAAATTACTATCAATTTAGATACCAGAACTGCTTCTTCAACTCTACTGATAAGTCTTGTGAAACTGTCCTAAGAGCATTTTTCAAATCAAATACATCTGTACTGCCTTAACCACAGTATGCTTCCAAAACAAAACACGATTATATGAAGAATACACAAACAGGGGTTCAGAATGGTTGGAGTTACAGCTTAGTGACACCTGTCATCACGATAAAGTTTGCATCAACCAAAATAAAGACTAATACTCCTTTTGCTCATGGGCACCTTATTCAAGATTCTTAAATTATACAAGCACAAAGGGCAGCAATTAAAAATAATCACCACCCTATATCTAAGAAACAAAACAAAAAAAGGTACTCTGAAAGATGGTTCTCTCTATTTTAGGCTTCAAGATGCAGGAACAACTTAAATAGTACCTTATATGCATGCAGAAGAAAACAAATCTCAGACAAAAATGCAAGCAAGTTCAGGAAACACATCAGGAAATAGTAATGAATACTATATTAAGACAGCTGCTTTGAGCTATCCCAAGTATTGGAATTAGGACTCAATACAAATTGTTGCTTCTCATGATACCTACTTGGCAGCAAGATTTTCTTAATATTAGTTTCATTTACCTCCACTTGTCACAATGGAAAGAAGGTTTCCATCATCATAAATATTAACGGAATAATTCAACATCTCAGATGTTCCAAAAGATCCATATTCCTGAGCCTCTTTGTATGTTCTCAGCACTGTACAGCTAGTTAAGTCACCATTCTCACTTGTATCTATGCAGGCTCTGTTGACAGAAATAAAAAGGTGATTTTCCAGTTTCTGTAAACTTTCAGTTACCTCCCCACTTCCCAGCAAAGTATCACAAAGACTTCAAGAAGCCTGCTTCTATGTTTATGGTATCCTTCTTTAAGTCAATATTTTTAAACCCTGCTCGTTATGCTTACATTCAGAAACTACAAATAAATAATAAAAACCAAACAAGAAACCTACAAAATAAACTGATTTTTCAAATGCTACTAAATTCAAATAAATGTGGTTTTGGATATTCAGGCAATTTCTTCAAGTAAGAAATTTTACTAAAGCTATCTGTTCAGTGCTGGCATAGAAACATTTGAAGTGTCACCCACTGTTTTGTATGATGCACATTGTCAGTCAAGAAAATGCCATGTTCTTTGTGCAAAGACTCCTGGTTGGTTCTTTTTTTTTTTCTTTCCCTGTCACCAATGGATACTGAAAGCAATTCTACTCTTCCTCAGAGGAAAATCCCACAAGCTTACATTTTACATCATGCTGTCTTTAAAAAGGCTTCATTCTACCCCATCTTCATTTGGGATCAGAACTTTGTCATCAAACTCAAGTGATACAGTATGATATTTTAAAGCAAATAATATTTAGGACCTCTATAAAAAGAATAGATTTAAAAGTTAACACAGTCTTCAATGCAAGCTGTTTTACCACGTGTAGAACAAGACATTTTGACAAGTGTAGGCATTTACCTCCAGGTCTCGCCATCATTCCATACTATACAATCATATACGGGACCAGGATCACTATATTTTTTCTCAAAAGAATTCAACAGTTCCACTTGATTTTGAAGTTCTTCCTTTAGTAGCTTATTTGCCTAATAAGGGAACAAAGATACAGTTGAAGTATTTCTAAAATTATTACAAGAGAGAGGTATTCCAATATTCCTTTCTGATGCTACACATTCATTCCATTACTTCAACAAGCAAGAAGGTAAGGCTATACTGAAAGTTCAGTGGTCTTCAACAGTGCATTACATTTTTGTCCTACTACGTATAAATACTTCCAGTTGAATTAATTTAATGCAATTGCAACATTTAAAGCCCTCATCTTTTTCACAGACTGCTGAATGATACAGAAGTAGTCTGAGGCATTTTTGGTACTTCACTCAAATAGTACTTAGTTCAGAAAAGAAAGGATACGTTTAGAAGATTCCAACTTTAAGCACAGCAAGGATGACAGCCTCAAAACTGAGCATATCATATTAAAAATAAAACTTACTAAAAATATCTACTATTTCAAGTAATACCCTTTTCATATCCAACAAGTTTAGAAAGTCAACAACAAAGCAAATCAAGCAACCAACCATATACAGACTTTTTAAAGCAACCAGAAGATACAGTGATAAGATATAAGCCAAAACAATCAGAAATATCTTTTCTTCACTTATCCAATAAAATATTTTAATCCTCTCAACCAGCACCAAATTGATGACAACAAGTTTACAAATTTATTTAGACTTATACAAACCTGTGAGGGAGAGCTATGAGCAGCATCAAATTCTTCTTGTTTCCTACAGGCCTCTGCTAAAGCCAGTCTATGTACAGGATCCCAGAGCTTTTCCTTGCGTTCCTTCTGTAAAATAAAATCAGGTTCCTCAATATACTGACAAATGTGCACATCGAAGTTTGAAGACTACAACAATAACTTGAAAATTTCTATTAGAAACAGCTGAAAGTTTAAAACAATACTATTAACGAGCAACAACTGTTACACACCCCACCCCTTCCCCAGGTATCAGCAATTTCTAAGTGTTTTGTTGTAATTAATGGCTGTGAGGAGGACCAGAGGGCCATCTCCCATTCTAAAAAAATCACAGAAGAAATAGATCATGTCAAAACCAAACAAAAATCAGTGAGGGAATAGCTCTGGCTAGCAGCCTAGATGTGTTAACAAATCACATACTGCAGTTTCCCAGAAAAAAACCTAAAAATCAGAACAGTGAAATATGACTACACACCAGAAACAAAATTTAATTCCTTACCTGAATCCTTTCCTTAAGAGCTTTAGGATATATATCATAGCCATTTTTTATGCCAATGTGATATTTGCATGATGGATTTACCCAGTTTGATGGAATCTATAGAAAAGTATATTCAGAAATAGGTTGACTAACAGCATCAAAAACCCAAACTATGTAAAGGAGCTTAGCAGAAAGGACTTGCAGATATAGTCAACTTAATTTCCTGTCTCTGTGATAGTAACTACTGCACTAAGTTTCAACAACATAACACGGCAATTTCAATCCAGTTCCAGAGTAATTAGTACCAATTCATGTAAGACTGCCATTGAACACCTATAAGATTCAGTCACCTTGATACTCTACTTTTAAAACATACAGCCTGAGCAGTGACTTTTTTGAGCAGAGGTCTGGGGAAATAATAGCACTATAAATGAAAAGAAGCACCCTAGCATGAAGGGGCATGATGGTAAGAGGTCATGATCTGAATGTCTGATTTCCTATCGTGCTGCAATTTACAGTCTCAGTAGATCAGATCCACTATTCCTAGTAACTGCAGCAAAAGAAAGCGACAGATTCACCCTTACAATCATATCCTGTGCAAAAATCAGAAGAAAGCTAAGAGGATGAAGAGATCAAAAAAGTTGATGCCCCCATATCACTTCATCAATCTATCCAGCCAATTAAGAACACGACAGTAACATCAGCAGTTTTACACAGCCAAAATCTGTACTAGATCTCATAACCTTTTTGAAAACCCTAGATGATTTTTGTTATATAGTGAGACTATAACAAAGTCCTCAGATTTTTCAGTCTCCAGGGCCATTTAGCACAAGCCTAACATAACTCCTCTTGTAGTAATTTTTAAAGCATGTTAACATGTCTTCTTCAGCCAACTTCTAAAACTGAACACAATAGTTAAATTATCCCCCCGATAAAACTCTGTACATATCCTCATTCATCTATAGAGAATATTCAATATAAAGACATACGAACAGTAAAAAAAAGCCATATGAATAAGCAATCTGTATGAAGATGAGCAAATGCAGTATTAGTTTTGGATAAGATCTAGCTAAAATGAAGCAAGCTCTGCAGAAAACAAAATAGGTCCTAAATCTGTTGTTAAACAAGAAAAAAAAAATGCCTAGTGGTGTCTCTGTACCACCAAATACTCACCTTTAAAGTTCTTCCAGAAAGACCAATAATTTCCCCATCTTTAGGTTCTACAATAGTACATGTAGTTACATCACCACTGCCTGTTGTATCAATTATATCAATTATCTTGGGTTTCCCATCAGTTGTAATCTGAAAATATGAGCACAGAAAAACTGAAAATGTAGCAGATAATCCATTAGCATACAAACCAGGAAGCTTTTAATTTTTGTTACTAAAAACAGTAACTAAGTTTCTTGAGCACCCAACCTTTAAATGAAGGACATAAAACCAATTCGAAGTTAGTGACATTTTCAATGAACTAAAAGAAACATGCCCATATTTCCAATTTGTACAAATTCATTAACACATTTCTAAGAAGGATTTATAAGTTAAAAAATTAGATCACTTAAGTACAGGAGCCTCAGTTTAAACCTGAACCTAAATTTGCAAAGCCATTTGCAAAAACTACCATTTGTGTTCAAATAATTTGCTGCATTGCTTCCATCCCAACAGTCTGACCAAATTGCAGAGTAATGACTGCACAACTCTAATAAAAGGAAAGGTGCTGAAGTACATGCACCAACAAGCTTGAGTCTCTTAGCTGAGCTGAAACCTGAAAGGAAAACAGGTTACCATACGATTATTTTCCCTTTTCACGGATTCTGCTTCATGTTATAATCAAACTGAAGTGCTAGGAGCTACAGCTATTATATACACCTAATAACGTAAGGAGTATTTTCACCAGGGTGAGGAGCTGACTAGCTAAGAAGAGTTTTCAAGTATATATTTAAAGCTTCCCCAAATTAAATGAAAACTAGCCCTGATAGGCTTCACACTAGCTGCAAGCAACTAAAAAACATGCCCCCCTGCCAAGCTATCTAAAGTTCCTCTCACCTAGAGGAACCTTCTACACAATTAACAAGATTATGATTAATATATTTTTCAACATTTAGAAAAAACGTCAATTGTTCTCTTCTTGTAATAACATGCTTCATCTAGTAGGTACCATGAGTTTATTCAGCAAATAAACTACCATCTGTAAACAATAGTATTTTCTGAAGGGACAATATTAGTTCAGAAGGCTGGAAAACCTCTCCTATGAGGAAAGGCTGAAAGAGTTTGGGTTGTTCAGCTGGGAAAAGAGGCGGCTCTGGGAGGCCTTATTGCAGCTTTTCAGTTCTGAAAGGGGGTTTATAAGACAGACAGGGACAGACCTTTTAGCAGGACCTGTAGCAAAAGGATAAAGGGTAATGATTTTAAATAAAAAGAGGGTAGATTTAGATTAGATATAAGGAAGAAATTTCGCACAGTGAAGGCGGTGAAACACTGAAACAGAGATGTCCCACCCCTGGAAACACTGAAGGTCAAGTTGAACAGGGTTCTGAGCAACCTGATCTAGTTGAAGATGTCTCTGCTTACTGCAAAGGGGTTGGACCAAACAACCCTTAAAGGTCTCTTCCAACACAAACTGTTCTATGATTCTATGAATTGGCTATATGCACCTATTTTTACAGTTCTACATTAAAGATTGGTTAAAAAAAAAAAACCCAAAACCCAAAAAAGAAATAAATTTTCTCAATTTTTCCTACACATTAACTACATTGAAAGCAAAAAAAGGTTCTTGTTCAGGAAAGAGGCAATATTTGCTGTTTTCTATCATTTAAATATTTAGTATTTTAGCCTTTATTGTCTAACAATATTTTTGATGCTAGACATAACATAGATGGCAGGTAGTTTGCTCCAATCATGCTCTGGAATTGTGAATTCAGCTGCTGGAAATTAACACAATTGACCTGCTTCAAAAAAGTTATTGTGTTGCTGCCCAAAAGACAACAAGGATCAAACTTTTGTCCTACCTCAACACGTACTTACAAGGTTTCAAATTCTCATGGTTCAAAACAAAAGCACCCAAAAAAACACAACTCAAAAAAATTCTCAAACAAAACCAAGCAACCTCCCCTACAAATGAAAACAAGTTTAAACTTTTTGGAAAAAAAAAAAAAGAAGAAAAAAGAAGCAAACCCCTACATCCCAAACACACGGCAAGCGTAAAAGGGACATTCACTACTGTTTCCCAGAAGGTAACAAATGCAGCTTTTGAAGAGGCTTGCTAGGGAAGAACTTCCCTTGCAGAAACCAACACTGTTATTCCGTTCACAGAAATTCACATTAAGTTAAAAAAATGGTTAAAGCATGTTAACCTGTTAAAACATCTACTGCACAATAGTAACACAGTAGTGAAAACTAATGTGGGAAACAGTGCACAGGCAGTCACACCATATATTCTTCTAGCATTTGTAATTAACGCCTTAAAATGCAAGCCCTGGCTCAGAAAAGTCAAGAGCTGCTCCTGACTTTGTTTGAAGTTATATTGCAACAGGTAGCTAGAACACAGATTTACGCCATAGCAAGCTTGGGTAGTCTTAAAAGTTGCTTCCCAACTAGGAAGACGATGTGCAACTCCTACACTATACAGCTCTTTGCCTCCTAGCTGTATAGCAGGTTCACACACGCACGTGAGTTTGTACAATCAGAATCAACAAATCAGAGTCCCTCAGTCAGACACAAGAAACTCAGAGTTTCTGTGCAAAGGTCCAAGGTTCAATGCCAAATGGCAACAATCCAGATAGGTTCACAGTCATTTCATGCAAGTAACTGATATGGCTGCTTCTGCTGATGTGAACTGTCATTTGGCAACCACCCACCAGCAGTAATGCTACAGTGAAACTCAGTTCAACTGGGTTTTCCTTCTCAAGTTCTGCAATTCTGAGGAAAGACTAAAATAATCAAGTGAACTTGATCAATTCTCATGTGAACCAGAAAATCCTGAAGTAACAAATTTACTATAGACAGAAGTTACATTTTAGTACCTTTCATATTAATACTAAAAAAGCGAAGAATTTTTATACAATTCAAAATATTCTATAGTATATTTCAACAAAATCCCCAATTCTACCTTCAATATCATGGTTTTCCTACAGCCATTTGAGAAAACCAAATAAAATAGTAATTTTCAATAATAAACTAGTAGCCTTTGCTGTTTGTACATTTTACTTAAAATTCTGAAAAACATATACTATCATAGATTCACAGAATCATAGAATAGTTTGGGTTGGAAGGGACCTTAAAGATGATGTAGTTCCAAACCCCTGCCACAGGCAGACACCTTCTACTAGGTCAGGTTGCTCAAAGCTCTGATTGTAAAAGAAATAAATTAGTAAATGGAGAACATCAAAAATAATCTATCTGCATAATGCTGGCATCTGATCAGTATAAAAGAAGTAGCAGAGCAATGTGACAATCCCAGATTAAAAGACAAAGCCAGATGCATTTGAGCATGATTTCGCCAGTCCATACAATGTTACTGATACCAACTGACAGCTACTGCAGCAACAAGGGACTAACAAGTCCTTCAGCTTGTCACAAGACAGCTGATCAGCATCACAAATAAAATAATTTTCGAGTATTTTTTTTAAACTCTGCAAAAACGTAAGGCAAACCAAACTGGCTGCTACTGCTAAAATGCCGCCTCAGGAAAGTACAAACTAATTTTAGTAAATAATAACCCCAACAGGCACCTCACAAACAAAACAAAATTGCAAGAAAGCAGCAGATGAAACAACTTACCTACCATGAAACATAACAAGAAGTGACAAAGGCAACAGGGAAAGGCCAGGGTGGGGTTGAATAAAAGACTACACATACACAACCAAAATGCTCCATTAAACCTACCTTAACTGTCCACCTAAAATTCCACCAGGTGCCTTAATGAGGAATTACAAGCTGTGGCTTGGCAGATAACAACAGGAAACAGATTCTACTTCTAAACCTAGGAGGGCTGAGGAGCAGGGGGCCCAGAATTAACAGGAAAGAAGCCAACAAACTGAACTTAACAGTAGGCATCAACATGTGGAGTGCAAAGTAATGGAAACAAAAATGAAATCGATGCAAGAAAACTTGCTAAGTCCAGGAACTACCCCCTCTATAGCAGCAAGTGTCCAGGGAAGAACATAAATATAATGGTACTTCCCTGTTATACTCTGTCTCCAACTCTTTCTGTCCCTCAGCGAGTAATTGTATGCTATAAAGTTAGGGTATCAGTGTTTACAAACCAAAGTACTGCATCAACAAGCAAAGGAACCCTACCCAAGACCGAGATACTAAGGAACAACAAAACATAAGCCATCTTATGTTCGCTAAAAACCCCACCATATTCAAAACAGGGTAGTTCATTTTGGCCTGTAATGATCACTGACGTTAAACTGAAGTTAAAGGTGTAATACCTATTGACCTTGCTAAACATAACGTCTTCTCTTCCTTCTCTAAGCAACTGACTCAGTTCTCACAGTTCTAATGCTTTGCCAGGCTGAGGACTGACGGTAAGAAAAGGCAGCAGGAAAGACAACCGGGGCATGACACCCAAACAATTTAAAAAAATTCTCCCAAGATTATAAACTACTTTCTCACAGTACAGCTAAGCTGTGTCCAGGACACTGTCTTATTCCATGGAGCCAAAACGTAAGCTGCCCAATACTCCCGACTGAGGACAACCACTTGCTGAAAAAATGCTTACAAAGCTATCCTACAGGTCATGCACTGCCTATGTCTCCTTTATAATTCCCTGCTCTCTGTGTAATAAGCTGCCCCATTCTGTAGTTTAGCAAGTAGCATTGGCCAGGTGTTTCAAGCAGGCAGTGTAGAAAGACAACACAGCTTCTTTACAGGTTTTTCCAACATCCCAGCTAACTCACTTTCACCCATAGCAAGATGAATTTTTTATTCCCCAAAAGGTTATCTACAAATCTTCTACTTCACTACCTGAAATCTCATCTTCCACATAAAGAAAACGGGTTGAAGAAAATTGGGTTTTAGTTGACCACTCTTCATTTACAGCCTCTAGAGATTGAGGCTTTTGCTTTCATATGTAAAGCTTCAGATCTATGCACATCCCACTTACATTCATATCTAATCATCTTATACTACTTTCTGGTCTGCCTGTGTTTTCTTCTTGTTTGCTTTGCAGCTACCTTTCTTTTAGCTTCCCAGTTACTACTCCACCTAACCAGAACTTTTTGTCAAAAGTGCCAGTTTCATTACAGTTTAAATAAATTGAAGGTACAGCTGCCCAGTCCCTCCTTCCACACTGCCTGTCCTCTTCACTTATCCTTTCACTTACCTGAGCCCCACACAAGGAGTTATTTCACAACACTGAAGTAAACATCTGCCAGGGTTAGTTCCCTGACCTAGGTCACCTAGGAGTAAAATCTGTGCCAAAGAAAGGGCAGAAACCAACACGAGTCCTGCTTGGTTAAAAAAAAATAAAGGATGCAGTATCCAAGCGAGTTGCATACAACACACTGAATAATTTCTCAAGGCTTCCTCTGCCACATTTCAGAAAAAAAATGTTGACAAGAAGTTGGAAACAGCAGCAACATGAAAGGCCACATAAACTTGCATGATAAAGAAATGTAAAGAGACAAGACACAGAAATCTACAACACTGAGATCAAGATTGTAACAGCAATCACTGTGTGAGCTGATAAAAAAAAAAGCTGGCAGAAGCAAGCTTGATACAGATTGCTATTGCAATACAAGACAGGAAACGCACACAGAGATGCATGCAAATTTTGCCAGAAATACACTTCTCATGTAAAAGACATAAGAGGCTGTTTGTAGCCCCTAGCTACCTACTAATGAGGTAATGCCATGGTTTAACAAAACCACAAAGTATCCTTTCATAATGAGTTCTACATGAAAGAAGACAGATTTAAGTGCCATAAAGTGTCTGTAAACGGTTTAAAAGTCACTACAAGACAGACACTGAGGTCCTGGAGGTGTCCAGAGAAGGGCAATGAAGATGGTGAAGGGGCTGGAGAACAAGACTTACAAGGAGTGGCTGAGGGAACTGGAGTTGTTTAGCCTTTAGAGAAAGGGAGGCCAAGGGGAGATCTTATCACAGTCTACAACTAGCTAAAAGGAGGTTGTATTGAGCTGGGTGTTGGTCTCTTCTCCCAGGTGACAGGCAACAGGATTCGAGGGAATGTCCTGAAGTTGTGCCAGGGAAGGCTCAGACTGGACATTAGGAAAAATTTCTTCACTGAAAGGGTTATGGGGCACTGCCACAGGCTGCTCAGGGAGAGTGACTGAGTCACCATACTTGAAGGTATTTAAAAGACGGGAAGATAAAGTGCTTAGGGAATATGGTTTAGTAGTGGACGAGTATGGTTAGAACTGACGATCTCTAAGGCCTTTTCTAGTCTAGCGATTCTATGAGAAACACCCGAGATGACTGTTGCGGAACCCCCGTCTACCGGGATCTCCCCCTTCCTTCCGCGCGAGTCTCACGCTGACGTGCACTCAGCTGGAACGACAACCAAACACACACACGCACAACGCCAGCTCCCCTGGACAGCCATACGGGGCCCCCGCGCCTATTGCCGACGCCTCGGGCCGCTGGGGGCCGTGACCGCTACCAGGCAATTACACTGGCCTCGCATTCACAGAATGGTGTGGAAAGGACCTTAAAGGTCATCTAGTCCCAACCCCCCCGCCATGGGCAGGGACACCTCACAGCAGGCCAGGCTGCCCAAGGCGCCTTGAACACCTCCAGGGATGGGGCAGCCACAGCTTCCCTGGGCAACCTGTGCCAGTGCCTCAGCACTCTCATAGTGAAGAAACTCTTCTTAACGTCTAATCTAAAGCTTCTCCCTTCTAATTTAAAGCCTTTCGCCCTTATCGTGTCACTACACGCCCTTATAAAAGGTCCCTCGCCAGCTTTCTTGTAGCCCCTTCGGGTAGTGAAAGGTCGCACTAAGGTCTCCGCGGAGCCTTCCCTTCTCCAGGTTGAACATCCCCAACTCTCAGCCTGTCCTTTCACGGGAAGTGCTCCAGCCCTCGGATCATCTTCGTGGCCTCCTCTGGACCCGCTCTCAGAGCTCCCCTCCCCAGTCCCGCCACGGGGCAGCCCGGCAGGGCCCAGTCCCCGCCCGAGGGCCCGAAGCCGTGACTCAGGGCCTCCTCCGCCTCTCCCCACCGCCCGTTACCTGCATGCCCGGCGCACCCGGGTCCACGCCGGTATCCAGCACGGCCAGCAGCACCCCCCGCCCGTCGTAGTCGGGGAAGCGGGCGAGGAAAGCGGCGGCGCCGGTCTCCTTCTTGGGCAGGAGGCCGTGGAAAGGGAAAGGCTCCTCGGCGGCGGCCGCCATGGCGGGGGGAGAGGTGAGGGAGGGGGCACGCGGGGCCGCGCGAGACCAGAGCGCGACCGCCGGCGTCTGCACGAGGGGGGCCGGGGGCGGGGGGGAAGCAGGGGGCGGCAGGTGGGCGTGGCCTAGGGGAGGCGCATGCGCCGTGCGCGTGCCCCCCTCGCGGAGCCGGGGGCGGCCAATGGGAGAGGGGAGGGGCGGCGCGCGCTGAGGCGCGGGACCCGCGAGGGGAGCCGGGGGCCGCGGCGGGGAGGCCTCGCGCCCTCCTGTCCTCCCTCCTTCCCTCCCTCCCTCCCTCCCTCCCTTCCTTCCTTCCCCCCTTCCCTTCCCCTTCCCTTCCCCTTCCCTTCCCCTTCCCTTTCCCTTCCCTTTCCCTTCCCTTTCCCTTCCCTTCCCTTCCCTCCCCCTCTCCTTTCCCTTCCCTCCCCCTCTCCTTTCCTCCCTCCTTCCCTCCCCCTCTCCTTTCCTCCCTCCTTCCCTCCCCCTCTCCTTTCCTCCCTCCTTCCCTCCCCCTCTCCTTTCCTCCTCCTTCCTTTCTTCCTCCATCCTTTCCTCCCTCCTTCGTTTTCTTCCTCCATCCTCCCTTCCCTATTTTTCCCCTCTCCCTCTCCCTCTCCCTCTCCCTCTCCCTCTCCCTCTCCTCTCCTCTCCTCTCCTCTCCCCTCCCCTCCCCTCCCCTCCCCTCCCCTCCCCTCCCCTCCCTTGGGCACTGCTGGGTGGAGATGCCAGTGGTGCAGCATGGGGATGCACCAAATCCTCCAAATAACAAAGAGAACCGATGTGCAAATGTTTACTTCTAATATTTTAGATGTTTAAATAATAAATGTTTTGTATTTCTTTACTTCTTGGCGGGTCGAGGGAGGTGATTCTGCCTCTCTGCTCCACTCTCATGAGACCCCACCTGGAGTGTCCAGTTCTGGAATCTCCAATATAAGAAGGATATGGAACTGTTGGAACGAGTCCAGATGAGGGCTACGAAGATGGTCAGAGGGATGGAGCACCTCCCATAAGAGGACAGGCTGAGAGAGTTGTTCAGCCTGGAGAAGAGAAGGCTCCAAGGAGACCTTATAACTACCTTCCAGTACCTGAAGGGGACCTACAGAAAAGCTGGGGACATACTTTTTACAAGAGCATGTAGTGATAGGATGAGGGAGAATGGTTTTAAATTGGAAGGGGGAAGATTTAGACTAGGCATTAGGAAGAAATTCTTCATGATGAGGGTGGTAAGGCACGGGAACAGGTTGCCCCCTTCCTGGAGGTGTTCAAGGCCAGGTTGGATGGGTCCATGAGCAGTCTTGTCTAGTGGGAGGTGTCCCTGCCCATGGTAGGGGGGTTGGAACGTTAAGGTCCCTTCCAACACAAACCATTCTATGATTCTATTTTAGTATCTATTTATTTATTTGCCAATTAATTGTCTGGGATGAAAATGTCTTGTGTGGGTGCAATGTCTGCAGGAGCCTTGTACCTCCATCACTGTGGCTTTTGTAATGTACTGCACAGTGGTTTGATGCTTGTGCAGCTGTTCAGCAAAGGGAAAAAATACAAAGCCTACTACTTCCTCAGAAGGGAAGGAGGAGTAGCAGATGCTGATCTCTTCTCTCTGGCGGCCACTGAGAGAACCCAAGGAAATGGCAAGAAGATTGTCAGGGGTGAGGTGTGTTAGGTTGAATATCAGGAAAAGGGTCTTCATCCAGATGGTGGTGGAGCACTTGAACAGGCTCTCCAGGGAAGTAGTCGTGGTGCCAAGCCTGACAATGGTCAAGAACCATTTGGACAATATTCTCAGACACATGGTGTGAATGCTGGGGTTGTCTTATGCAGGGATAGGAGGTGGACTCAATGGTCCTTGTGGGTCCCTTCCAACTCGGAACAATCTGTGATTCTATGAAGGCTATGGGGAGCTCTGAATAAAATTTGTGGTGAAGCAGATAAAGGAAAAGAGAGGTTTTGAAGTTATTTTCTAGACTTCGTGGTCACATACAAGCTTGCAAAGAGAGCAGAACTATGGAATATCTAAAACCAAATGTATGGAGAACTTCATGTACAAAGTTGTCTCGTTTATAGTGTCTGACACATGGCTTTTTAGACATTTTTAACCGCAAGTGTGGGTACAGACTGCTTGGTTACTTGGATATCACTTTGCTTTCTTCAGGCAAGTTTCTGTTCAGAGAGTTATGTTGGGGGAAAAAGGGGTAAATTTGTCTGGATACATTAACATAGTCACTGTAATGCAAGGGTTTTTTAATTTTGAGAAATTTTCTATTTCTAATTTTCTATTTTCTAATTTTGATAATTATTTCTATTTTCTAATTTACTTGTTTCATAGGTCTGATGAGATTATTTATGGAATGTTTGTCACTCATTAATCTTCATTGAATGAAATCTGGCATTTGATCTTTCTTAGCAGAAAGGGGAGGATGTGTGCTGGCAAATAGTGATACATTATGTGTTTTCCACGTTTTGGGAACTACCATTGGCTCATCAATGGCTTTAGAGATCTACAGATTTTCATGCAAGTATTGAAATAAATCTGAAGAGCACTGCCTGAAAAATGCGTATTATATTTTTAAAAAAGTCAAAGATCTACCATACATGCTTACTGTGTAACTCAAGCTGCTTCCTTCTTTCTCTTTCAATCATCAGTCAAAATTTTACATTTTGATGTCTAGATGCCATATACTTAACTTTCTTAGAATAGTGCTGGTGTCTGACAGACACATTCGCATTTTTTAGAACTGCGTAAACCCTTGACTTATTTTACTTCAGAAGACAGAATTATTCTGACAAGGTGTTTATTCACTTTGTAGAATCATAGAATGGTGTAGGTTGGAAGGGACCTTAAAGATCATCTAGTTCCAGCCCCTCTGCCATGGGCAGGGGCACCCACTAGATCAGGTTGCTGAAAGCCTCGTCCAACATGGTCTTGATTAATATCTTGTTTAATATTGATTTCACCACCATTTGAGTTTTGTTTTTCTAAATTGCCTATGCATCTCAGTGGGAGATGCTTGTATTTCTGGTAGTATGTTCAGATCAAGAGAATTCTAATATGTCCTATTCCTAGTATATTTTAAGATATTAATCTACATCAAATTATCAAAATGTTTTACATCACTTTCAATAAACAAACTGTATGTTGTGATTTGGAAACATTTATTGCTAACCCTGAAATTTTCTGCTCTGCTCTGTTGTGTTGGTTTTAAGAGTTATACCACAAACAATTCATCTAATTAGAAGGTGCATTAATTGTATAGATATGTATAACTCAATGATGTGCACTGCCAAGGAGCAGGGCAGGTTCTGCAGGAAAAACCAGGATTTGAGGAAGGTGTGCCAAACATCTTTTAACAGACTTTAAAGGAGCACCATGAGAGAAGAAAGAAAACCTAAATTTGGTTACAGTATTTAAAACATAATCCTATTGTATTAACTATATGGATATAATTGTTTCGTTAGGATACAGGGTTAAGGTTAAGGTGCATCTTACCGAGCCTTTGCAGATCTGAAGACATTGAGATTTAAGGAATTCTACATTTAATTCTGAGCTCCTCAGGTTTCTAATGTTTAGTTTGATTATAGAGCTTGCTACAATTCTGTAATGTATTTATTTTATAATGGTAATATGCACGTTTCAATGTTGATTTCCCTTACCGCATCTAAGTTTCTGAATTGTAATAAATAGAGCTTTATTTTTCTCTGAGGAATACTGTTACCATTCCACAAAAGTAAAGGCAAAAGTAAAGTTGCTATCTTGAAAACTCTTCTGAGTTTGTCACAAAACTTCTTGAGACAATATGGTTTGCTCATGACAGTAATGATTTAGCCTCTCCTAGGATCTTAAGTTTGTGCAGCAGTGCATTTGGGTTTGCTGTATTAAGTAGATTCACATCTCCATATTAGGAACCATTTCAGCTGTTTGCATCTGAATCTTGGGACTGAGCCAAAGGAAGAGTAAACCACTGCTGCCATGTCCCAGTACTCTGATTTTCAAGTTAGGGCTGCTCCTTTTCCCTAACAATAATTCCTCTACCGTGAAATACACTTTAGGCCTGGCAACATCTAAATGCACACAAGTGGCTAGATTTCCATGGTCATGGAATGGTCAATCTGGATTCAGCTCTGAATACTCCAAAAGCAGATGTGCTTCTAGGTCTGCTTCTGAGAACCAGCAAGGTTCTCAGAAGTCTTGACAGCGCTGAGCAATTCCCCCGCTTGCTCATAACAGGCTTGTCAGGATGCAGAGCTGAGCTCACAATCCCCTTTGATTTCATGTGCAGCTCTGATACACTTCAGGTAAGAAGGTTGAGGAGACTTTCTCCATCTTCTGCCCTACCTTACACCCCAAAATTGGATGGTGGGATTCAAATCTCTTTTCTGTCTGAGCTTGCATCTTTCTGCAAACTAAATGCTCTAGCTGCTGCAGGGTTCTCTCTGAGTCAGGCTTTTCTGTTTTGCATGGAAGCATCCCAAAGTGAACAGGAGACAACATGACCTAATATCTTACTAGTGCAGGCATTGGCATGGATGGAGAAGTACTAGTGTTTTCATTCTTTCTTTAATTAACACCAAATTATTCTATGCAAAGTATCAGTTGGAGTTCAGAAGAAGAACTACTTAAATTTCAGTTGCTAGCAATTACCTTAGTCACCGGGTTACAGATTTCACCCACTCATGTCTTCTTTCAACCCTGCCTCAGTTAGAACATGTTGAGAGGAAGAATGAGCCTACAAGTTAGACCAGGAGAGGAGGTGTTTGATCAAATCACGTTAGGCATGGGAGGCACTTCAGTAGTCTGAGTGAGTTCATTAATTACTGAGGTGTTCTGTAAAGACTACTCCTCATCCCCCTCTTGTAAGAGAGGGACAGCTTTGGTATTTAACTTGTAGGTTATAATGGGGATAGGTGATCCTTGAATGAAGTAGGCATCAAGATGTGTCTAATTCCTGCCATTGCTGTGTGTCTCTCTTCCATTCACACTGGCTCTCATTATTCCCATGGAAGTATGAATCAACACAAGTCCTCCAGAAGGAACAGTTTTCTTCTCCCACCCAGCCTGATCCTTGGCCATTAATTTTTGTTCTTCTGCTTCCCCAGTCACTTGTACTGGTGTGGCTTCATGGTGGAGCACATCAAGGAATAAATGTGATTGAAAACGACCCCACGAGAGCAGCCAGGAACTTTTGTCTGAGACAGGTTCTTGTACCACCTTTGTCATACTTGTGCTGGTGCAGCATGGAGATGGTCCTTCACAGCACGGCGCTCCCTGGTTAAACAGGCCATGGGTCTGTGGCACTGCATGGGGAGCCCTGGACTCTGCGCATAGTACGCAGCACGATCTGGCAGGGAATCTGGATTTAGATTTTGATTACTACTTCCTGTACTGAGACTTCCACAAAGTGCCTGGATATCTACAAGGAAGTTTCTTTTAGTGGATCCAATTCACAAAGATTTTCAGATAAGATTCAATCCTAATACTTTTTTCTTTCATTAATACAAAACAGTTCAATGTGGATAAAGTTATCAGGTCTGTGCAGTGAGCACCTTGATGCTCTTTCTTCATACAGAGGAAAACACATACTCATCTTTTAGTTTTGATAATGAATCTTCCTTTCTCGAACATGTATCCTCAACTTTGTCTTCATAAAGTTATGTGCCTGGCTGGGTCATTTTGCCGTGTTCCTCCCTTGATAAATATAAAATGAGATCATTTGGTACATATAAAATTATGAGATCATTAGTCAACAACAGCTGGCTGTTAGTCTCCAACATAATCACATTTCAAATATGGCTGTCAGAGTGAGCAGAAGCTAAAATTAACAACTTCTTATTGTTTTCTGCCACAGACTCTTGAGGCCCAGCCAATGGTTTTAGGCTATACTGTCATTTACAAAATTGCTAAAAATTGTCTGAAATTATATCCATATGGAGTGTTGTTCTTGTATCACTTTAAACACTTTCTCAATAATGCTGCTCAAAGGAACTCATTAGTCCTGAAAATTTAAGAAGATAGGGTTCATTTAGCAAGACACTGGCCTCAGCAAAAAGCTGCAGCTGAAGTTCAGTACCAGTTAAACATGAAACATCTAGTCTTATTCCATGGAAAAATTATTAGCAGAGTTGGTTTTTTAAGATGTCTTTCCTTCAGAAGAGTGGCACAAACCCAAATGGCATACTCACCTTTCATCTTCAATATAACTAACAAATGTTTTTCCATGTTTGCTTTTTTTTGGGTACAGAAAGAAATAAAGAGAATTGCACTCTCTGACGACTGATGCCTACAAGGAAAGAAAGCTCAGAGGAAATGGGCAATGGTGAGTACAAAGAAGACTATAAGGAATGGCTACCGGTTATCATAAGGAAAGCCGAACTTACCTCAACACAAAGGGTGTTGAGAGTCACCTTTGTTTTAGATATCCAGCTGTACCAGTGGGGTTTTGAGTTGTGTAAACAGTCTTGCCTGGGATAATTAGGGGAGAGAAACAGTATGGGTGGAGAAGTGTGTAGGCGACTCAGCCAAACCTAGAAGTTTAAAAGCTGAACAATTAAGAAAATGAAAAACGAAAAGAGCAACTGTCGTGAGCTGTTTTCAACTAATGTATTCCTCCCTGGAGAAGGAGGATGGGATGCCCAGTGTCATAACAGTGAGCACACAGAGACTGGTAATGGCAATTGGGTTTGTATTGTGATCCTACTGGGTATTGCAATTGCTATATTGCACTTGTGATTTTAGTATATTGCCTTATCACTCTGCTAAATAAAAATCCCATATAACATAAAATATCTACAAATAAGGAAATCTGGTATGAAATATGAAGCCTAATAAAACCCCATTCTTAGCAAGAGGAATCCAAGAGGTTTAGTTAGGAGCTGATAGCTGATGTCCGTTGTCCACTGTGTCATGTATAAATGAAACAGGGGGACAGGACAAGAGGGAATGGCCTCAAGCTCCGCCAGGGGAGATTTAGGCTGGACATCAGGAAAAAAGTTTTCATGGAAAGGGTCATTGGGCACTGGAACAGGCTGCCCAGGGAAGTGGTTGATTCACCTTCCCTGGAGGTGTTTAAGGCACGGGTGGACGAGGTGCTAAGGGGCATGGTTTAGTGTTTGATAAGAATGGTTGGACTCGATGATCCAGTGGGTCTCTTCCAACCTGGTGATTCTATGATTCTGTGAAACTGACCAGACCACTGAGACACAAACACCTTGCTGCAGGTAAACGTGTGAGTGCAGGAGAACAATCTATGAGATAATGAATGTAAATTACAAAAACTGGTTTTGTTTAACATAAGTATCACCTTCTTTTACCATGTGGTTTCACACTGAGTTTTGTTGTATTAAATTTCTGCAATCACAGGAATACTATGTTAATAGGGTGATTGCCAAAGCAGACAGCATTGCAACAGTGTTTATTTTGTTAGATGAAGGCCTCTTTGGGGTTTTTAGGCTTTTAACTAGTCGAATTTTGTAAGACACCACAGCTTTGTTTCTTTTTAAAGTTATGAATGCAAATACTCTTGTGCAAGTTATACTTTGACCTGGTTTAACCCCACCTGGCAACTAAGTAGACTGAGCTGCTGGCTCTCCCCCTGCTGGATTGGGGTTGAGAATCAGAAGGGTGAAAGTGAGAAAACTGATCAGTTGAGATAAAAACCGTGTAACAGGTAAAGCAAAAGCTGTGCACAGAAACAAAGTAAAACAAGGAATCAATTCAATACTTACCATTGGCAGAAAGAAAAGCAAAAGAAATCTGCATCAAGGTAAGAGAAGTAACTTTGAATTTCCTCTAATGTAAGGGGTGTCTTTTGTGAGAAATCTCTCCAAGCAGGAACAGCTCTTTCCTTGAGGATAGTGATGTTCATATCCCCCTCTTAAATCTTTCGTTGTTCTTGCACACCATGTAGTAGTGCAAATACCCAGTAAAATTTTGCTTCCATTTTAAAACAGAGGAAGTTACAAACCTCATACAAGCTAGTTACAATAAGTAGTAACTTTTTATATCTTGTAAGTAATTTCCCTTTTTTTTAGTTAATGGCTACTTGAACACATTACTAGCCTTCAGCAAGTATATTGCTGTTATCTCTTCAGGGTCATAGAGTCAGTTATGTGACAACCTGGTTTGACAAGAGAAAAGGAAGCACAGGAGAAAATGACAAGTTCCTTTATTTTCTGTTTTACAGTGGGCGACAAAGAACGGCATAACCTATGCTGTTCTTGACTTTTATGGTACTGTTGTCTCAACCTCCACTGTTTCATACACAGGTGTAGATATCTGGTACAACATATTCTGTTGAGATCCCCATTAGTTAAACGATATCACAGGCACAATCTCTGTGCTAACTGTGTATGGCATATGAGCCTTTAATATAATTTCTTGAGCAGTACAATGCAAAGAGAACATCTAACAATTAAAGAAAATATTTCACAAAAGAGGGCTTGAATGATAGCTGAAGAAATTTAGACTGTTTTTGAGCTTAAATACTCAAACTATTCCTTTTTTTATTCTTTATTTTTCTTAAGTTGCTCTCTAATTCAGGGTTGATTTCTTTTTTGTCTGTTGTTACACTTCAGTTTTCCCAGAAAGACAAAGATATGCCTAAACAGGAAATTCAAAGAAATTTGTAAATCTATTGCTAGAGTTTTGTGAAAAGAATGAACCACTGAGAATGTCCTGGAAAGCTTTTGAATGCTTCTGGGAAACACCTTTTTTGAAGAGCTGCACAGCTCTTTCCAGGAGATAACAAGGACACTAGGCTCCTCAGAGGCATTTTCTAGGTTACTTAAGCAATACCTGAAGACTATATTTCAGAATCTGAGTGACTGATGGGACCATCAAGTTTCCTATTTCACAGTAAGGGCCATTAGCAGATACCAAGGGAGCAGTAAGATCTGGGCAAATATAAATGACATTTGTGAGTAATATCCTAAACTTCTACTATTTTCAGCTCAGGGAACTTTCCGAACCTGATGAGGCTGGTCTATATACTAGCCTTACATAGATCTGCCTTCCAAACACATATTTAATCTCCACTTGAAACTATATGTTGGCAGTGGTGAGGTTACAGCTATCCAGTATATGAGTTTCCTTTTACCTAATTTAAAAGGTTACAGCTATCCAGTGTATGAGTTTCCTTTTACCTAATTTAAAAGGTTACAGCTATCCAGTATATGAGTTTCCTTTTACCTAATTTAAAAATATAAATAACTCTAAAACTAAGTGTTTCAGACTCTTCAGGCTTTTTACAGACAGTCAGCTGAAGATATATTGACTGGGATGTGTTTTTGTTTTGCAAAACAAAGAACCCACTCAGTTATTGCTTTTAATACAGCGATGTCATGAGTTAGGTATTTGTTAAACTTCTCCTCTTGAGGGCAGCAAATATTCAGACCTAGAAGCTGTTCGTGTTTCTTAGTGGTGTGGTAAACAATATCCTGAATTTGAGATAGGCCAGGGTCCGCTTGCTTGTTGGCCTTCATGGCTTAGCGTACAGCTCTGTAGCTCTCGTAGGAAAGGACAAAGCCTGAAAGCCGAACTGAAAAATACAGTGTATGAAATCGAGGCTTCACCTTATAAATCAAGGACAAAGTAACTGAGAGGTAGAAATATATCCTACACCTCATAATCTCTCCACTATTTGTCAGATAAGGTGAAAAAATGTTGGACATCCTCTAAAAATTTAGCAGTTTTCTTTTTCTATGAATTGTTTCAGCTAGCATCAGCTCTGTGTAACAAAGTTTAAAATGAGCTTTTTAAATATAGCTTCATAATAGTGGAGCTCAACCAAAGGCTGTGTGAAAAACTCACGTGCCTTGGACAGCTGTAGTGATTCATGAGCATATTCACACACGAAATGTCAAGACAAATGACATCCCTGGCTGTATTCTGTCTACTGTGTCTTTAACGTGGACACAGTGCTATGCCTTCAAACAGACAAAAAGAAACAACTACAAACAACACAGCAAAAACAACTTGCTCAGACTGCCTTGTTTGTGTGTATCCTGTGTGGCTTCATTCTTCAATGCAGTCTTATGCCACAGAACAAATAAATGCAAATAATTACAGTAGTCAGTAGGCCTGGGGCAGGTTTCAGGAAGTATCTCTGCACATCAACGCACATCTACTTCTTGTATTGATGCCACGTGCTACACCAACAGTGGCAAACTCTCTTAATTGTCATATCAAATTCAGTGCAAGCCTAAAAAGAACAACCTTTCTTTCCTCAGTCATTTGTTAAGAAAAGAGCTATCAACAACAGGTTGAACTAGTGCTGTATTTACTACTGAAGATAGCAATTACTTCTGTGTAGTCTTTGAATGAAGCTAGATAAAAGAGTAAATAAGACAAGTCTGGGTGCCTTTCCTGCTGGCAATGCTACAAAGGCACATTGGCATGTCTTATTTTATTGCTACATTGATCTTATTAATAGAAACCCTGTGATTCAGAACTTTTTTCTTTGTTTTTGACCCATAAAGTAAGACTTTCCTCAAACTTGGAGAGTAAAGCAGAGATACCAGGAACAATGGAAGGACTTTGATTGCCTTCTGCTCATTTGATGGTTTATTTCCAGCTCCCAGAAGAGCGGGATACGATTTTCAGTGTGAGGTAGATGGTTTGTATGGAACTGCGCTCTACAGGAGTACTTGCAGTGTTGTAGAATGAACATATACTCTGTAAGCATTATCCAAACCCTCAAGTAGTTTACGGGTACTTACATTCTCCATTTGCAGTGATACTGATCAGTTCATCATAAAGCAGAGGAAATTTAGGGAGGGGAATCTCAAGGCATATCATGAAGACCATAAGAATTTAACTTACGCTGACGTGAAAGCCAGTGGGCATGTCTTTCCTGGAAGGGCTGTCCTCAGGCTTAGGAAGGAGACCTGAGCATGCAATGTTGTTCTGTATGGTGTGTAGGGTGAACTGCCTCCAGGCTGGTGAGAAGGCAAATGATTCCATTCTCCCTGTATCTGTACAGCTGGACTTACTCCCATAACTTTCTGGGATGGCTGACTTGTTAGCAACTGTTTCAGCTGAAAGCAGAGCTATCCCTTGTCCATACCTAGTGCCATGTTCTGTCTTTTGATTGGTGAACTCAAGTACTGGATGCTGTTGATCAGTCCTTGTTGGGAATTAAGGAACTAGTGGCCCTGCATGGAGCAGTCAGGAAGGCCAGGTGCCATGGTAGGTGGCTGAACTGGGGGAGCTAGGGAAATCAGTACGGCTTCTCTGAAGTCCTTTCGAGTGGTGGCAGCGGAGCCCCTGTCTGATGTTCAGGAAGTTTAGCTCTTCTTTTACCAGGCAGATCTCTCTTCCACAAGATGACCAACTTAACCAGGCTAGACAAGAGAAGAAAGGTTTTTGTCCATATGATCTAATGTGCCCTGAAGGGCTAGTTTAATGTACATGTCTGCTTGCTGTCATATACAGCAAGCCTCTTCATGGTGCTTTTGCTTTCAAAGGTATAAGAACCTCAAGTCCTTGATATTTCTGACTATATTACTATTTTACACCACACTTGACTGGGTTCAGAAATGCCTAAATCAAAATTTTTCCTTACCCATTTGAATATCTTTAAATGCCTTGTGTATTTCTTCTTCTTACATCTGTTAGTGTTGTATCATTTTTTGCTCTATCATCATTCAGAATTATCAAGTATAAATTTTTACACAGATGCATGTACATCTTCCATAGGTGGATATTTCAGATCTTATTAACATGCATACAATTTAAGTAGAAAATAATAGCATCTGACACATGATGTACAAAATGCTTTCAGATTAGCTATGCAAAGTAAATAGAAATAATTAACTTTATGGCCACTAGATGTGACTATTGCTCTATGTAAACACAACTCAAGCATCATTCATTGCTGTTAGTTGTAGTCCATTAAAAATGATGTGGAATAACTCTATAGCTTTCTAGTGTTTTGTCCTTAATTCCATACGTTGAATATTCAGCATTTCTTTTAAAAATTACATCTCTGTCGGAAGTCTCAACAATTAGATCTTTATATCTGATAAAAACATTTTTCTCTGGAAAAGTACATTGGTAGTACAAAACAACAACAACAAAAAAAATAGCAGACCTTTGCATGTAAGGTCTGCTAGAAGCTCTTTGATTTAATGCTCAAAATATTTTGTTTCAGACAGAACTAGGAAATTAGCAAATATATCTTTTCAATTGCTAATTTATTTTCTCCAACTCCAAAATAATGCTTAGGCCTAATTAATAATAAATTAAATAAATTTATTGGGTTTTTTTTTCCCATATCACACCAATGTGATCCCTAACACTTATTTGTCCTATCCAGATAACTACCCAATATGTTTCCTGGAGTCAAAGTCTTCTACTACTTCTCTTATCCTTTTTGTGAGTGATACAAATATGATCAGAAAAGTAGAATTGCAAAGGGCAATCACAATTCATTGTGAGGTAAAAACCAGTTCAGAATGGGACTCCAAGACTTCTGAATACTTAAAAATAAAGGAGTTATTTTCAGTGAGCCTTAAGAGACCTTGAGGCATGGACATAACATACCGTTTTTAGGTCAATGCAGACAGCCTACAGGTTTAAACTTTTTTTAGTTGACGAAAAATGTGAAGCTTCAGAGAAGACTAAGTTTATGCCCACAGTCTTTTATCCTCCCCTGGCACACCGCACTGGAGAATCTGACTCCTATTTCCTTGATGACCTCCCCATAGGTACTGGGGTGGGTGTGAGGTGTCCCCAAAGCCGTCTCTGCCACAGGCTGGACAATCCCCCTGCTCGAGGCACTTCTCAAGGGCCCTGCTCCAGCCCTGACCATCACTGAACTCTCTGAAGTTTTTTGATGTCTTTCCTGTTCTGAGGAGGCCAAAACGGGCCACAGTATCTAGATGTCATCTAGTGAGTACCGAACAGAAGGGGATGACCAATGCATACCTTATGTCCTCACTGTGCTCCTGCTGATGCAACCTTGGATGCTGATGACTCATGTTCAAGTAGTTGGTTGGATTAGGAAACACAACAGAGAAATAAGTTTTCATCTCTTTAAATGATGGGGAGTCGTGAGTTCTGCATGGATCTGTGCTGGGACATATGCACGTGCCTGGAGAAGAGGATGTGGTGAGGTAAGAGTTTTCAAATAATACTTAAACATTCAGGGAAATTAGGGCAAAAGAAGGTTTCATCTTATATAAAGATACATATTTATACATACAGAGAGGTCAAAACCCAAACTGTCAGAAGTCGAAGGAGGAATTTCTTCACTATGAGAGTGGTGAGGCACTGGAACAGGTTGCCCAGGGGAGTTGTGGATGCCCAGGCTGCACAGGGTGTTGAGCAGCCTGCTGTAGTGGGAGGTGTCCCTGCCCATGGCAGGGGGGGTCGCAACTAGATGATCTTTAAGGTCCTTTCCAACACAAACTATTCTATGATTCTATAAAAAAACCCAAATTAAATATTAAGAGTTATGAGCAGAAGGTACAGAGAATACAGCAGAACATCATTATGCCACAGCTCCATGGTTCATTACATGCAGTTAGTTCTACATGCTTCATCTCAAAAAGGGAAGAACACAAAAAACATTCAGACATGAGAAAAAAGAAAGCAGAACTGGAAAAAATTCAGAGAAGAGCTACAAGGACGAGGATGAGCAAATTCATGGATTTATCAGTAAACTGGGACTCCGGTTGCAGTAGGGAAAAGAGTGAAATGAAGGACATAAGTTAGAAGTCTAAATGGAGTACTATGATGATGTGAACAGGAATTACTGTATCTTCCAGTACAAAACCTAGACGGCAGCAGATGAAACTGGATGTATGGGAGGTATATCTTTGCACACAGTACAATTAAGCTGTAAGATCTATTTTCACAAGATGTTGTGGCTACTAAAAATGTATGGATTCAGAAATCTTATCATTCTAAGTCAAGTGGCAGTTATTATATGCTTACAATATGTGTACAAGCCACAAAATGTTGGAGAGTATATTAAACAGGGGAAGCATCCTAAATGTTTGTCCCATTCTTAGATGGTTCCTTGAGGATCCTCCCCTACTTACTGTCATGGACAGGTGATGGGCTGAAGAGACCTAAGCCAATGCGGCCACTCTTAGTTTCTCATTTTAACCAGTACAGGTAATATGAAGGAATGAAGAAGAGGTTCTGTAGATACAGCCCACTCCAGTTAAATTCAACAGTGTATTGCTTACCTTGCAGTAAGGCCTTGTAAAATGGCATTACAGGAAAATAATAATATTTATGTAACAAACAAAATCCCATCTCTGGACTGGACAGGCAATGCTCTCCTGGGCTGAAAACTGGTTGGATGGCCAGGCCCAGAGAGTGGTGCTAAATGGAGTTAACTCTAGCTGGAGGCCAGTCACAAGTGGTGTCCCCAGGGCTCAGGGCTGGGTCCAGATGGAGGTGTTAAAAAGATGGGTGGATGAGGTGCTGAGGGGCATGGTTTAGTGACTGATGGGAACAGTTGGACTCCATGATCCTGTTGGTCTTTTCCAACCTGGTGATTTTGTGATTTCTTATGTGGTGCAATTTGATCTAACAGGATTCTGGCTGGCAGATTGAGCTACTGTTGCATTGGTATTCTTAGATGTCTAAAAATGAAATCCTGACATTCATAGGGTTAAATAGCATCCTGCAGGAGAGATAAGTAGTTAAATTGCAACAGCTGTACCCTAAAGGGGAAGGAGTCACTGCTTTCTGCATCATGCAGGCTCTTAGTGTTCGCAACTGAGCAGACATGTGGACAAAAAAGAAATGCTGTTATTTACCTGTTGATAAAATCAATTGTTACTTTCTCCATTTTATGAGTTTGCTTGAAGCTGCTTTCTTTTTTTTTTTCCCCCAAGTGCCCTGTTGAAGATCTTCCAACCTTGTGTGCTGTGAAGTCTGCTGCTGAGTTGGGATTTTTTCCTTTCCTGCCGGCAAGTTCAATAGCTATAATCTCAACACTTCCTGTAGTATTTCTTAGTCCAGTGAGTAGATCTCATGAAGCCCTACTATAGCTGAAGTGGTTTAACACCCGGGACATCTTCCTATCTGTGAACAGTATCAAAAGGCCTGAATGAATTATTCAACAACTGATGGTCATTTAAAATATCCAGGGCTCATTACCTGGAGCAGTAAAACTTGCAGTCAGTTGAAGCAGCTCAGGAAGGAAAACAAGGCACTGACTGGCTGCATTGCAGAGCCTAAGAACTGCAGCCTTCCTGTACAAACACACTCAGATTTCAGACTATGGGCTCACTGCTCAAAGCTGAAGTATGAGCATGTGGCAGCTGTCCAGCTTGCACCATACAGTCACGATGCCTCTTAGTCAAACAGAGTCTGCCAGAGATCAGTGTGGGCATTCTGCTTGCCTCTGCCCTGAGAAAACTTGTAGAATTAACTAACAGATGTTAAATGCATATTCCCTAACCCTCAGACCTTCGGTATGATTCCTTTTCAGGCACTCTGGCATATGCAATATTCGATTTCTTGACTTTTAAAATTAAGCAGGAAAATTTTGGAAATGCTTACCACCTGCAAGAGACTAGGTAACTTCATGTACCATGAAAACTAGTGGCAATCATCCTGACGTTAACAGTATTTAGCCTTGCTTGTTCTTTTCACCTTGTCTCATTGTTTATATAAAATAGACAATTGCGTCTGATGTCCTTAATGTGCCTTAAGAGAAGCTTCTTTGAATTTTCCAGAAATTGATGAGATCAGTGGCAGAGGATAAGAAAGGCTAGAAAATTACGTCAAGCTGGGCACTAAAATGGATTTCTACATACTGTCATTTGGCACCTAAAATTATGTATTTTCTGTTCACTGAAAACAAAAGGCTTGATTTTAAAAACTGCAAGCCAGTCAAAACTCCCATGGATTGTGAGACTGTTGTACACATAGTAAGACACATTTGTGTAGCTACCAATCACTGTTTCCACAGAATACTCCAAGTGAAAGAGGAATCCATCCCATGAGGATCTCCATGTAAGAGTAAAGAGTAAATAGAATGTCTTACCTGCCTCTCCATGGATCCAAGAAATGACAGAAATCAACTGGTCTTCAAAATTTAATGTTGCAGGTCACCAGATCTCCAGTCCAAGCCATACCAAGCTGGAGGATTTCAAAAGAACCATGTCTTTTGAGAAAGGCGAACATTATTGGCCAGCAGACTCCTATAAGATATTGCTTTTTCCCGGCCTCAGGTTCTGCTCCCTCAAACTTATGTAGCCTAGATTAACAGCACAACCAGGAAGGAATAATAATGGGAATGCATCCACCCAGAAGCCTTCCAGTTTCTTTTCCTCAGTGAGCTGCAGCCCATTGAGTTCATATAACTCAGGAAGACGACAAATTATCAATAAAACAAAAGAGTTACAGAGTTCTCATTGCTTCCAGTCTTGTGCTGGTGGAAAGGTGAGAGACAAGATTGATCTGAAAAGCTCAACTCAATAGAATCCCCAGGAGAAAAGCCATTCCATTCAGGCTGGGAATGTATGAGGTGCTCCATATACAGCATGAAAGAGTCGACATGAATATGTCATACACCGAAAGTTCTAAGTTCTTCATCCTCTACATGAAAAGGGACTGGAACAGTGTAGAAAAGAGGATGCTGATGGTTGTTCCTCTCAATTAGGAACTAGTAACTGCTAATGCTGTGCTACAAAGATTTCTGTTTAGGAATCTGTAGTAAGGGAGAATTACATCTGTGAGATACTCCAGCCACTGCTGGTTTAGCATGTCTAGGATGAAAAGCTCCTCATGTTGCTCCTCACCTGTCTAAGGTGAATTTGAAATACATTTCTGAATTCATCTTCTCCCCACGAAGATCTGCAAGCCAGCCTGGCACTAATGCCTGCTTGGTGCTGCTGGCATCTAAATTTCCTCCCTGATTCATTCGGATTATAGTTAATAATACCTTGGTACCACAGCTCTTGAATATTCAAAGCATTTTACAAATATTCTCTAATTAACTTTGAAGTGTTTCCTGGCAGCATCATAGAGATGGAAAATGCTTAGAGACAGAAGAATGCTGTACCCGTAACAATTTTCAAAATACTCAAATACAGGAGCATCAGTCGCTTCCTTTGGAGACTATTGGAAAAAATGATCTCTGACATATATTAGCACCCTTCCTTCTTCTACTCTTTACCCCTACTCTCCAAAAATCTCACAAGATGTTAATTAATTAGCTATTGGCATGTGACTGGGCCAGCCTCTGTAATTCCTCTTTTCTTCTGGCTGAGAGTGTCATCTGCACTGTAATTTGACTAACTGATAGCATTCTGTCTGATTATATGACAGCAAAGAAAAGGATTAGGAGAAAGAGGACAGTGAGCAAACAAAGATGAAATATCTCTTGAAAAACTGACTAGAGGAGTTGTGGGAGCAGCTAAAATCCATTGAGTGAAATTATATCTTCTAGGTGATAAGCAGGATTGATAAAGCTATTTTTTTTGTAACAAAAACAGAGTTAAAAGCATCCATTTTGGAGAAAAGGGATTGAGGGTGTATTCCTTATACAGATAGGATGAGGCACTAACAAACCAGTCCTAAAGTGTGGATGCACTTTGCCTTGAGCACTCTCAATAAACTTTTCAAATGAATGCAGTGAATTGTTGCTTAATTTGCCTTGGACTGTAGTTAGGTAAGATCCATTTTAAAGTTGCTAGGGTAGAAGCTACTCATCTCTCTGCATTCATAACTTAGTTTTCACAGGATGGGGTGAACAGATTTAAAATCCACTGCTGCCAAATGAGAGGATTAGCTTCTTTTTTTGTCTGCCTTGCTGCCTTCTCCTGCATGCATACTTCTCCTGCTGAGCTTTTGGAAATTAATTTGGTTTGTTGTTCCAGCACAAGAAAAACTAGAGAGTGGGTTTTTTCTGGTTGGTTTTTTTTTTTATTATTGTGGGAAGTGAACAAGACAGAGAAACAAATCTTCTCCTTTTTGGTGGTGAGAAGTCTTTATATCAGGGCAACTCTCTGCAAGACCACATCATAACACAGGGGGTGAACCACTGAAGACAAGTGAGATGCAGTTGTTGCTGGGATGTCCAGTGTGTTTATATGGCAGATGCTGAACAGCAGCCCTGAGAGCTACAATTCCTACCCTCTCTCCAAGGGGGAAAAGAGAGTTTCTGATGCACAAGTACACTGATGGGATTTCCCAGGATTACCTTATGAAAATTTGCCTCTGTGACTAAGTCCCATGCCAATGTTCATTAAAAACCTTCTTTAAACTTGTCAAATGAAATAAAACTCATACTGGATTACAAGGTTAAGTTGATCCTGTGTTTCAATGTGGCTTTACATCATTTTGGACCTGAACCTGTCTTGCACCTGCACCGTACCAACATGTCTTGAAGGCTCAGGATTTTAAGGAGATTTGGGGCATGTTAAAGGTGAAAGCTTGGGCCTCTGCTGCCACTTAGCATGGGCTTTGCCTTTCCTGCAGCATGGAAGGGATAGGCTTGGTGGGCTCAGCTGGGTCTGCTTGCTGTTCGTCCCACTCACAGTGGAGTAAATATTGCACACCAACACGGGGTGGGCAGGTCACCCTGGAGTCTTCCAAGTGAGCAGCTCAGGACGACACATTTTGTGGCATCAGAATGAAAAGTATGTGAAGGACCACTGTGGACAGCTCAGACTAAATCAAAGAGGAGATAGCAAAGCAGCAGTCTGATTTGCCAGCAGAAAAGGTAAGTGGCTGCTTGTTGGATCTCTTTATGTTCACAGGGAAATGTCAAAAACCAACTGTTTATTGCATTAACCCTTTCCCTGGATATTTACAGACCTCTAGTTAAAACTGTCTTTTTTATATTTTATATATAAAACTGATTTTTTCCTGGCCACGTGGCTCCTGGAGAGTGATTTTTCAGTGCCTGTACCATGCAGCTCGTCCCAGGCTCCTGCTTTATAAGTTGCTTGTCATTTAGGGAAGATACCTGGGAGAACAGATGGGTTTATTAGGTGGTCGGACATAGGAGTCAAAGTACAGTTTGCCTTGTAAGCAACAACAATGCTGAATATCTTCCTTGCCTGCTCTCCTCTGCCACACTGCAGCAGTGAGTTTTGTGCCTGGGCATATCTTTCTCATCTTCTGGACCAGATGCCTACAAGGAATATTGTCCCTGTGTTTCTGGACCCCTCTAAAATGCTGCTGTCTATCTCAGAGCTGACCTTGGCTCCAGGTCTGTAACAGGTGAGAAAAGCAAAGTGTTATACTTTCTAAAGGCTAGATATGGAATAGCTTTCAATGATTATACTCTTACATGCTATTAATGGGTTAATCTAGGTGATGTGGCAAAGACAGATGAATGAAACTAATGTATTAACAGCAGTTTTCTGTACTTACTGAGAGGGGGATATTCTTGCTTAACTGAGCGTGGCTGGACAGTCAAACTTACCTTTACACTGAACTTATTTCAGATCCCTGCTCTGTGGAAGGTGTGAACGTGTAATCCTGAGCTGCAAAGAATGTAGTATATGCTGTCTCTGCACTGTAATTAGGAGAAGTCATACATTTTATACTGTGCTTTTGCTGAAGCCAGGAGCAAAATAAATGACTGAATGAATAGTCTCTTTACGTCAGTGGAGACCAAATTATCTAACAAATTAACAATAAGTACCTCGCTAAATTAAATCTTGTTTCCTTCCAATAGCCACGAGGAGTTTGAACATTCAGCAGCAAGCTGATTGCATAAAAACAAAGACATCTTAGGCAAATGCCAAATATTACAAACAGGGTATTGTTTAACATCCTGATATTCAGATAAGGAATTATGAATGTTACTCAGTCTTTACATAAGCATTCCCTTTTTTTCTTCAAAGGTAATCAAAGGCAAGACTGAAGGCAAAACAATACTTCAAGTCAAAATTATTATACTATTGAAATAAGATTTTATAATGAAAGTTGATAGTATGTTTCTCTATAAACACCTGTTTCCTCTCAGTAAGATACAACCTACTCCTCCCAATGTTATACTGCCCATAGATATTTCCTCTCCTCCCCCTATATTTACACATGTATGTATAAATGTATGCATGTATTCCCAACCTCACATACACAGAGACACTCTCACACACCACTTTCACACATTCTCAAGGGCTTTTTCAACTAATGGAGCATTCTAGTTTGCTTAGCCTGAGATTAAATATTCAACACTTTACGGAGGTTATGCAATCCTTTTTTATATGTAATTAAACTACTCTGGTTTACATGGATTAAAAAATTCATAAACACTTCAGTAATTTTGGTTAAAGCTTCTTCTAGTACAATGAAGTCACTCGCTACAAATATTCTGTACAAACTTTCTCCTGATGCCAGGGAAATTTTTCTTCCTTTCCTCCAGAATAGCTAACATGAAGAGACTGACATGAAAGCTATGAGTCTTTTGTACTTTTTTATTCTTATTATTTTTATTCTTATGGAAGAAACTGACTCTGAAGCAAGTTGATTGTAAACAATATTCCATCCGATTTGCTTTTTCCTTTGTCCCCTCTTCTGCTTTCCCCCAATATATCCTAGCCCTAACTCCCCAGCCCGTGATGCTGATTTGCCAGAGGCAACACTACTGTACACTCTGTGCAGGCTGGCTACCTGATTGTTGCTGAACTGGATGTATTGCAGCTGAATTTTGCAGACCTTCTCTGAGTGGGAACATTAATTTAAGCCCCAACCAGAACCATCAATTTTCACACAGTTTATTACAATTCTATTTTTTCAGGTTTTGCTAGAAATGGCCAGTGGGTTCAATGGTTCTTCTTGGGCATGAGACACACCTGGACACACAAACAGGTAGGCAGACTAATAGTGAATTCCTTTTGCTTTCAGAAAGCCAACCAAGAAAAGAGAAGAGATATAAAAGTCATGTTCAGGACAAGCTACAGCTATTAACTGAGAAGACATGGGAATAGGGGTCCCACTGTGGATGGGTAATTCTGTAATTGTAAAAATGCTTTTCTTGTTCCAACAGCTGCTGGAAACAGGATACAGCTTAACTGATTTTATGGACTGATCAAAAGGGACGGAAACATTTCCATCTCTTATGCAACATAAAGATCAAAAAAAAAGGAGAGAGGAAAAAGCAAATAGTTCTCTTAGCAGCAGAACTTGTGCATTCCAGTTTTCTCAGTTCTGCAAAGCTGTTTTTTTCCCACCTCAGCTTTTGTCCTTCCCATCCCTCAGGGAAGCAGGCCTTCCTCCCAGCTTAGTCTGAGTTCTGCTAGGAACGGACACTTTCCATTTGCCAGGGGACAGCTTCTCCTGGGGATTGATAGGAGTCTGAGAAATCACTACCTTTCCTTTCATGGCAGTGCTCAGTTGGGACCCTTTTCTACTCGGTCACTGTTTTGCCTGATGCCTGATATATTTAAGACCTCAACCAGTCTGTCAAATTTGAAATTGGCTGGTAGGTTCAAAAATTATTAGACAGTGGGTAAACAGAGAGGTGAACACAGAGGTGGATTGATGAGACAAAAGTACCTCTCTTGAATCTACATCTAATCAAAGTTTAATTAAAGTTTCTTATGAAAATCACTTGGATGGGAAACCTGATTTATGCTTCCATGATTTAATCATGTCATCATCTGACTTTTTTCCTGAGAAATCTAGATGTTATTCTAAGCATATAGACACCCCACCAAATTTCTTGCCTAAGAAATAGAAATCCTCAAGTGCTGGTCTTCCAAGCTCAGAGTAATATTTTAGCAATAAAAATATCATGAATTTTATTTCCTCCCCTGTATTACTTTGTACCCTGTTATTAAGCCGTATGAATGAAAGCACTCTGTTTTTTATAGTGACCACAGAAAACAATAAATGATTCAGAGAAGTCCTGAATTCACTTACTGCCATGAACTGCATGAGAGGCTATCATTTCTGCATCTCAGTTCTTCATTGAAAAGCAATGGTCTTTGACACCATGACATTTATGTTACTCATAGAATGGATCATGGATTGTGATGAGCCTCGAGCTCAGTAGAGTCTTCTAGGTAGTTCTGAAGTGCTTGAGAAAGCAAAGAAAGTGTTCACAGCTGGAAGCCTCCAAATACATAATGACCTAACTTTCCAGATGTTTCACAAGGGAAAAATTTTGGAAATATCAGAGTTGTAGCAGTTAGGAAAGGAGGAGCGTGGTTTTAAGGAAGCAGGAATTAAGAGCTCATATGTTAAAAATGAATTAAGGGAAGTAGACTACATTAAATGTAAATGAACAGAGAAAGACTGGGGTAATTCAGGGAAAGAAAATGAAGTTACGATTAGATTATGTAAAGGGAGATTAATGAGAAAAGCGAACATAGAAATCCTGGTAGGGTAACCAGAGAAGTCTGTTAAATGAACAGAGGAAAGAACTACCTCAGATAGTTAATTAAAACAGAACTGCTTTCATAAGATATTAGGTAAAACTAATAACCACAGATGCCATCATATTCAGATTGATCCTGATGACAAAGATACATTTTTGCTGCTTCTTTTCTTGCAGAGGCACATCAATAATGCATATCTTAATTACATTCAACTAGAGAACCTATGCATTAGAGTGGTGCTAGTTCGGTGATGAATAGAAAGGTCTGCCGATTTGTCATCTTGCTAAGTACACTACTCAGAAAAGCCTAACTTGCCTGTGTAAAGAAATAAGGGCCAGTATTGACGCGGTTTGGCAGAAGACATGTTAAGTGCTGCAGCCGGACAATAGATCGAGGTGAAGGGGCGCTTGACAGAGTGGGGGAAGCTCAGGAACCCCAGAGGGAGCCTGGCAGGTGGGTCTGGACTCCTGGAAGCCCAGGCTCGTTCATGGCAGCTGATGGGGGGGGCACGGCCCCAGAACCATCAACAGATTTACCCAGTCTTCAGGGAGCACCGTGACCTGGAGCGCCGTGACCTGGAGCATGCAAGCCCCCTCCCACAGTAGAAGAGGGTCAGGTTCATGGCCACCTGAGAAACCTGAGCATTTATAAGTCTATGGGACCTAATGAGATGCATTCCAGAGTCCTGAGGGAATTGGCTGATGTGGTTGCCAAGCCATTCTCCATGATATTTGAAAAGTCATGGCGATCAGGGGAAGCCCCTGGTGACTAGAAGACGGGCAACGTTGTGCCCATTTTTAAAAAGAGTAGAAAAGACTCTGGGAACTACCGACCAGTCAGCATCACTTCTTTGCCTGGAAAGATCATGGAACAGATCCTCCTAGAAGCTGTGCTAAAGCACATGGAGGACATGGAGGTGATTAATGGCAGCCAGCGTGGCTTCACCAGGGGCAAATACTGTATGGCAAACTTAGTGGCTTTCTGTGACAGGGTGACCACAGCAGTGGACACAGGTAAACTGATGGATGTGATCTATCTGAACTTCTGTAAAGCCTTTGACACAGTCCCCCCCAGCATTCTTCTCTCTAAATTGGAGAGATATGGATTTGATGGGTGGACGGTGCGGTAGATAAGAGACTAGTTGGAGGGTCATATTCAAAGAGTAGTTGTCAATGGCTCAAAGTTCAGATGGAGATCCGTGACTAGTGGTGGCCCTCAGGGATCCGTACTGGGACCGGTGCTGTTTAATGTCTTCATCAATGATATAGACAGAGAGATTGAGTGCACCCTCAGCAAGTTTGCAGATGACATCAAGCTGAGTGGTGCAGTAGCCACATCAGAAGGACGGGATGTCATCCAGAGGGACCTGGACAGGCTGGAGAAGTGGGCCTGTGAGAATCTCATGAGGTTCAACAAGGCCACGTGCAAGATCCTACACCTGGGTTGAGGCAATCCCTGATTTCAGTACAGGATCAAGGATGACATGATTGAGAGCTGCCCTGCAGAGAAGGTCTTGGGGGTGCTGGTCGATGAGAAGCTCAACATGAGCTGGCAGTGTGCACTCACAGCCCAGAAGGTCAACCATATCCTGGGCTGCATCAAAAGAAGCGTGGCCAGCAGGTTGAGGGAAGTCATTCTGCCCCGCTACTCCTCCATTGTGAGACTTCATCTGGAGTACTGTGTCCAGTTCTGGAATCTCCAACATAAGAGGGATATGGAGCTGTTGGAATGGGTCCAGATGAGGGCTACAAAGATGATCAGAGGGCTGGGGGACCTTTCATATGGGGACAGCCTGAGAGAGTTGGGGTTGTTCAGCCTGGAGAAGAGAAGGCTCCGAGGAGATCTTATAGTGACCTCCCAGTACCTGAAAGAGGCCTACAGGAAAGCTGGAGAGGGACTATTCATAAAGGCTTGTGGTGATAGGATGAGGGGGAACGGGTATAAGCTTGAGAGGGGCAGATTTAGGCTTGATATAAGGAAGACTTGCTTCACCATGAGAGTGGTGAGACACTGAAACAGGTTGCCAAGGGAAGTTGTGGGTGCCCCATCCCTGGAGGTGTTCAAGATCAGGTTAGAATCATAGAATAATAGAATAACCAGGTTGGAAGAGACCCACCGGATCATCAAGTCCAACCATTCCTATCAAACACTAAACCATGCCCCTTAGCACCTCAACCACCCGTGCCTTAAACACCTCCAGGGAAGGTGAATCAACCACTTCCCTGGGCAGCCTGTTCCAGTGCCCAATGACCCTTTCCCTGAAAAATTTTTTCCTGATGTCCAGCCTGAATCTCCCCAGTGGAGCTTGAGGCCATTCCCTCTTGTCCTGTCCCCTGTCACTTGGGAGAAGAGGCCAGCACCCTCCTCTCTACAACCTCCTTTCAGGCAGTTATAGAGAGCAGTGAGGTCTCCCCTCAGCCTCCTCTTCTCCAGGCTAAACAACCCCAGCTCTCTCAGCTGTTCCTCATAAGGCCTGTTCTCCAGCCCCTTCACCAGCTTTGTTGCTCTTCTCTGGGCTCACTCCAGAGTCTCAACATCCTTCTTGTGGTGAGGGGCCCAGAACAGAACACAGGATTCGAGGAGCTGTCTCACCAGTGCCAAGTACAGAGGGAGAATAACCTCCCTGGACCTGCTGGTCACACCATTTCTGATACAAGCCAAGATGCCATTGGCCTTCTTGGCCACCTGGGCACACTGCTGGCTCACGTTCAGTCGGCTGTCAACCAACACCCCCAAGATGGGGGTGTTAGTTAGATGGGGCCTTGGGCAGCCTGATCTAGTGGGATGTCCTTGCTCATAGCAGGGGCGTTGGAACTAGATGATCTTTGAGGTCCCTTCCAACCCCAACTATTCTATGATTCTATGAGTATGCAAAAGAACACTGAAAAATACATATTAAAAAGTATGTTATTTTGAATAGTAGGTCCCTAGCATGAATACTGTGCTGAATTCTGGCTTTCTCAGTATTGCTTATATATTTTGTTAGATGTACCTGAAGTACAAACAGTCAAAAAAATGACAATAAAACAGAAGAAATATGTGGCTTGTACAAGGTAAAGCATTGCAAAATCAAAGATCTGTCAACCCGAAAATTAGAAAAAGTAATGAAAATTTAACTTCTCAGGAGAAAAGTTATTATAGTTTAAAGAATTTAGGTAGTCTAAGTAGGTTTATCTCATTTTCCTAATGTTCTTGTAAATCAATCAATCAAAGAAAAGCTGAAGCTGTTTTTATATCACCTGTTTTCAAGTAGCATCAACAATTCTGGACAGGTTTTGTTGCATATTGGCTCATGTACCATTTACTGTGCTCTACTGCTAACATACTTTTCGCAATACAAGGATGGTAAGACTGACTCCCTGAGAAGCTGTCAGTCAAAATCCTGTTTACTCTAGCATATCATAAAATCTGAGTGTAACAAACTTTTCTGTCAGTTTTACATTTTTACTATAGCTGCATCCAACATCAGTTCCCTATAAAACAAATTTTGACTGTCAGTTTACTTGTTCTGAAACAAAATTTGAGTAGCATTGTTGGCTTTTAGTTTCTTTTAGCTGTAAAGTCTAAGGTTAAAACTTCTTCAGCCACAAATGTCCTAACTTGAGAGCAGTAACTGATTGCTGATTGACATCTGAAACAATTCTGAATGGCAGGAACTCAAGTAGCTTATTGCTTTTCTTTTTCTATTCTTTTGCTTGACTGTAGACAGACACGCTTTTCCTCAGGGAGAATACAGGGCGTCTTCTCCTAGGAACTGATCTGTAAGTATGGAAAAAGCATTCAATCACATTGCCATAGCATCAAAATTCAAAATATTTAGACTCCACCAGATTTTACCTCTGGGGAGAAAGACATTTATTTATAGGTGAAATACTGAAGAAGAACTGTGTGAGCTCTATGTATGACATCTTGTAGGAGAATTTCCAAGAGCATCTTCAGGACATGAAGATGCACAGACTGTGTTGGCCTTAAAGCTGTCTTGCAGGGAGACAGGACTGTTCAAAAGCAGCTGCTTTGGTACAGTTAGGCACCTGCTCTCTGATCCTCCCTTGAGTCCTCTCAAAAGCCTCACATCATGGAGCTCACCACATTCATAGGCTGTCCCCCTGCCCTTTTTGGGATCAAATGCTGTAGCACAGGGCCCACACTCTCTTGGACAAAACTCCTTTTGACTGGTTCAAAGTGCATGATGCAGGTTTTCCATTTCTGGATGCTAGTGATGCTAATCAGAGGTGTAACTAGCAGGAGAGACTCCTACCCTGCTGTGCAGAAATTCTGATATTGGAGAATCCATAATGATGCTATAGGGCAGCCAGAGCCTGCCTCACGATGGACACATCACGTATGTCAGAAACAGTGTTCAGAGCAGGCTGCATGACACAGAATGTCCCCGTCAGGGGCAGTCAGCACATGATACTTTCGGGCCCTTCTGCCATCCACTAATCCTTTGAAAGCCCTCTTTACACTCAGATCTCTGCCAGAGGCATAGCCCCCTCTCATACCACAGCCCACCTTTCTTATGTGCCTCAAGTCCTGCAAAGTGCAAGTCCTAGGAGGCAACCAGGCTGGCACTCTATTCATATGGGGAAAGCTCTATGCAGATTAAGTGCTTCATATGAAGTCAGAGGGACCTAGTGGCAGAAAGGCTATACAAAGCAGGGCAAGTACTTACTGACTACCAAAGGTTTTCCCACCCCCCTCCAGGATGTCTTCATAGTCCTCCTTACATCCTTGCTTACACCTGAGTGAATCCTTGCCAAGAGCTGAAGAGTCATGCATGGACTCTCCTACAAATAGTGCATTTGGATGTCTCTGTATCTCTAAGTGCTCAGAGCCTGTGCCATGTTCCAGGTCCTCCCAGGCACATGTGAGCTGCTATATCTAGAACACTTCTGTGTGCAAAGAGATGGAGAAGGAACTACTTAGGACTATTAGCTCTTTGGGGCACACAGTTTCCTGGCTTCTGCACCACACTGTCTTTCTACCTTTGTTGCTGTGTTTGACAGATACCTCTAGGCTATCACTCAAAGTTGTGGAAACACTGCAAAAACTCAGCTATATTTACCAGCTATGCTAGTAAAAAATTTGCACTACTGTTGAAATGTACCAAGATAGTGGGAGAAGCAGAAGTAACCTCAGGAGACATTACAAATCTCAGGCCTATTTTCTTGGGTTTAAGACCAAGACCTTTGACACCATCTTTAGACAGGGATGCCATAAACCCCATGATGCAAACACTACAAGACTCTGTATGAAGCTATCCATGTGAGGGAAACTTTCAGTGCTTAGGAGATCTTAAGGAACCTCCTTTGTGTCAGTCCTGTTACTGTCTTTGCCAGGGATCTTTCTATCTAGTATTTAATTTTACTTTACCTCAGACCTCAAATAAAACAGTTCTATCGTTGTTTCTTCTGTTTTCATTCTCAGACTGCAAGGAACATTGATCAGACACAAATGAGGCTTTATCTTCTCTGTAAGAGTGCTCTGACATCTCGTTTCATATTTTTACTCTCATTTTTCTGTTGAAAGCCCATACACGTTGGTTTTTGTTTGTTTGTTTTTGTTGAACTTCCTCAGTCTCTCCTTTCTACAAGTCTGAACTCAAAGTAATTCAAGCATTTCTATTCATGCGATATTGCACTGGAAGAATATGTTATATCTGACTAATGTTTCACTTTAAGTAATCCATCATATGACATCAAGTGGGACAAGCATTACAAGTTTTGGCAGAAATAAATTCTGTAGTGACAGTGGAACAAACAAAAAAGATCATATAGCAAACCTTCTTGTCCTTCTTATTTTAATCTTTAACCTTGAATATAAACACTGGATCAACCTCTTTCACCGTATTGAGGTAGTGATACACATCTATGAAGAGAGAGTGGTGATATTTTTGTGAATGGAAAGGAAGAAACAGATAGCTAGTCTTCAATTGCTTTTTCCTGTCAAAAGTATCCTAGACAGAATGCAAATTTAACAAGGCCAGAAATTTTGGTTGGCGAGACATGGTAGTAGATGAACAGAAGACCAATGAATTTCTGTTGGAAAATGACTGATCAGCTCATGCTATATCTTGTGGAATGGAAGTCCACCAGAACTGACACATGCTAGAATGAATGGGTGTCTTCTGTACTGTGGGAAATCAAAGTACAATTAGGACAAAAAATGTGCAGTTCACAGACAGGTAGCATAACCATTCACTGTTCAAGTGAGCAGTACAAAAAAAGTGTTCTGCAAAGATTGTTTCATTCTCAGTAGCTCTTGTGGTGCAGAATCCCTCATTAATATTTCCTCTGTCATTCAAGTCTAAGAAAAATATTTTAATTGAAACATTACTCTCAGTGCAATTTAAACATAAAACCAAGTAGGGTTAAAAACCATCTCCTGACATGAATGTTTTGATATTAAAACTAAATTTTACTTATAAAAATAAAAGGTATGTGTAAAATATAATTTGAAGCAAGCACTCCCTGCACATGAAAACATCTTGTACAAGTGCCACAATTACCAATATCCTTCAGACTGGAAAGGATAAATTCCTCTGCTCTCCATGGCAATACAGCCTGAAGATACTGTTGCCCCTGTCCACTAGGCAATGACCCAGGGAATCACTGTTGGATTGGAAGACTGAAGACAAGAGAAATAGGTTTTGGATAGGAAGTGGTTATTGGGACAGATGTTCCTTAATTCATTACAAGAAAATCACTAGGCAGAGGGAAAAGTGCAGGATTAAAAACAGTGGGTGACTGGCCCAAGAGAGGCTTGCTGCCTTTGCCTCCTTCCATAATCAATGGAAAGAGGTAGAGGGTTCTGCTAGGCCAACTGAGAACAGCAATCTACTGTCATATGTTCTGCATTGTCCCCACCTCTACCACCTTAAGCCATCAAAACCTCCAAATGAGGGAGAAAAGGCAAAGAAAGAAACAAAGAAGGAAAATGGGCAGAGAGCAGGGAGGGAGTTCAATGGCAGAAGGGTACTCAAGTGAGAAGAACCATAGTTATGCATCACCTTAGCATGGGTTCTCTCAATAGCAGAGTTAATGCTTGATCTTGCAACAGATAAGGACCGAACTGGGAATCTCAGAACTCACGTAAGTTGTAATTTAGAGCAGAATTCAATGAATGTTACAAGCCAAAAAAATTTAAGAAGGAAATGTTCAGTGAGAGAGACCGGAGGGCAAGAAGGATACTATAACCTTTGGAAAAGTAAAAAAAAAAGAAAAAAATGACACAAGATTTTGCTGGTTGAGATGTAAAGAAAAGGATGGATTTCGAAGGATGTTAGAAAAATAAAGCTGCCCATGAGCAGCATAAGACAGGGCAGGGAACTGCACAGCTGGAAATCTGAATAACAGCAAGTACATCTGAAATGTCAATGACAATAACATAAAAAAGGGATAGGAAGGAACAAAATTCAATTTTAGTATCCTCAAGCTAAGGAAGTACAGGCCCAAACAATATCTCATCTCTGTATCCAGGGAGTCACAGTACGCAATATATAGTGTGCCTAATTTAGGCTTTTAACTTGCACTTAAAATTTAGGCAGATAGGGCCTCCCACTGAAGGCTTTCAAAAGCACACTCTTCACTCCATTAGCTATACAGGAGGCTTATCCAATTTACAAAGAGTGACAAACTAGGAACAGACAATTAAAGCACAAGTCTGGTTTCTGAGTCACTTAGCCTGAATCTCTGCCCATCTGCTCCCCTGCCCCCCAATATTTGTGTATAAGATTACACATAGGTTTAAGAAGCTACAAGTATATAGCAAACTATTTACAGAGAATACGGGGCAAAAGAGGTCTCTCAGGAATTGAAGTTCCAGAAAAGTAGGAAAAATAAAAATATAAGCCAGCAGTATGGTGACTGAGGAAAGTCTGCAGTAGGCAGGATAGGGCATTGAAGAGTGATGAGCCAGAGAAAAACTGACATAAAGAGCCACTGACAAGAGAAAAAGAGATGCTATTGTACCTCAGTGACTTAGAAAGATGATGATTCCTTTAAAGACATGTCAAAAATTGGACTGCAGTAGAGCTTAGGAAAGGATCTCAAGTTTTGCTGTGCCCTGGATATGTGACTAAATCAAGTAATAGTTGTAATTTGGTAATTCAACTGTTAAAGACTGATTTGAGTCACATAAACTCAGATCCAGTTCTAAATTTTACTTGGTGACTTTGAGGGGTATTTCCATTTGTATTTGATTCTGTACTTTTATCGCTTTCAGTGGAACTCAGCTCCACATCGAAATCTGAAGATATTTCTGTTTCAGTGTCATTTTGATTCAAATTTAATGCTTTTTAAAGAAGGGAATGAATAGGATTTATTTGAATTGGAGCTTTTTTTTCCCTTGTGTCAATGTAAGCTATGGCATTGTGAAATTAGACCAGATTGTATATACATTTGTGAATACTATGAAATTAAATGGAAGCTTGTCATGTAGATCTGAGAGTAAAATTTGGCTGCAGCTCCATAGACAAAGCTAGCCTTCTGCAGAGCATTAAAGGCAATTTCTGTAAAAACTGTCCTCCAAACAAACCAAAATGTTTTACACCATGAAATATACCGGTAGAGCAAAAAAATCTCTGTCTAATGCCCCAGAGGTGATTACCATGAAAAAGCAGTTTGGTTAAAATCTGCATAGGAACTCAGCCACAGTCAGAGACATTCACTATTCACGACTGTTGTGGTGAACTGTGAAGTAGCAGTGTATAATTACCTCCTGGGCTGATGTAAAAATGGATTTTTTTTTATTTTAAATAGCAGTTCTTATACTGCCTTCTCACCAGCAGAATTTTTTAGGCAGTACTGAATACTGTGGCTCTCTATACTATGATCTGTAGTGTATTAAAATTTAAAGTGAAAGAAAGGAGATTGATTTGCATATCTCAACTATGAAGTACACATTCTGTTATTGATGATCCGACATTAAGACTTTTATAGGAATACTGGCATAGGAAATTATGTGTGGTAGCTCTGAAACAGTGTTTTACTAGTGGAAACCTTTTTAGATTCAACTCAAAGAAAATACTCTAGATGGACACATCTTTCGAAAATCCTCTAGCCTATGCTGTTTGTGTTCAGTTTAAAATCAGTGGGAAGCAGCTACATGACACATCTATTTTTGATCAAAAATATTTTAGCAAAATATATTTGTTTGGGAAACAACAACAAAATGAATTATACAGTTCTTTCACTGTACAACTTAAAAGAGAATACTTAATAACACCATGCAGCACAAATTGTGCTTACATAGCGATTTTCACAGAGTGTCTTAAGGAAAATTATATATAAAGAATACAAACACACAAATGTAGTTCATTCAGTGAAAGCCAAGGAGAACAAATAAAATTTAGGTCTGGAATTATAATCAGAAATTGAATCAACAGTACAAACCTCAGTGGACAATATACTACAGATGTGAGAAATAGTACCCCAATGAAACCTCTAGCTTCTAAAAACGTTAGCATACCATTAAAAAAGCTTAAAAAAATAGCACAGTTATTACCATAGTGACATTCTACCACACATGTGAACAAAAGGCAGTGGGTTGTGCTAGGTTAAAATAGAACAAAAGATTAAAAGTAATATAGTTCTTTTCATAACAGACCTACTGGATGAAAAATGGAAGGATGAGTGAGAAGATACTAAACTATGGCAATCTGCCTTAATTAGCATGTGTGTTGAGACACCTCTAACAGTCTAAAAATTTACTAATAACAGTTATCTAGAAACAAGGAAAGTTTCTGGATCTGTTGGTGCTTATATGCCAGATGATTATGCAAAGCTGAGTTTTAATTTCAGCCAGACTCTGAGATAGTGACTTCTCAAATGGATTGATGTGATAGTCCATGATTTTCTAGCTAAATTATACACTGGCATCATATAAATTTCATGCTATCACTAACTGGTAACTAATCAGTCCACTATAAACAATACAGTCATCACTCAGAAAATTCTTAACACTCTCAGTGCTCAATAACTAAAATTAAGGGCTTTAACTAAAACTTTTAAGCCTTTGAACGCTTTTGGAATTATGTGGATCAGAAGCCAAGTGTGGAATGCCAAACACCTGTAACACACTCCAAACACACTGTGACTACAATAAAATATTCTCTCTTCCCTCTCCAGCTCCCTATAGCCAAGCTTTTCTATGTTGGAACTTTCTTCATGGCTTTCTTCACTAGGGTCAGACACATGATCAGATCGCTGCACATGTTCCTAGACCGTGGTGAATGTATGGGAAACAACTTGCTGTTATCCTTTTTCACAGTGGGCTAAGTTATTGCTTAGATATTGCATCACGTTTGTCATCAGCTGAGCCATCAGGCAGTTGCAGCATCTGTCTGAATCTGAGCTTGGAGACCAACACTTCAGGATCTGTTTCTGATCTGAGCTGGTGTCTATGTCAACTTCACAATTAGTGTCACACAGCAGTCAGGATTTCAGCCATTGTATCTACTGCCTGCTCTTGCCTAATCAGAGAAATCACAGATACTAAAGCTAAGAAAACTAGTCAGCGAACTAGTCCCTCATTCTCCAAATCTCAGGAGTTGCCATTAAGAAAAAATGCATACTCAGCCAACAAAAGTGTAGAAACAGCTACAGAAGGAAAGAAAAGAGCACAGAACTTCTTTTCCTTTGAGACTGAATGAGACTAGAAAGCAGAAGGGACAGGAGCTGTGTAGTGGTTTATCATTCATTTGGTGGACAATGCTTTTGCCTCTTACTGCCTAGTAAGGTGACATTACATGCTTGAGCTAAGGTAGGATGGGATCATGTAGAAACTAGGCAGTTCTCTTTATGATTCTTTAGCTCTGATGTATTTTTCCTTTGGAAGGGTGGCTTGCAACAAAATCACAGAATATCAGTGTTTGAAGGAGAAACAATTGAAGTTCTACTAAATCTGAATTTATTGTTTGTCACAGTTGTCAGAATGTCAAAAATATAATAGCAGTGTGTTTATTAAAAGAGAAAAGAACATATAAAGCAATACTTTAAAAGTTACATCAAAATATCAATACATCAGAGAAAGGAAGTGAAAATTTGTCTTTATCGGAAGACAAACAAAAGTGATCAATTTATTTTGCATGCATTAACTCAAACACAGCTTGTTTCGGGTAAAAACAATCTGCTTTGTTGCATCCAATATGTGGTAATGCATAGGTAATGTGTGATCCCCTAGGGAATACAGACTATAAACTAATCCGGCTCCTGAGAGCTGACACTTCAGCAGATGCCAAAATATATGTTAATTAACCAACAGTAATTTTTGTGGTTTTTAAATAGGTGAACACTGGAGGGCTTATCATGGCTATGCCCACACATGGCATAAGCATGAATGAACCAAACAACAAGTTGATAGAATCAGCTACAGAGATTTTGTTTAAATTTTTCTCTATTTAAAACGTGAATACTGCTTTTTTTGGTGAAATTAGAAAGAACAACTGTGGGTTTCCCTATTGACTTACATTACTTTGGCAATTCACCTGCAGCTATATGCACAAACACAGTATTAAGAAATGCTACTGACTAATAACAGCCAATTTACTGCACAGTTAACCAGTCAAAGTCATTCTTATACCATGGTGATTTATTAAATGACGAGAAGATTAATCACAAAAAGAAGAACAAATAGAAGTCCTAATTAGCACTTTGGGGAAAACAAGAGAGTGTAAGATGTTTATTTCTCATGAAGCATCTTTCCTGATTTACTTGTGGAGTTATACAGCACAGTCACGAATATTCAGAATTCTGTTTCATTGATTGGTGAGGATTTAATTTTTAGAGGAGAGCGCTGGGAGATGAAAGGTGTATTTGGGGAAATGTTTTCAGATTTCAAAGTCCTGATGCCATCCATTTTCTCAGTAATCTTTGGAAAGTGCCAACTACATGAAAGTAAACACTTGTAAAAAAAATTCCTAAAAAAATTTCTTCTGCCTGATACTTACACTGCTGGTTCAACATTAACTAGGATTAAAAAAAAAGAATGGCTTTCTGTTGCATGAATTTTTCTCTCAACCTTCCTCTTTTTTTCTCACACATTTACATGGAACAGATGTTACACTAGCAGGATTTATAAGTTCATTAATACTTGAGTTATTTGTGCCTTCAGTATAAATAGCAAGAGAAGCTTCTGGAAAAGTCCGACCAACACTACCTTAGTATAACTTTGCAGTTATGATATTAAAGCACATAATTTTACACAAGTTTAAACAATTAAATGTTATCAATATTATTAATGTTAAAATGGAAACCTGAGCCAGTATCATCTATATTCCTTTCTAGATGGGGCACTTAATCCTCAGTACCAAAAAAAAAAAAAAGGATGTCAGGTCTTAATTAACTCACAGCAGTGTTACAAATCTCCATTATTTTGTAAAATGCTTTGAAAATCTCAGAAGTTTAATGCTAGATTAATGACAACAGTCCTTATTACAATAATTATTAACTGTTTACCATTGCAATCAGGGTGCTGAATGCCCTGCTCATTGCAAGGAGGCCCCAAAATGTTCAATTTGTTGTATAATCAGCTATCTGCTCTTCAGTACACAAGCTAAATATAGTAGATGTCAGCTACTAAATATGTAAGGCTTGACGAAATAGCTCCTTTCTGACTTCAGTTCTTCCAAACAAGGCTATCAAATTCTCTAGAATTGTAGCTTTATTTAAATATCAATATGGAAATCAACAGCTCAAGACTGTGTGATTTAGATGAAAACCCTCTGAACATGAAGCAAGAATTATTGGAACAATGTTGTCTTCCTCAAGGTTATGATCCTACAGCTCCCAGTGCTTCTGCTGCTGCTTCCAGCTTTCCCAAGTGTTATAGTTGGATGAGGCCCTTGGCATTTTTATGCGTCCTAGGTGCCTATTTTAGAATAAAATTAATTGATAGCCCTGGAATTGCTGGAGACAACTGAGCAATTGACAAAACTTGTGTCAGAATCATCCCCCATAAGCTTGGAGAAGCTTTGAGGAAGAGTCACAGTGACAGTCTGGAACTATTTATCGTAGCATGAGATATTAAAAAAGGATGAGAAGATGAAGACAAGCTGTGGCTTCTTTCTGAACAATAAATAGTTTAGTGTTTCCAAAATCAAATGTGGGAGAAACAGAAAGAGAATGCTCCATATGTCTTGAAGCAGTTGGAAGCACTGATGGGATAGAAGCACTTTCTATGATTTATCAGACTCTTCCTTAAGAATGCAAGTGAAGGGTTTCTCCAATGCAAGTGAAGGGTTTCTCCAGTAGGGACAAGAGCCAACAACTTCATAAGAATCCATATGTAACTTGTTGAGAAGGGGACAGTTGATATTTCCTCAGAGCCACAAGGTTTCTTTCTGCAAAGAGATAGAAAATGAGAAATTCTTGGACTGAATTAGAGGGAAAACACACCCTAAATTTTTCAAGAGGATTCTAAATAAAAATTGGTGATGCTATGACCTGGGATGTCAACATACCATTTAGACTTGAGTAGACATCAGAGTTGGCAGATGTGACTGGACTATTAATCTTGTTTATTTGATTGCATAGATTCAAATTTGCCTACCTTGAATTTGGGTTCAGGATAGTATCCTCACCACTCTTGGAGAATGACAGATGACACTTGCAAATGAAGGTGAAGACTTTGGTAATTGTTTGTGTTTCTTTGTCCTTCATCTGATAGTGAGGAAGGTAGTTGGGATCCATTTGGGATGGGATTAGTTTAATCTGCCTTTAGACACTTAAAAGCTAGGTATATATGCAGAAAGGTAACTCACGTAGTGGTAAAGGATCTCTTACTGCATTTCCTCCTGGATTTAGTTCAATACCTCTATGTTACATGCATGTCCCAAGAGGTCAGAAACAAAGTAGGATGTTCTTCAAGGCACCACCACTAAAAAGAGCTGTTACTTGACGTAAAACTTAGATGCATAGAAAGCAAACCTGTGAAGAAAGAGAAGTATAATTAACTGCAGTAATGATGATGTAATGGACAATTATCAGGCTCAAATAAGGAAAACTATTAGGAAGGGTGCAGTGCTCATGCTAATCATGTTTTAAGATTTTTATATAGTGATATTTCCAATAGGAGATGACTTTAAGAAATCGTAGGCATAGCTGACAGTCCCTCCTACAGTTCAATTTGCTTGACACATTCCATTAGAAGACTGTTTCCAGTTATTTAAAACGTTGCCAAAGATTAACCAAACTTCTAGGATATTTTTTTTCCCAGGCTGCGAATTTGTAGTTTCTTACAAGATTTTAGGTAAAAATGAGACTGGGTATAAGATCTTTGTCTTTCCATTATTAAAAGCATTTTTGTGAAGAGCTCTACAAAGAAGAAACTTCAAGTTTACTGGCAGGGTTTACCTTTTCTCTCCCGTTTGGATCTGCACAAAACGATTCAGAAAATTATCAAATGTGCTCAGTTTGACAGTAGAGGCAATAGAATTTGATCATTGCAGTGACTGAAGATGTGATCTGTGCTAAGTGCTGATTAGATGGAACTGCAGGATTCTCTGAGTCCCCCAAAAGAAGCGTGATGGCTTCACTTCAGAAGCAGATGCTGAACTGAGATCCCAAAACAAGCACTGTGGTGTTAGCAGTCCCAACTCTTTCCAACAGCTGCTCACATTAACTCTTACAAAACCGGCCCTGGTACCTGTGTGCCATGGGATACAGGGCAGTAATAACTTTGAAATACAAAAATCTGGTTGTCTTGGGCTGGGCACTAAAATTAGTGGACACTAATACCACTTTTCTTGTTGATATCTCTGCCTAAACAGAGAGGCTCCAGGAGGATTTTCCCTTATCCCAGCCATGTCTGTACTACACAGGTTGTGTTTCCTCCATTCCCTGCCCACAGGCTGGTTTCTACTGGAAGAAAAGGAATCGCAGGATGCCACAGTAGTTTCCTTGATTTAGATGATTAGGGAGCTTCTCTGAATCACTATCTAATTCATGGCCCTGCGGGCAAGAATAGTCTTTACAACCTCTTCCACCTTCTCTTCTCATCTCCCTTGGGTTTGCTGCCCATACTCAAGTCAGCTTTAGTAAGGCTCAGCTCTGTCATCTCGGAGCTGATGGCTGGGAAAGAGCTGGGTCAGAGAGGTTGGTCCTTTATGTCATTTAACTTGGCATATGCTTTTAAACCCAGGCTTAAGCTAAGCTTTAAGTTCAGTCCCCTATCCCTTCATAAGCTACGTGACAGGAAAGGTAGCGCTCAGTCTTGTACTGCATTAAGCCTGGCCTTGCTGTGCTGACTTGGCTTCCCATCTTGACCTTGGCCCTGCTTTGTTCCTGTGGACTGCCCTGGCCACCAAGATTCTCAGCTGACCCACATGACCATCTTTGGACCTGATCTGCTTCTCTTTTTTCGGGTGCTGTAGATCTGTCTGGGTGGGTCCGGGTCCTGCCCCACTGTCACCCTTTGCTCCTGGCTCCCCTGCCTGCATGGGCAGCAGCTGCCCTGCTTGTCCCCTGGCACAGGTCCAGCTCTGGTGTAAATAACAGGACCTACCATCAGTATGTAAACTCTCCCACCTGCATCAAGATGGTTGTTTGGCAGCTATGATGGTGTTTAAACATAGCCTTGTTTTTTTTAAAAATAAAATTGCATTCAATACAAGACGAGGTAGCAATGAACATCCAGAAACCTAGAGGTCCAATATCTGGACAAATATCCAATGAAACGTATCACTGCTAGATGGTCTTGCAGTTCTATACTGTTGCTCCCAGCAGTGTGCAGTTTGAGGGAGTCGAGAAGGATGAGACTTTTTCCATTTGAGGGCTGAGTAATGAAAGTGTTGTGACGGAACAGGGCACCTTGGGTGATACCTTCATATGCCTGAAACTAAAGCACTTATGCAGAGAGAGTATAGATTTTAAAAATGTAGCAAGCCAAAAGAAAAGGAAAGCATAAGAACACAGAAGTAGTTTTGCCAACCACCACATAGCTTTTAAAGTTAAACATGGAAAACCAGAACATATATTTTGCTTGCACATATATGTAGCTGAGGCACCTGGTGGGATCATCACAAAGCAGTATCAGGCAATGATGATCATCCTGTTACTGCTTTGTAAAACTGGCTTAGCAAAACCAGATTCTAAAGATTTCCAGCATTCAGATGACCGAACATGCAATTGTCCTTACTACTCTATGGCCATTTGCCAGGACTTACTGGTAGGAGGATGTGTTAGCACTAGGCTAACAAGAAGAAAAAGATTTTAACTAACAAATGTAATGTCTAAATAAAATGATCAAGAGACTGATATTTTTTCAGACAAATTATTTCACAAAACAAAAATGTTAGCAAACCCACCTATTAAATTTATCACAAGTTTCAGCTTTTCATTGTGAGAGGTTTTTCAGAAACTCCAACTTTTATACACTATGAATTTTTCATCCAATGGACTGTTCTCACACTGAAATCAGCCTGTGCCTCTCCACAATAAATTCTTCCGGCACCTGTATATTCCTGAGCTGTGAACTGCATCGAGAGTGACTGAACTTTGGCTGTCTGATAACCTCCACACAATAGAAAAAAAGAGACAAGTAGAAATTTTATGGAGCTACTTATAAGCTTATCTACCCCAGAAGTCTTAACTTTCCAATTCAGTCAGTAGCAGAAGTCAATCCAAACCTTCTAGTGACACTATTCTCATAAAAAAAAGTGTGTGCTAATGCATCTGGAAGAAAAGAGAAAGTAACATCAAATTCCAGTATGCACTAGTAAAAGGAAATCCAAGCAAGAAAAGGAGCTGCTGGCAGTTTTCTTTTTACTTGAAATTATTCTATCAATTTTTCTAAAGCATTGATCTATAACTAGAAAATCAGAGTAATCTCTCATTCTTTCTTCTCCAAGGGAAAGGGTAAGCCTGAACATGCCTCAGAATTTGACAGTTTGAAGAAAACGCAACCCACATTTCAATGAGCACAGTGTTTAAAAAACACAGATCTATCACTGTAGCTCAATGTCCTCCTCTCTTGCTTTGTCCCTTTCCTCACATTAGCTGCCACCTACCCCATCCTTCCTTAATGTTGTTCTTGCAGTTACACTTTGATTGGCAGAACTCCACAGTTAAGGCCATCACAGAGCCAGATTTTCCTCTTCCATGCCTCCTACTTTCTCCCTTTCTCTCTCACTGGTTTTAATAGGTTCTTTGCTAACAATTCCTTCTCTATGTTTCTTAGATACGGCACTTTGTGTCTGTCTGCAGTTCTTATTTTTTCCAGTCCTTTGACTTCCTTCCCTTATTCTGACTTTTATGCCTCAGCTGCTTCCTACGTCTTTCACTTTTTCACTTGCCCCTGAGTCCTAGTTCAACTCCATCTCTCACCTTCTCATTAAGTTTCTTTCTGGACCTTAACTCTATTTGTCTGCTTGGTACATTTTTTCTAATCATAATCGTATTTTCTTCTCTATCATTACCTCTACCTAAAACTATAAAAATGTCATATAAAAATAACAGCCCTAATACTCTTTGTCCTTTGTGTTTCTTTTACTTCACTTAAATTGAGAGAACAGTTGAAAATTTTGAGCACAACTGGTCCCTACTACCATTACATGGCAGATGGGCAAACAACAGATCCTCTTGAAGAAAAGAGAGTTTGGTTCTTCAATGTCCAAGCACCAGATGAAGTGACTTCTGATATAGAAGATTCACTGATCATCTTTAAGGAAATATTCACTCCACTAACTCTCTTTAAGGAAATATCCACTCCACTAACTCTCTTTAAGGAAATATCAACTGCTGCTGTAGTATTTGAAAACTAAACAAGCCTAAGAAACTAAAAGAAGACCTCACAAGAAGTTTAGAATAAGCAAATGTGACACCCTTCTGTTATATAATAAATAGATATAAATAATAAATAGGTATTAATAGATAATAAATAGATATACTTTATCATACAATGAAAGATACAAAAATTAAAATATCTTAGTTGTAGCTATGTAGTTGTATTCCTTAAATCTCCCAGTTTGAGGGAGGAAAAGAATTTTTTCTTTTTGTCATACCTGTTTTACACTAAAGTAGCTCAGCCCTCTTTATGCTCTGCACATTGCCATGCACAACAGAATTCTGCTCTGCCTAGACAGTAAAATAAGGCACAAAAATAATTATGCATCCATAATTCCATAAAAATGAAGAGTAGTAATTTACACTACTGCATTTATAATTTCCTCCTGTTTTACATCACTACTGGAAGTGAAAAAGGAGAGGATAAAATAGGAGCTCCAAACTGGAAAGAACAGCACTACTGTTCTTCATTCAAAATCTTTATGACATCTAGAAAGGGAGCAGCCTCATTTGAGTAAAACAATTTTCATCACATGCTGCTTCACCAAACAGGCTTTTGACATAGTCATATTTTGTGTTCCCCAAAATAGCACTTCGGCATGCTTCAGTTTCTGAACTTGTTTTTCTTCCTTAATTCGTTTGAATTTAATTAGGCTATTCATCAGTTTAGTAAATGCAAAGAACCTTTTAAAAGGGGAACAGTGATTGATTTTTAAAGTGCTATAATCACTCCATCTAGCTGTAAAAAAAATATTTTTTAGTTAGGTAGTTCAAAGGATATTAATATTCACTTTTTAAAATAAAAGTCCTCTGTCCTTATTTTAATATGTAATGAACAAGCTGCCATAATGCTACTGGGTGAAGTCCTCCATCCAGCAAAGCTCCTGTATAAAGCTCCCATTAACGTCCATGCTTCATGTGAGTTGTGATGACACAGGGCAGAACTTTCTTTCGGAGGCAGATTTGAGAGTCACAGAAAGTTTGTTCTGCACAGTCTGGAACTGGGTCTCAATGGACTCTCATGCAAGCCAAAGCTGTATGCCCATATCAGCACTAGGGTAAACTGCCATTTTCTGCACCCAAATAACAGTTTTGAGAGGAGTTTAAAGTGCATGTCTACATTGTTTCACTGGTCCACGTTGAAAAACTGCAGAAGGCGGCAAGCCTGGATCTGATTCTTCTATCAGCAACCCAAAGGAATCAGTTCAAATTCAAGTCCCTTTCCCATTTTGCGGAGTCTTGCACCGAATTATATCAGAATAGTTCTTTTTGGACTGCAGTGTTTGAAACTTAAACAGCAAGTTAGCTCCAGGGAGGGAAGTCACCCCTGAAACACGTCTTATTTCTAGGTGGTTTTGGTCTCAGGTGGTGTCACAGACATGTTCCTGCTGCAGAAACTGAGGTTATTCCCTAAACGACAAAGAGTTACTCTCTTCAGGCTATCAGTGTGACAGCTTGCAGCAGTTGGTCACACATATGAGCAGCACAGGGTGTGAAATGTCTCTTTCAAAGTCCAGCCGTGTGCTCTTTGTCCAGTTCAGGAGCCATGTGGTAAAGAAGAGGATGCTGCCACTCCCTGATGGCTGTGCTGGTTTCCCAGAATGTTTGCTATAAAATCTTTCAGCCCATTCTCTTCGGCCATCAGCAGACAGCCTTTGGGCAGTCAGATATGATTTTTCACTTTGAACAGTGGCCCACATAATGTCAACTAGTACAAAAAGTACCTTTTTTATACAATTTTTTTATTGATAGCCTACTACTTCTCTTCCATGGAAGCTGTAAGTCCCTTGTTAGGCATTTTGCGAGTGTGTAATTTTTGAGTGGTCATACCTCTGCCTAAAGCAGCAATGTGACCCATGGCTGTTTCTGCTTGCACAGCAGCTTGAATCCTCTTATCCTTTTTGTTTTCCTGAGGATCTGACAGTGCCTTGCATTTCCAACAGACAGTCCTTCTACACTGTTCCTTACATAGCCATAAGTCTTGCCCTTAGCACAAGGGCTCTTGCTCTTTCCCCTTTTACTTTCTTAGCAGGGTCCTAAAGCAACAGCTCAGTCATCAGATACACCTTCTGTGTGACAAGGCTGACTGACCTCCAAGTGTGTTGTCACCACTACAAACTTGGCTGCTGAGACCTCTCACAAAGACAGTGAATGCTTCTGCTGTGAGAAAGCCTGTAGGTCTGACTGGGGCTGCCCAGCTCTGGACTGAGGGCTATTCCTTGCATCTTCTGTGAGGCTGGTCCTTTCAATGTAACGAAAGGGAAGGTGGTAGACAGCTTTGGCCTCTCATTTCTGTACAGCACATGCTCCACAATGCCCCCTCAGTGCTTCTCTGCACCAGCCCAAGTCTTGAACTTCATCTGTCTGTCCTCCTCCCTTATCCCTTAGCTCAGGTTCAACTCTTTCAGGTACTTACCAAGTAACATTCTGTACTTCATCTTTTTCTCTTGCTTAGTCAATAATAACATTTTCTTTCCATATGACCCTTCATGTCACTTACTCTACTGCTGTTTCTTTGTTTTACTTACTTTTACTTACTGCCAACTTGGCTCAAGCAACGTAGAGGCAGAGTTGAATGGATTCCAACCACTGAAACCCTATGCGAGCCATGGGGAGAGTGCAGCATTGTGGTACGCACCTGTAAGCTGCCATACATTTAGAAAACGAGAATATATTCTGCCCATGGAGATTAAAAATTATAAAACCTGTGGGGGAGTATAATTGCCATTCTTGTCATCTTGCTGTTGGGTATAGAGTATGTTAAATTGACCACTGGAAAAGTATTTCAATTATCCCGTTAATGGCACAGAGAAAGCCAGTCATGAGTCACACCAGTAAATCTTAGGGAAGACAAACAGACTCATACTGTGTGCACACAGTCCTCTTCTATTGATATAATACTTCGTAATCCCAAAGTGCCTGACTCAGTGCTACACGTAGAGAGCACTGTGTGCAGTTCAGGAGCCTGCTACTGCTCAGAGATGTTCTGACAGCTCCTCCAAGCTCAGGTCAGTCCTGAGTAAAGAACTTGGATGAACCAGAGTACAAGGCATAAACCCTTCTCCTGTGCCGGGGATGAGGGGAACGTGGCATTAGAGTCAGTACAGTGCTTGCAAGATCATCACTGGCTGCGTGGATTCTGACCTTGCAAGATGAAGCAGGCTTAAAGCAGAGAACTGTAGCTCAAACCTGTTTGTTTCAGAAGAAAACAGCATGCAAATAGGCACATAACTGCAGCATTTACTGAGCTTTACATTTGTCTGCCTCACATCTGCAAAAAGACTGCACTTTTGTTTTAGGAGGGGGTTTCAGCTCCCTTCAATGGAGAGGATGAAACAGCAAGTGAACCTTCTTCACTCTCCTCCATTTTCCCTAAAAGATTTAAATAATTCATGTAATAGCTACATAAAAGGCTGAAAAGCAAAAGTATTTTAAAATTTGCTTCCATTTGTGTACTTCAGGCCCTAGTGAAACAGCTTAAAAAATATAAGCCCATTCAAGCTGAAATGGCATTTTGGAGGTTCTTGTACAAAATACTTCTACACTTAGAGTAGGGTCACACTCTCAGTGATCCTTTTCTTCCTCAGTTTTGTTGGTACAATTAACAAACCCTCCTGCCTCTGAACTGCATCATCTTGCAAGAATAAATGCTGTTTACAGGACACAGAATACTACATGTGCCATCAAAATATTAGGACGCATTTCAAGTCTGGGGACAACACCAGAGAAATGTGCCCCAAGAATGCTAGAGGTGATGAAAGGCTGATGAATAGAACATGAGATGAAGGAGCCCTGCTTTGTATTTAATTTTTTTTCCTGGGAAAGCTGATAGCTTTTCTGTTTCCCAAAGAATAAGCTATTTTCATTTATCACAGTTCAGTCCCCCTGTTATGCGCACCCTGCCCTAATGGCTAGAGGCTGTGTAAATGTTTAAAATGGATTCTGTTTGCAAAATGAACTCCTGCTTTCATTCAGATTGCAGGAAGTTTTAGCTATGGTTTTTATAAATGATTAATGCAGATACCTTGATTAGTTTACTAAAATAATTGGATTCTGTTCTTACATAATAAAATAATTTTTTAGAGTTTGTATTTTTTTAAAATGTAAACTATTTCCATACATTAAATAAATTAGTCATTAATGAGGTCAAGATGCTTCCAAAACAAGAAAAAAAAGGGAGGATTGTATCAAGTCTGCCTAATTTAGCAATTTGCTTGTACATACATTTTATATGTCTAACAAAGCAATCCTCCTGACGTAAGGCCAAATTTTCCTGTATAGACAATTAAGATGCATCATTGACTTTGATGGTTTCCAGAGGGAGAGAGATCGTGTCTCTCAAAGCTGAATGGCCTGGATCCTGAGTGATGAGAATCAAGAAGAGACTCCTATTATCTGAGATCCTATTATATTGAAACATTTCTGCTTGCAACTTTAATTAGGTAATCATCTCTATTTTGAAGATTTTAAAAAGGAGAAAATAAGCATGGTCTGGAGTTCTTTATGCTTTTGCACATGCTTTCAGTTTGTTGCCTTTAGATGCTGGAGAGTTAAGAGAAGATGCTTTTTCATCGTGCTACACTGCAGAAAATACCGCATGTCAAAGGACTCATCTCTGACATCCTACACTGTGCTTCATGACATCCATTTATACCAGGCTTCCTGCATTCCATCCCATGACCTGGGATAATGAGGTGTGTGGCTGGTGTGCCAGGATTTGATGTGCTGCAACATGGCATTATCTGCCTTGGGAAATGTGAAATGAAGGCATTGTCTGAAAAATATAATTAAGGAAAAGGTTTCTTAGCCCTTAATAGCAGAGCATGAATACTACAAAGACTACAGCTCTTTTCCGAAAAGAAATAGGACAACTAATGCCAAATGGAGGTGTTTTTATTCTTACTTCTTTGGTTGGAGGAAACATTCCAGAGAATGCACAGATTCAAGAAGTAAGAATGGAATGAAGTCAAGGCTATACAATGCTCTTGAAAACTTGACTGAGGCTTTGTGTTTGCATAATGCAATATTTTTTTACATCAGCTGCACCACATTAAAAGGAGCTATTCCTTGAAAATAGGTATTTAGACAATTCATATCCTTACAAAAGAGTAATGTCATGGGAATTAAAAGCAAAAGGTTTGCTGGATGATCAGGACTCTGTGGTGAATTTGCTTTTGTACTACCTACTCATGAAATCAGCCTACACCACTCCTGAAATCACACGGCTTTTTTTCCCGAGAAAAAAATCCACAGTTGTGTAGTTTACAGTTATACAAAGAAAAATACAGTACTAATCGTATGTTCTTATGACTATTGCTAATACTGTTATTATCTATAATGCAGAGCACATATCAGTAACTCTAATATGGCCTTTCCCTGATCCTTACATATAAACACTCAATCCTTTCATTGCCATCACTAAGCTCCAGACAATCCAAACACTCCCTAACATGCAGAGCTACCCCACTGCCCCTTCTTCCCTGCCTATCCCTTCTGAAGAGTTTATAGCCATCCATTGCAGCACTCTGGTTGTGTGAACCACCCCACCATGTTTCCGTAACGGCAGCACTAGATGCGTGTGACACCTCAAGGTTCATTGTAGTGAAGATGTCAGAGCTGGGCTTGTGTTGAGCAGTCTCAAAACCAAGACCCTGGCAAGGATGCTGCATTTCACAGAATCACAGAATCACAGAATCACAGAATAACCAGGTTGGAAGAGACCCACCGGATCACCGAGTCCAACCGTTCCTACCTAACACTAAACCATATCCCTCAGCACCTCGTCCACCCGTGCCTTAAACACCTCCAGGGAAGGTGACTCAACCACCTCCCTGGGCAGCCTGTTCCAGTGCCCAATGACCCTTTCTGTAAAGAATTTTTTCCTAACGTCTAGCCTAAACCTCCCCTGGCGGAGCTTGAGGCCATTCCCTCTTGTCCTGTCCCCTGTCACTTGGGAGAAGAGGCCAGCACCCTCCTCTCTACAACGTCCTTTCAGGTAGTTGTAGAGAGCAATGAGGTCTCCCCTCAGCCTCCTCTTCTCCAGGCTAAACAACCCCAGCTCTCTCAGCCGCTCCTCGTAAGGCCTGTTCTCCAGCCCTTTCACCAGCTTTGTTGCTCTTCTCTGGACTCTCTCCAGGCCTCAACATCCTTCTTGTGGTGAGGGGCCCAGAACTGAACACAGTATTCGAGGAGCGGTCTCACCAGTGCCGAGTACAGAGGGAGGATAACCTCCCTGGACCTGCTGGTCACGCCGTTTCTGATACAAGCCAAGATGCCATTGGCCTTCTTGGCCACCTGGGCACACTGCTGGCTCATATTCAGTCGGCTGTCAACCAACACCCCCAGGTCCCTCTCCTCCAGGCAGCTTTCTAGACAGACTTCTCCCAGTCTGTAGCACTGCACAGGGTTGTTGTGCCCCAAGTGCAGGACCCGGCATTTGGCCTTGTTAAACCTCATACCATTGGACTCAGCCCAGCGGTCCAGCCTGTTCAGATCCCTTTGCAGAGCCTCCCGACCCTCCAGCAGATCGACACTTCCACACAGCTTAGTGTCGTCCGCAAACTTGCTAAGGGTGCACTCGATGCCTTCATCCAGATCATTGATGAAGACATTGAACAGGGCTGGACCCAGCACTGAGCCCTGGGGAACGCCACTTGTCACTGGCCTCCAGCTGGATTTCACACCATTTACCACCACTCTCTGGGCCCGGCCATCCAACCAGTTTTCCACCCAGGAGAGTGTGCGCCTGTCCAGCCCAGAGGCTGACAGTTTCTCAAGCAGAACGCTGTGAGAAACTGTGTCAAAGGCTTTGCTGAAGTCCAGGAAGACCACATCCACAGCCTTTCCCTCATCCAGTAGCCGGGTCACTTTGTCATAGAAGGCGATCAGGTTAGTCTGGCAAGACCTGCCTTTTGTGAACCCATGTTGACTGGGCCTGATCACCCGGTTCTCTTGCATGTGCTTCATGATAGCACTCAAGATCACCTGCTCCATGACTTTCCCTGGCACTGAGGTCAGACTGACAGGCCTGTAGTTTCCTGGGTCCTCCCTGTGGCCCTTTTTGTAGATGGGCACAACCTCAGCCAGCCTCCAGTCCAGTGGGACTTCCCCAGTCCTCCAGGACTGTTGGAAGATGATGGAAAGAGGTTTGGCCAGCACATCCGCCAGCTCCTTCAGTACCCTAGGGTGAAAGTTTCCTGTGAGAGACTGATGTGTGACAAACACTAAGAAGAAATCTGTTGTGCCAGACGAAGAATAGAAGGGAAAAAATGAAATAAAATGCCCCAAACAATAAAATGTTTGTAGGATCAGGGCCCTAGCTTTTTATCCTCTACAGAGACCTTTATATTAAGTTCAGTGGAATTTAAAACCCTTTTACTTACGGGATGAAGCTTTGTAGAGATGATGAGGCTCGTCATGCAAGTATGGTGAATGCTATTTGGTTTCATTGGGCCATCAGGGCAAGGATCTAGAAATTCCATTTTTATGGTAAGACAGAGTATGAGGCTGCACTTTTGTCATGCTGTAAAGCCCCTGTATTGACAGCTAGGTCATTGTGAGAGGGCCTTATTGTAAATGAGAATTAGGCCGTGAGCATCTGTTTTTCTCCAGCACTCTACTCAAAGGGATGAAGCACACACACACCTCTGCCAGGATGTCTGTAGGCCTTGGACTTCAAGAAGACTAGCTAGCCCAATTCTTCTTGATTGTGGTCATACATGGCTTCTTGAAGCGGCAGAAATAAATGGAGTCACCTTGCTCTAATATACGAGTGCCTTGGTAAAACCTTACTAAGTTCCTCACGTTGGCTCTGTGTTTCGTGCCTCCTTTAGGTTTTAAAAGTGCAGTTTGGGCTTTATAAAGTCATCAAAATGCAACAAGCAAGCAAACCACAATGCTAAAGTGCTGAATATTGATGACAGTGCAACTGAAAGAACACTGTACCCAAAAAGGGCTATGGTTCTAATTTTGTCCTGTCTTTGTCCTACATGTGTTGGACATCCTGTAATTGTCTAATGGCAAATTTCAGTAGAAGGAAATTGCTTTTTCAACTGATACAAAATAACACCACCAGGCTTTGGGTCAAATTGCTGAAAATGCTGAAGTGAATATTGCGCACTCAATCACATGCTCAAAACCAGTCAGTGATGTAAATAAATTGATTACTGAAGGTGCTATACTTTGTTACCAGCCATCACACACAAAAGATGCCCATTGTCTAATATCGTGAATGTCGAATAAATTGGCTTCACTGCAGGGTGTAATTACTTATGTTAACAACAATCACAAAAGACATTCCAGGCTCCTTCTGCAAAATTTGCATTTGTTGAATTTGCATCTTTTGCGTCACATAAGGAAATATAACCAATAATATTGAATTCATACTGAATCACTTCCTCGCACAGATGGGGTCTTCTGCTGAAGAAGAGATGCAAATTTAGGGCTAAGTTTTCAAGGTGTTTATGAGAGACTGTTACATGACTGTATCATTATATTGTCAGCAGAAATTGAGCAATAGCATTCAAATTCACATCTCGGCTAGACTAGGGAGTGGAGCCCATATTTACGTTCTAAGCAAAGATCCAGTTCAGGCTTTGCTTGTGCAGAAATCTTTGGAGGGGACCTTGTAAGAACATAACTGTGCCCAAACAGGAAGATGCAGGTGTATCTCTGAACTCAGGGATTCTGGCCTGCTCCCTGCTGTCATCACATTATCTGCCTGCACGACCAGATGAGGTCAACATGACCATCCCAGCGGCAGTCTCTAGCTTCATACCGCATGAATCCTGTAACTTAATTCTTTGAACTTTCAGCACTTAGACAAATGTTTAAGTGAAGTGTCCATTACATCACTCATTAATTGTTAGAAATGCCACGTTGGTTCTGGTAGTTCCAGATATATATCTTTTCACGCTAATCTGTAGAGGTGAACTGGAGGTCCTGCAGGTATTTCCCGTACAATGTACTGGGTTTATCCAGATAGTCTAGTGAGAACAAAAAGCCACATTTACCTTTCAGCTTGGCATGTGCAAATATATTTTATGCTAGACTCTGCAGCCACACAAAAAGTTTCAGAGGACAAGCACCAATGGTTTGAAGGAGACTGACTGAAAATGTTCTCTCCATAGTTTTCACAGAAAGTCACAGAATATATATATCATATTTAAAAAAGCTTTTTTACCACTTCTATTCTTTTTCTGGTGGTTCACTTTTCAGCTGACAAAGTGATTTATTAACTGTCTTTAAAAAATTCCAATTCATTGAATGAATGATAACTATCAAAACCTGAAGCCTGATCCAACATCAATATCAAACTGGTTCAAACATTTTCAGGCTTAGTTTATTTTTCAATGAATAAAGAAGAGTGAATGAATACGCAATACAAGTATGCATTAGAAAAGAATTATTGTTAGTCACAGTGGCTGGAACACTCAATTTGCTATGTTAATTCCACAAGAGGCAGAAGACAATCACATATGAAAGTTGTGAAGCAGTTACTTTTTTCCCTCTTCTCCTGGAGAAATTTGGTCCATGAAGCCAGAAATGTGGTTTAAGTAAGTAAAATAAAACAAAATGCTAAACTATGTCCTTCTAGTTCACCTTCTCCTCCCCACCTCCTACCTTCTGAAGGTCACGTGACAGTCAGGGTTGTCACTCCTTTTAAATTCACAAAAAGGCATGATTTGGTGTTCCTATAAGTAGCTATAACAGGGAAGACAGCCTCATGCCAAAATGCACACACACACTCTTAGTGGAAAGGCAAAAACTATCAAGTGATCAAAATCCATTCATTCATTCATTCATCAGAAAACGTGCTGTCCTACTGTTCTTGTTTCATATAAGCATTGTTTCATTTAAGCCATTTATAACATCTTCATCGCATTTTTTTAAGCTCCGGTCTTAAATGGATCTTTTTTCCAGTTTGAATACTGTTAAATATAGAAAGACATGTAACTGAAATCATTCACAGCTTTGGTCCAACTTGTTTTATATCTTGTTGATGCTTGTTGAACTGGCTGTCACAGAAGTCAAGAATGTAAGGAATCAAACAGTGCCCAGATGAAATGACACGTGGCAATTCTCTACATTCACCAGTGTCAGTCAACTCAAGCTTCTGGTCCTCCAAGAAAAATGGAAAATCCACACGATGAAGTGAGACTTCTTGCAACAGCGCTATCATCTTGTTTTATCAACATCAATTGTCAGTCAATCCTTTGAAGGTGGTGAAGAGCTGAAGGGCTCCAAAACCTCCTCAAATGGACCTAAAATGTCTGTGGCCTGTATATTCTTAAATCACATTTCAGCACTCTTCGGGGTCTGTACATGCTGTTTTCCCAGAGCAAGTCCTTGACATTACCTAAAGGATGATTTACCAGCATATGCCAAGCCAGAATACCTTTAGGCTCTTAAAAACATTGCTACTCTGCACATTTCCTGCTGTCCATATGGCACAGCGGCATGTATCAGAAACAAATATGGTTTTCAGAAAGAATCTGAAAAATTGCTCAAGGAAAAAGATTTTTGAGTAGAGAAGTAGAGCTTCAGGAGTGGAGACCCTGCACTCACAGGGGAAGCTGGAGAGAGTCAGGGAAGATACCTCCACTGACGCACACACTTCCTCAGAGGAAAGAGTTTCTCAAGAAAGCCAAAGGGAAGGAACATTTGAACCAGTAACTGAAGGAATTAAGGGCTTTCTGGATTTACGTCTGAGCTCAACATTCCCTAAAGGAGCTGCTGCACACAAGTATTTCTTTTAATAATTTAAAAAGTAGAAGTTAATTCTACATCATCTTGTGATTTCCAGAAAGATGAACAAGAGGAAAATTTTTGCAGCTCAGGGAAGATTGAACATATTTACTTTGCAGTTGTTCTCGTAAAGGTCCCAGCTGTGTCAGAACCTGCTGAGACACGAAGACTCTGTACAAAAGCAAGGAGAGGACAAAGAAGAGAATGTCATTCTCCCGAGAGACAAGAATAGAGCACAGATAGAAAAAAATGGAGTTTCTGACCTATCTTTTCTTGTGTAGGATACAAGATAAGAAAACAGCAAGTGTAATGTCTTCCTGGCACTAGCTGAAGGCCAAAAACAGCTCATCAACCTTCTCCAGGGGCTGCTGGGACATGGGTAAATTTTGGGGTCAGGCTTGTCAGATTTGCTGATATCACAGCAGATAATCTCCATGGCTGTAACATAGACTTCCATGATACCTCAATTTGCTGCTTTACCGAGTGACCATAGAGAAAAATGAATTCATTTTTTCTGAAGTAGAAATGCACAAAAATAATGTGGGTGGAAAAATATGGGAATGAATGGTGTTATGATTTGTCATAAGAGTACACATATTCAATTATATGTCCCAAATCTCCACCAACAGGAGGTTGACAGAGCCTGTGACAGGTGCTTCTGGGGAGGGCAAACCAGAGAGAAACAAGAATAATTGTGCTCTATGCATTGGAAGTTTCCCAAGAGGAACCTTTTATTTCAAGGGGGATGCTTAATAAGCTCAGAACACTGAGGTCAAAGTTGAAGGAACAGTGTTCCTCAGCAATCTCATGTATCATTCAGGTCCAGCTTAGCCACAACCAACTCTGATCAGTGTTTTAACCCTCAGCATCCATAGTCGGATATCTTCTCCACAAATTAGTTACCTGGGTTGCTTTACTCCCTAGATTTTCACAGATTAGTTGTGGATACCCGTACCCTGGGTTGGATGGGATTTGGGTGAAAGAGGTCCCCCACCTGAGGTGTTGGACTCAATGATCTTAAAAAGTCCTTTCCAACCGAAAACATTCTGTGATCATATGCCTTCTGCTTGTGCCTCCTCAGATAAAACCAAAATACACTAATAACACCTCAGGTCCTAATTTAGCTGGTAGAGGCAACCCTACATTTTGGTTTGCTTTGCTTTTATTTGATTTCAGAGACCAGATCCTTTCACAATGCTAACTTACCTTTCTGAGAGCTTTCTGGTAGGGATACATCCTTCAGGACTGAAAACATCAGTAGAAACCAAAAATCTATACCTGATGATTTGATAGAGAGAATATGGCTCCTTTTAAAAGGAAAAAAAAAGAAAATTTGTGTTTTTTGGATGAGGTGATTGCAGGAAAAACTTTTAAATGTGCAAAAATCAGTTAAAGACATAACGTCCACAGGGAGAAGGTGAAAATCATGTGTCTAACTAGTATTTTTGTCTTATGAAACTTTCCTCTGCAGTGCATATTTGGTTATTCAATCTGCAAGCATAAATGAACAATTTTCATTATTTACTTAGGCCAACATACTGTACTGCAACCTGAAATGGCTGCGAACTATTTATACGACTGTTCTACTGTCAGTGTTATACACTTTTTAAAACTGGAAATATTCCTTTCACTTGGCTTCTGCTGCTGATTGAAGAAAAGAGAAATGTTTTTTCCATTTCATACAAGGTATCCTTTAAGTGATAATAAATATGTTCTGCGATATCTATAAAAATGGTTCTCTTTGATATTTTTTTCTTTTCTTGAGTAACATTTTCCAATTATTTTCTGTGTTTTTGCTGAGGGTAAGATAGGTTCAAATAAGTTTTATGAGATAGGTTCAAATAAGTTTGTTTTGGTCAATACGTACATTTAAAAATATTTAACGCTGTTCTGATATAGCTAGTTGTTAGTAAAACTATACTTTCAAATATTCTCCTGAGAAATATCTCTAGCAACATGAACCTGGTTTTCTTAATGGCCTACAAACCAAGTGACATACTTGGAACACATCAGAACCTTTCTGAACCTTGCATCTAAATTTTAAGTTATCTACTTAATCAAGGAGTAAACACCTTTTCCTTTAAGCAGGTGCAACTTACAGGTTTGAAATGTGTTTTTAGAGCTACCCTTGGCCACATGTTTGCCATCAAATGTGGTGTGTATTCAGCGTTTCTCTTCCTTTTAAATTTAAGCCTCACTCTGAGAAGGATGAGGTAGCCAGAATATTTCTTCTCTGTTTTGATTTTCTCCTTGCCTTGTCCTTGAATCTTAAAATGTTGCAATTTCTTTTTTGTGAAGTGCTAATAGGACTATAACGATGAGACATGTATCAGTCAAGTAGTGCATTCCTGTTTCTTTTTAAAATATATAAACATTCTAGTTCTCTACTTTCATGATGACTGAAAACGGAATTTCTCCCCCACCCTCCGCTAAAATATTTTGAATAAATCTTTTCCCAGAAATTAATTCGGGTTTTTTCTGGTTTTTTTTTTTCCTTTGGTTTACTCAATGGCCATCTTCATCATCTTACTGTCAGCTTTCAGTGTTACACTGTCCTTAGAGGTATCAACATCACTCTTTATCAAGGATGATACTCCTCCTTGATCAAGATAAAGAGAGGGAGTATCATATTGAACTGGGAGGAGGCACAATATTGCCTTTGCACATAGGAGAAACACACCACTGTAACAGTTCTACTTCTGCAATAGCTGTACTACTGTGCTGCAGTAAATGCTGTGCAACTGTAGCATGCTGGACTATCACAAGGGCTCTGCTATCCTCACTTCAAGAGGAAGAGTCATTAAATGAAATCACTAAAAATAACTTTTAAGATGAGAAGATGGTCCTATTCAGCTTATAAAAAGGAGGCTGAGATACGATCTTGCGTAGCTACTCATACATGTAGGGAAAAAAGGAATCTAAAAGTGTGTAATTCTGGCTTTTAGAAAGAAAGTAGAACTGAAAGTCTTTTCAGTCTTATATAACATGAGACAACCAGATCCAATGAGCAGAAGTCAGGCAAATTCACCTTGACATATGATGCAGTTTTCTAACAGGGAAGATGATAAATTAATACTGATTTTGGAGGGTGGTACAGTCACTATAATTGGAAGGTGACGTTAGTTGCTGTCCTAAAAATAGGATTGATCCAGCTTCAGAAAGCTTGAAAGCTGCACAGGTAGGTACCTAAGTAAACCTAGGTGATTGTGTTCCTTCTTGCCTTGGATCTTGTGGCTCCAAATACCAGTCTGCCATCCACTTTCAGCCATATATCTCTAAAGTTTGACAGTCTTGCCTGCACAGTCTCGCAAAACTGGCAGCTCTGTAACAAATGACTGTGATCTGTTCCCAGGGATCCCCATTTGAATAACAACTGGCAAAATTTTCTTTTCTTAATTTTTCTCCCTTATTCTAAAATGTCAAACTTTGACTGTAGCTGGACATAGGACAACACATGGACTGGTACTTCAGTCAGCAGACTGATGACTGACATTTTTTCTAAGTCCAGTTGAACATAAAATTTGGGATGATAAAGAAATGTTTCTGAGATGAAAAATATCTCTATACTGGAAGGACTCATGACACTTTTTGCAATTTAAGTGAAAGAAAACAGGTCCTTTGTGGTGTAGTATATCCTGATCTAGTGGAAGGTGTCCCTGCCCATGGCAGAAGGCGGTGGAACTAGATGATCTTTAAGGTCCCTTCCAACCCAAACCATTCTATGATTCTATGATCCCCTCCACTGTAGACAAATGCCTCAATCTTGCCTGTTCCCTCTCTGTGGTAGAAAAGGGTTTAGTAGCTTGAGAATTGAAATATTTAAGTCTAATTAAAGTCATTGTGTTCAGTACAGGAATGTGTGGGTGACATTTACATGCCTTTAATACATGAGAAGTTAGTTTAAGTACTTTAACAGTCATCTCTGGCCTCTTAAGATGACATACTCCATGAAAAGATGAAATCACCACTTCTCTTAATGATCTCCCCTATGAATCATGAATACTGCACCAAAACCAGCCATCAAATGTCACTTGTTACACCAAGACTCTTTACTTACCGAGGATGTTTTGGTCTTCTTACCTCCAACTCCTTTCAGTCTCTGCCACAATGTGCATTCCTTGCCTGTGTGCATAAGCAGTCTGCATCCACCTGCCCTAGTTCTTTGATAGCCCGCAGGTGAATCTGTGGGTCTCCCATCCAGGAGCAGAGAGCTGGTGCACCGAGCCACATGCAACTTCTGCAACATCTGGAAAGCAGCACTTCAGACAAGACCTCAGATCATCCTCCCAAACTGGGAGCTGCTGTCTTCACCCACAGTTGTGGGATTTAGGCTTGTAGCTATCACCAGCAGAAAGGTGTCACGTCTTACTGAGAAAAAGCAGGAGTCCAGTAGCTAATAGACTCCAAGGGCCTGGCCTCTTGGCTGCAAGATAAGGAGCTTCCAGAAGCTATAAATACATTCAGAGGGCAAAGATAAATGGAGAAAGTGCAAGCAAACAGAGGAAAAGTCCTTCTCACATAGGGCAGAGGTGTCCACCACCTTTAGAACATCTGTGTCAGAAAATGAAACCATCTGTAATGAGATGTGCTTTATCACTTCTCCCCAGAGGTAGCATAGTTGTCCAATACCTCCAATTCAACTCTCGCAGGCCTGATCTACCTGGATGATCTGCACCTTCACCTTGGGGTATAGTCTCCCATCCCTTTTCCCACAATAACAAAGCACCAGCACTTGGTTTTGGTCACACCTTCAAAATCTGACTCTAAGCTCTTATTAAAATCCTCTTGGAATAAATTTTGCAGCCAGGGAAAAAAAAAAAAGACATTTTGAGATAAAAACCCCACTTTCATATACAATCACATTAGTCATAGCATCCAGACTCCTGCCCAAGACTCCTTTGAGCTAGACAGGGTACAAATACAGAATAAAATACTGCCATGTCACAGACACTTATAATTTTTTGAGTGTTAGCTTAAAAAAGCCAAGTCGTCTGGCAGATGGGTTTTACATTCACTTGGTGCTGTACAGACAGACTAAACAATGTACAAGGAGTGGGCAGTCAGGTTGGTGCCTTCATCCCTTGGGAGTCAACTTTAGCTGTATCCTGAAAGTGCCAAGCATATATACCACGTGATGCAACACAAAGTTGTTTTATGTTGGGGGTATAAGATTACTTATTATAGTAAGTCCTGCGGAAGGGGAGTCCGTGTAGAAGGGGAGTCTGTGCAAGAGAAATGCAGTGTGTCTAACCCATGTGCAAAAATCTGCAGGAATTTCTAATTATTTGGACCTAGTAGGGGAAAAGAAAGTGCCTACATTTCCTTTAAAGTTAATGTAGCCTGGTAGTTGTCTCTGAAGACAGTGGAAGAGAAATGCAGCCTACATCAGATGTTTATCTTTCTTCATTAATGGGACAGAGACTCAAATGCTAGATGGCTTTGTCTACTCAGAATCCATTCTGTGTAGTCCTCTTTGAAGATATGTACCTAATAAAGCATGACCAGATCTTTTCAAGAAACAAAATGATAACCGTGGTGTCCCACTCTCCTGTCATGTACATATTAACAGAGTGATGAAAATCCAGAGTAGGACAGCCTTGGTTGTGCACTTGCATAGACCCAGGGAAGTTTGTCTTCATTTTTCCCAGGTAAATCTTGTAATAAACAGGTTCTGATGTACTAAGAAGGGAAGAACATTTCCATCCTTTCTTCCAAGGTACAAAGGTTATAGACTATCAGGTGAAAAAGGATAGGCACAGGGACATGGACACTTGTCATCCAGGGATTTTTGAGTGAGAGTTCTATAATTTTAATACACTTTCCCACCCCTTTTCCTGGAAATAACACAGCTATGTCACATGATTGAGACTCCTCCCTTACTGAGGTGCAAGAAATAGTTGAATAGCTGTAATTCTGCGGTCAGACACATCAAAAAGCTGCCAGTATGTATGAATTGGTTATGACACTGGAGTGTAGGAGAGTACAATACCTGTAATATGGCGAAAGCTTTAACATAACCCTTGAGTTTTAGCTACTAACAGAGGTAGCTAACTCACCCTGCTGGGACTGCTGATCTCCCGTTTGTAGTGATGCGCTATCTTCAAATTTCTTGACTGGCTTTTTCCAAGTCTTTCTAACTATTAAGAACATAAACACGTATCTATTAGATTTATCTGATGCTTTTACGAAGCAACATTTTCCACAGTAACTCAATTATAAACAAGATGAAGAAGAGAATCAGAGCAAAGAGTTGTTTTTGCAAAAGAGACAAATATAACCATGATTTGAAGATTTTAGGTGAGGAGGCTCCTTCCTCCCTTCCTTCTCCTCCTGTCAAAAATAAAAGCCAGTTTGCCATAAAAGCCCCGTGTGCGAGTTTGTGTGAATGGGTTCTGTAGGGACATAGAGACATGGATGGAGAAAGGGTTACTGAAAACAGCCAGCCAGAGGCAGGAAACAGAGCTGAGAAGGAATGAGGAGGCTACAGGCAGGCATACACCTGCCGACAGGGCTGGGACCCTTGGAGGATGGTAAGACGGAGCCCGCTCCATGTCTCTCGACCCCCAGAGTGAGTGTCCAGCCAGAGTAGCTGATGGATAATTACCTGCTACTAATTGCATAATAACAGCCTGACTCTATTAAGAATAACAGCTTCCGTAATAAAATGTCTCCTAGCAGATACTGGCTGTGGTCTGTCTCTTCTCTGATATGGCAGCAGGAGAAATGGAATTTTGAAAATTACCAGCCTATTTTCCAGTAGAAGCCATTTCTCCCTGCCCCACCCAGATTATAAATGTTTTTTCTCAGTCTTCCATTTTTTAGGACTGCTTGGGGATTTTAATTACTAACCATTACTCTCATCTTTTTTGTTTATCTTACTGGTAAAACTGCAAATGTGGGGAAGAGAACACATCTTGTCAAAGCATTACATGGTCTTGTTTTGTTTTGCTGGGAAAAAATAATAATATATTATTTTAAATTCATCTAAGAGTGTATCTAAAGAACCAACACTTTTCAGTTACTGAGTTCCTAGCTCTATTAGGAAATAATTGAGATACCTCCTTGCACATACTATGATAGGAACAAATCAATACAGCTGTGTAACTACCACATGTTCTGGGTAGAAGAGGGTAGCAAATGGACTGTAAAAGCAGCGGTCTGCTTTCCTCAAGATTCACATGCACCTTCTGCCTAGAAATAAGCTCGGGTTAGTCTGTTAGAAAATGAATACATACTAAGATCACTTCAGTAGCTTTTTGTAAAATTGAGTCTTCAGCAATCCTAAATATAAATCCACATTTCTTAGTACCAATCTTGTCCTGCTCTATCTATGGTTAGAGTTTGTCTGTATACGGGAATTTAGCTACAAGATAAAATAGTCCTTTATATAAATATCTTATGAGTCAGTCCCAGCTGTAACTCCAAAGTGGTGAAGTCGTTAAGTAAATGCTGTTAAGAGAAATGTAAAATGAGCTATGATTTCCTCACAAGAAAATGCTTTTATGGCATTAAATGTAAGAAAAAGTGCTTTTAAAAGGCAGCATTGGACCCCGTGTCATGCTGTACAAACGACTATTTGAAAAGTAGCAGGGTTAAAATAAGACAGAGATACGAAACAATACATTTGGTATAGCTACTGTGATAGTTTTACATCAGCCACACTCTGGCATCCTATTCTGTAGATCAAATCTTACAATCTTTTCATAAGAGAAATGGATCTTTTATGACTATTAAAAATTATGTACCTTGTGCACAATGTGTTCCTGTCTGTAGACATATCTTTGTATTATTAGCTCATCAAACCTAGTCTGTTATTCTATTACTAAAATAGGATAAATCATTGATGTAATTTTTAACTAGTTGAATTCATGTTTATAATGGTGGCTTGTGATAACTTTGATTTCTGGTTCTTTTCACTATGAATTTTTAAAAAATGATAATTAGAAGTCACACCATATTTCCAAGTTTCCTTTTCCATCTGTGGTATTTCCTAGAAATATAATCTATGTGTTATTCATTTCTTGTAACAAAACAGTTTATTTCTTTACAGCTCTATCAAAACTGGACTGCCTGGGGAGCAAGCCAATTTTACCAGCAATTAAAAAGGTCATTCTTTTAGATTTTAAAATATACTGAGTAACGTTTTTTATGGACCATATGTTAAAATGTAGCCATGTTCTGATAAGTGATCATCATGTACAATTGGTTTCACGGGATTCTAATTTTTATTGTTCTTTAATGGCTTCATTCTACATCTGTCACTTTACAACCAAATTGTGATTGCCAGCTACACAAATGTATGTGGTGGAACATATGCTATGTATCTTAGGTACACGCTGCCGACTTGGAAAATAAGCACCGTCAGCAATAAATTTTATTTCAGTTTCATTGACTTCAGATATTCCTGGATGTTGCCATTCAACAGTCTTACAAACTTCCAATAGCCTAAAACTGCTAAGAGAGTCTTTTTCCTGTGTGTTTACATCTGGCCTGCATTGCCAACAACAGCAGAGAGCTTATAAGCATTTCCTTTTGATCTGATGGCTTTACAGAACTCTAAATTGACACTGAGAACAGAACTCTGGCTGATGGAGGCCTCAGTGTTGCTAATTCGAAGGCAGATGAAGCTTACACTACAGTCAGCAAGACATTGTACAGAAGAAAGGTCCATCCACACAAATCACGCTAATCAAACCATCAGCATCTTCCTAAGCAGTCAGCACTGCAGTGGTGTGGGCCAATCGTAGATCAACAGAAAGGTGGCAGGGTGAAGAAAAGGTTGGTTTTGATGGAAAGAAGGAAACTAGGAAGTTTAAATATTCGTACTTAATTTTGGGGGTGAAAGCAGAAAACCTGAAGTCCTACTATGTATTCCAGAAAAACAACAGACCACACTTAAAAAAATGTTAACTTATTTGAAAGTGGAAATGGAGCAGAAAGTCAGGCAGAAAAGAGAAGCAGCTGCAAAACTCAAGATTCAAGGCCATATAGGAAGGTGGCAGAGATGGCAAAGATGAACATATAGACAAGGTCCATGCAAACTGATCCTCGCCCTAGGAGAGGAAACGAGCAGCTGAACATTGTCTGTCTGTGAGGGTGAGCATGATGAAGTTACTCAGGTTGACCTACTCAGCTGCTTAATTGCACCTGTACATGCAAATGACATCAGCTGCCTTGGGAGAGAGGTGACGAGGAGTGGGGTAGCTTACTTGAGCCAGCTGGCCAACCTCAGGCAGAAAGGAATAGATAAGGACTTTGACACAGTTTCTCACAGCGTTCTGCTTGAGAAACTGTCAGCCTCTGGCCTGGACAGGCGCACACTCTCCTGGGTGGAAAACTGGTTGGATGGCCGGGCCCAGAGAGTGGTGGGAAATGGTGTGAAATCCAGTTGGAGGCCAGTGACAAGTGGCGTTCCCCAGGGCTCAGTGCTGGGTCCAGCCCTGTTCAATGTCTTCATCAATGATCTGGATGAAGGCATCGAGTGCACCCTGAGCAAGTTTGCGGACGACACTAAGCTGGGTGGAAGTGTCGATCTGCTGGAGGGTTGGGAGGCTCTGCAAAGGGATCTGAACAGGCTGGACCGCTGGGCAGAGTCCAATGGCATGAGGTTTAACAAGGCCAAATGCCGGGTCCTGCACTTGGGGCACAACAACCCTATGCAGTGCTACAGACTAGGAGAAGTCTGTCTAGAAAGCTGCCTGGAGGAGAGGGACCTGGGGGTGTTGGTTGACAGCCGACTGAATATGAGCCAGCAGTGTGCCCAGGTGGCCAAGAAGGCCAATGGCATCTTGGCTTGTATCAGAAACGGCGTGACCAGCAGGTCCAGGGAGGTTATCCTCCCTCTGTACTTGGCACTGGTGAGACCGCTCCTCGAATACTGTGTTCAGTTCTGGGCCCCTCACCACAAGAAGGATGTTGAGGCTCTGGAGAGAGTCCAGAGAAGAGCAACAAAGCTGGTGAAAGGGCTGGAGAACAGGCCTTATGAGGAGCGGCTGAGAGAGCTGGGGTTGTTTAGCCTGGAGAAGAGGAGGCTGAGGGGTGACCTCATTGCTCTCTACAACTACCTGAAAGGACGTTGTAGAGAGGAGGGTGCTGGCCTCTTCTCCCAAGTGACAGGGGACAGGACAAGAGGGAAGGGCCTCAAGCTCCGCCAGGGGAGGTTTAGGCTAGACGTTAGGAAAAAATTCTTTACAGAAAGGGTCATTGGGCACTGGAACAGGCTGCCCAGGGAGGTGGTTGAGTCACCTTCCCTGGAGGTGTTTAAGGCACGGGTGGATGAGGTGCTGAGGGATATGGTTTAGTGTTTGGTAGGAACGGTTGGACTCGGTGATCCGGTGGGTCTCTTCCAACCTGGTTATTCTGTGATTATTCTGTGATTCTGTGACTGGGAAGCTGTGGAGCTGGGAGTTGTAGCTATTTCAGTCATGGTTTGGGCTGCTGTGGGTCATTTTCAAAAGCACTTGCAGTTTAAGACAATGGCATCAATTTTTTAAATGGTATCATTACAAAAGTAGGTCAAAAGGGTAGTTAGCTTTCTTTGATGCAGTTTAGATCCAGAGACAAGCACTGCTATCACAAGCGGCACTGACTAGCTTTCTGCAGACCACTGACTTTGTCACCTGAAACACCACTTCCAGAATGTATGAGCAGTTTTCCCAGAACTGTTCAGTTTGAGAGGAATTATTTCCAATTTATTTCTTTGCATATGAAATGAGTGACCCTTTGGTCAGTGTCATGTCCTAGTCTAAGGGATGAGAAATGAGAATTCAATAGCCATGTTTCTTCTAGGATGAAAGCCTAGACCTTATAAATACGGCTGCTTAAATTTAAAGCATTTGAGCTGTGGCTGATGACAAAGAGCTTAGCTAGATGATAGTAGGAGAATGTTATTTACTGAGATTAGTTACTCTGTAAAGGTTTTCAGAGTGTTCAGAAAATGTGTACGTCCACACAGCAGTTGGTGAGTAGTACTGTTTTTCTAAACTGAGTCGCTGCAGATGCTAGGGAAAGGACTGTTTATCTAAGCAGCTGCTCCCTGTCTCAGAAGCATGTGGTCAGTCTTTGTGATAACCTGAGAAAGCAAGTGGAACAGAAGCTCTCACTCTGGAGAAGGCACTACTGCAATGGATGTGCAGAGCAGTTTTCCTTTTCTACCTTCCCAAAAGACTTAAAGGGAACACACAGAATAACTGCCAAGCTGCCACAGAAAATGAACTGTTTGCTTTATTTAGTGTGCTACGGTCTGACTGATGTAGATGTGGGAAGATTTTTAGTGCTTTCTTGGGACATCTCTGATTGAAAAATACAACCACCATGGAAAACAATGGATTCTTCATGGAAGTGTGAGGGCTTTGAAGACTTAATGGTGTCAAGGAGAACAAAGGCAAAGAGGATCTTAAGGGAACATCAAAACCAAACTTAGATGTTGTAAAGATGAAGGTAATTGAACCAAATCTGTGTACGAAACCTGAGTAATTATCATGTTGAACAGAAACATGCTTGTAGTCAAACTACTGAGTGTGGGATTGTGAGGTGAGAGTCAAGATGGGAATGCTGCATACTCAAGAGCATCTTTGATCTCAGTCTTGACACAGACATCCCCTCACTTTTCCTTTTCTCCTCGCAGGACCATGTCCTTAATGAAGGATCCTTCAGTCTCCCTTTAAAGCTGGACAAGCTTGCACCAACCTTTTAAAACTTGCTGCTGTGCCTTTCTGAAGGATGGGGTAGTGGACAGAGCAGCTACTTAGCATGCACATACTTCAGTCTCCTCTCTGCCTTAGGAGTTTTAAACTCCCTTTGTAATGTCTTTAAGCATCCTAAAGTCACACAGCAATTAAGGAAGGGTAGTTAGGGATTACAACACCAGAATTAAGTGTTTTTGCCAATTTGCCTTATTCTGCTTGAAGTTAAGGAAGAAGAGAAGCAATGAACAGGCACAGGTGGGTGCATGTAGGTGCATAAAGCTGTAGCAGTGACACAGCTGTCCATTAAGGGTCCCTGAGATGTCAGTCGTACTTTCAATCATTCTCAGGGGAATCTTTTCAGGCTGCTTGCATCTCTGTAGGGGGGGAAGAAATGGTCTCACAGCAGCAGAGAATGGAAAAGTAATAAAAAAATTAAATTACATACAATTAGTTTAAATCATGAGAAAGAATACAGAGGAGATGATCTCTGAGGCCTTTTGAGAAAGTAGCTTTATTAGATTTTTATTTAATTTATTAAAGCCACATTGACAGTGTCCTTTTTAATGCTGTGTGGAATATTATCTTCTACTCCTATTCATGGACAATGACAAAAAGCAGTGCATCTAGCATTGAGTGTAGTGAGAGGGAGGAACTTCAAGTTTTGTTCTGTTTTTCATCTTCCCTCTGTATTTTGGCCTTATTTGGCAGCTGATGCCTGCTAAACAGCCTTATTGCAGAAAAGCCCTAAAGCCTTCCAATTCTGCAGTACCTTGTTGCAGCTAACTTGGAAATAACACAATAAGATTTAGATTGGGTAGCTAAATAGTAAAAAATAAAAAATAAGAAATTGTATTTTTAGTAGCTATGTAAGTTAAAAATTTTCAGGTGTCTCCAGCTGGCTAACATATCTTTTAGCTGCCTGGCTCTTCCACATGAAATCAAGAGTGACATGAGTTTTTTTCCTATGCCCTGATCAGGGTTAATCTAAACCTTCTTGTTATCAAACTGTATTTCTTGTGTTTGCTCAACTCAGCTCCTTTACAAAGTGAGTTACAACAAGGAAATAATAGGGCACTTGTATTCCTAAACCATATTTCACATTTAGAAATAGCAATATGCCTGTACCAGCTCTGGGAACTCCTTGCTGGTGTGGCACAATGCAGTGGGGCTTCTGCCAGTTTTTTTTTCAAGTTGTTCTCACCAGTTCTACTGCCATTTTATTTCTTTGTAGTGGCGAGTTTATGAAGATACTTGTTAACAAAGCAAAATCTGATTTTCCCATACCAGTTAAACAGACAAATCTCGTACTTCCTATGGTCTCATTCTCAGCAGATGCTCCTCTAGTCTCTATCACTGCAGAAGGGAAAGCACAGAAAGTGTTCCCTCCTGCCCAGATTCAAGCAGTCCTGGAACGGATTCAGTATATATTAGGAATGTATTAAAAAAACCTGGACCCTAGGTTATTTATTGAAGAGCACAACTGCTTTCTGCTTTGCCTAGTTTTCCACAGCAGTATTTTTGTCCTTGCCAGTTGCCGCCTGCGTTGGATTCTCTCTAGAACTCCATTGAAAACTAATACATGCTGGTGGCAGGGTTAATTAATATATCCAGCCCCTCACTCTTAAATGACTTCTGCAAATGTTGTCTTGCTGTCACTCAATGTGAAAATGAGCCTTAGCTGAAGAACTAATAGCAGAAGTTCTGTAGCTCCTGGAACTTTTGAACCGATATTAATTTTGATTAAGCTGATTTCCAGATTTCTTGATTTTCCTGCTCTATATCTGACTGCAGATGGGTAAATGGGGTTAAACCAAAGAGCTTCAATTCTGTTTTTTAATGCTTTGTTGCTTGCTCTCTTAAATAAAAATTAACAAAATGCTGCCCCTGAGCAGACGTTTTTTTATTTAAAAAATAATAGCAGAATGGCTCAGATGTCTCCACAGAGGATGGGTAGAGCATTATTAGAAGCCGTCTTCTGCTCTTACTTGTATCTCTAATAATGAATAGCAACTCAGTGATTTGACAGTTACTGCAGATTATCAACAATGCATATGAGAAACAAAATTGGACTTTGTTTTCCAAGAGCACTCTCATTTTAAACCACTACATTTTAATGTACCTTGTCCTACACTTCCACGAAACAAGCCACAGACTAGTCATTTAGTGTAATACAAATGAAAGATCTAAGATGTTGCGGTGGATACTTTGTCAGTCTGTCTTGTAATTTATTATTTAAAATATGTTCTCATTCATTTGCAGCACAAAAGTACATCACTATGTGTTTTAATTTATTAAATAGGAGATTGTTACATCTAAGGCCCATACTCCTAGTACAAAGTAAAGCCTTTAACTGGATATTTTTTGTGATCTTTGTGCAAACTCTGTGTAGTAAAAGTGACTACTGAAAAATTAGCATGTTAATGTAGATGACGAGCTGATGAGTTGCCCAGATCAGACCTGAAACAAATAATTTGGCTGGCAAAATATATGAAAAAAATGTGAAAACCACGTAGTGAATATTTTTTCTTTATAAAAAACCCTAAAAAGTTGTTTTGAAATGTATTTTGGATTAACAGCTTGTTTAGCACAAACATCGACTAAATACTGATATGAAGAGAAAGACCTGAAAAAAGAAGTGATATGTGTTTTATTTAACACCTTTCATCCTAAGGCAAGATTGTGTTTATTTTGCCTTCAGTGTTCTTTATTGGAGTTGCTATTTTTTTATTGGTACAGCAAAAAAGAACCCCTTCCAGATATTTTTTTTATAAAAACATATTGCCAGAAAAGGACTTGAGGCATAATTCTCATTTTAAAACAGGCCTTGCTACTTCACTGTTGCAGTACACAAGATGTTAGAGTGAATGCAACTGTAAATTCCTTACAGATTAAAACATTTCATACACTAGAGTAACAAGTAAGGGAGACTGAATGTAAATGAGGGCAGAAAATGCTTTTGGAAAAGCCCTGCTTTACACTACTTTGTGGTTACTTACACTGCTTGTATAGTCGCATCTAAGTATAATCAATGTAACAATGATAAATGAGAAGTCTTGACTTATCCAATTATTTCCGACTCTTTCTTTGTATACATGACAGCACAAGGAGAGAGGCAAGGGAGGACATGACTTCTGTGTGGAGCAAATCTCTGTTTTCAACAACAGTACTGAGAAAAGATCTGGAAATACTGAAAGTGTCAAAGAGGGGCCATCATGGATATCAGTCAGCAGAACACCAGGCCAGAACCTGTAGGGGAAAAACTAGAAAAAGAATCAAAGATGCCAACTGAAAGAACAAGTTAACTGGAAGAACAAGGAATAATAATCGTAGAACTAAATCAAGAATCTTTCACTGGCTATGCTAAGGTACTGCTTGCTTTTCTCAGTGAAGAAGTTGTGGCCAACATTTTCAAGCTGGGTATTTAAATCAACATTGCCACATTGCAATCTAAATAAATGTCCCAATTTTCACATTTGATGCACTGTTGCAGCTTTTCTTGGCTCCAGGAAGTATGAATCCTCAGCACCTCAGAAGATCAAGCTGTTTACGTGGGTGGTGATCATAGTAGAAAGTCAAACCAATGTAGCTTAGCTTGCACGTGCAGACACCAGTACGTCCACGCACTGGGCATCAGCAGTAGATGTCTGACCTACCTACTATTTTATTCACTCTGTTGCCAATAAGCTAATTTTTTAAATTAACCCAACCACTTTCCACATTCAGTTTGTTGTCATATCACCTGCGTATAATAAAGGATTGGATTAATCTTGCAGATTAGGGCTTTTAAGCGTAATCTCTATTATGGATGGCTAGTCAGTAGAGTCAGTGGGATCAAGAATGGTTTTCATCTGACTGGACGCAAAGCTGACCTGATGTCTGTTTTGAGGTGAGCAGGAAAAATCTGGACTAGAATCTACTCTTCTTTAGAGTCCAATCACTGTGCTGAGGAAATCTCATTGACTGCCTTGGGAACAGAGACAGCTATCTCACACATAGGCATATATAGATTATGTATAAATACATGCAGGCATCTTACATTTAGATCTTTTAAACTGGGAACTAAAATCCATTTGCTATGACTATCATCAGGCATCGAAATCTGAACTCAGTGTTGAATAGTCACTTTATACATCCACTGTAGAATAACTGCACTCCTCGATACAAAAAAATACAGGTCCTACAGCTGTTTTCAGCAATTCTCATACATTAATACACAGTAAGAACCAGGGCACAAAGAAAATGTGCACTTTTCTGAGGTAGAAAGCACAGCTTTGGAGCTAAAGGATGGATAGTTTTCCTGGTATGGTCTTCACCTAGAAAATATTTTTCTTTATTTAGGCAGGAAGAAAAAGCAGAAGTGGGTCACCTGAGAGAACAGATTTCCAAATTTCAGTTGTCTCTCAATGGCACAACAAAATTGCCAAGCAAAGTACTCAAGCTAGATCTGAATTAATTATGTCTTGGGTAAGCCTTGGCTACTTTTATGGTCAAGGAAAAAAAAGGAAAATATGGATCTTTGTTCTTCTTTATCACTTCTGCTGTGGAAATGGTTAGTGATAATGAAATCCGGCACGTAGAGAGTTCTAATGAAAAAAAACCCAACCACTCCTGGCACTGTCTCTGCTTACTAGGCTCTTCAATACCTTTAACTGTTTTTATTGTCTTATTTACCTAAGCTATTCACAAACTGTTGTTTTTTCTAGTATCTCACATATACATAATATACAACGGAGAAAAAGCTTCAGTCAATGACCTTAGCATTATGACACTGGGTCAAGTACTCAAAGTGTTGCTTTCAGCAGGAAATATCTGAATATCTGTAATGGCATGGCTGCAGTTCCTAACGTTAGACATGAAAGGAGTGGAGAACAGTAGTGTCAAAAACTCCTTCCAGCAAGCAATTTAGTGAATGGTTCTTTTACTTTTTGTCCTAACACTCCTGAAAACACACGCACAGAAATTTCTCATTGTTCATTGTGCCAATGCCAGGAAGCAGAGAGTCAGAGACTGTGCCTGGAACAGGACAAAAAGAACTCTTTTTTTCTTACAATGACAATTTTTTACAGAGCCTTCACAATTTCTGTCTCTCTCCCCTAAATGAGGGAGCTCCATCAGCTCTTCAGTAGAGTCCTGCATTTGTAGATATGCCCCTCCTAGTGAAGGTATCAGTCTTTGTCATGATCTAGAAATTAAAGGTGAGGCTTCTTACCTCCTTTCTTAGTTAGGTTTAGTATTATGTTTTCTTTTGCCCATTGATATTTAATCCATTTGCCCATGATGCACTCAGATCTCCCTTCCCTCACATCTGGAGAGTCAGTGCTGTGGAAGCTTCATCCCTCTTACATTCATACTGAGAGATACAGCCACATAGTTCTCCATCAGGCTGCTTAAACATGCTTTTCATTTATAACAAACTTGGTACGATCTAAACATCCCTGCAGCGCTCCAGAAAACTAGAAGAAGGAAGAACTAGAAATCTACCTCAGCACTCTCCTGAGCTTCACATGTTTCGGGATATGTCAGAGAAGAGAAAGCCTGAATCTACCGTAGGGCTCAAAGACCTTCAGGTAAGTGGAGGAATCTAATGCCTGGCCCATGAATGCTTTGCTATATTGGACTGTTGTTATAGATAATGGCAATGATAGGACCTAGTAATCAGATAATCACTCTTTTTAGGCTGAAGGGAATCTCTTGTTTCCAGGTCTACAAATTGGGCCACTGGCTAATTTTGCAGTGAGCTGAATTCAGTTTTCTGCCTAATCAATGGAAAGACAAAGACACTCCCTTCTTGTCTCCCATGGCTGAGTGCCCACAATTTCAGAGCTATCAGTTCCTGAGTCAGGCAACTAGATAGGTGAGTTGAATTCTATCTCCAACTATTTCTTACTCACCTATTTGAAAGGTAATGTTTATCTTACGACAGTTTAATATTGCTGGCTGAGTTTGATGCACCACATAACAAGCCAAGCCTGGAAAATATTATAATTTGTTCTAAGGGACAACACATGCACTTGACTTAGGTTTTGAATGGTTTGGATTATCTTCCTCTGGGGGACTCTGATTTCCTCCTGTGGATCATGATTATTGTTTCAGAGAACATATGTGTTGATGTGAATACACTGCAGATAAAAGTCCTTCACTGAGGAAAAAGTCCTCTGTGTCCAGCAGGTACGAGTTTGCAAATTCTCCTGCTCTGCTTTGATGGCAAACAGATTTGTGCTGTTTTCCTGTGATCTGTCCTCATATTCATAGTGCTGCATTGTCTACACACTTCACTGAGATTTGTTTAAATAGCTTGGCAGCCCACTGCATCACCTTTTGTGCCCACTGCTTTAATTGATGCAGCTGCTGCCTTAGGGTGTTCTGCTAAATGGCACCAAGGCAAATACAGTCTGTAAACACATGTCCAAGCTTGTCACCACTGTACTTCCCCTTTCCTTCGTCAGGAACTGAGTCTCTGTTTTCTATACCAATTATACTCTCATTTGAATCAACGTGTATTTTGCGCTTCCTTGTTGGATCATAGGATGAAGTTAAGGTATCATACTTTACCTATGCTTTCACCAGGGTTTGCTGGTTTTCTAAGTATCTTTCAGAGACTTGGTTACTTCTCTTGCTCAGGTTAGTGAAAAAACACTACAGTACCTTCTTCTTTCCCTAATAGTTTGATTTCTTCCCATCTTTCAAATACAATAAACATAAACTGAAGCAGAATTATTTTGTTCCACTTAAACCACTTGAAGCATTTTGCTGCCCTTCACTGACACGATTTTTAATTTAGCCACAGAGCTGTAACACAAATGTTTTGTCCTTTAAGAACTACAAAAGTTTCACTAGTCAATCTTCATAGCAATTATACATATCTGAAATTAAATCAGGCAACTACAGATACCAAACCATTGTGTAACCTAAACAACTTAGACTAAGCTATTTTAAGTCTTTCCTGTGTCCTAAAATCTGCAATATTTGCTTAGATTCACAGTTAATTGCTTCTTCAGTGCCATTGCCCTTAAGTCCTTGAGACATTTCTTACCATGTATTTGTTTTATCTTAACTGTAACTGCTTCTTCAGAGTTTTTATATTTCTTAAATTACTATCCTGTGCCCTGTAGAACACGCTCTTGCACTTTATGAAAACTCTATTATTGAAGGGAAAGACACACAATATGCATTTGCAAGTGGTGCCGAGACAAGGTTTGTTTAAAAATTAATACCTCCTGCTCTAGTACCCATAGCTGTATTTTGTTTATATGACAACAGCCATCTCAGATTTGCTACAGATTATTGTCTCTGCAACGACTGACTTGCATTTCCACAGAGCAAAACACCGCAGTGTTTGTCTCGCAATTTAAACAGGGATATTGCCCAGTCCTCTGCCATAACCAGAGTGCTTTCCAGCTGCCTGTACATCGTGGAGTGGCTAGGGCTCTGCTCTCCAAAGTTTTGGTTAGTTGAGCCAGGCTCTGTGCTGATGCCAGCTGGAGCGGGTGCAGGGGCAGTGCCCAACAGCACAGCCAGGGGATGGCTTCAGGCAGAAAAGCTCAATCTGTAAATCCCTCACTTGTCTCCAACCCTTGCCAAGTGCCTTAAAAGCAGTCACTGCCATCTGGTTGCCTCAGGTTAGGCAGAGGTAAGTATGGACATCACGACCTGCTCCGGCACGCAAGTCTAATGGAGGAAATTTTAATAGACTTCCTGAAGACAAATCCTGCATGCAAACGTACATGGGTCCCTCACACATTGCATGTCACCCCTTTTGCTGGACTCTGCTTGGCCAGACCATCTGTATTTAGCTTCTCACTTGGAAAAAGCAAGGGTGATAAATACCCCAGTGGACAGATCCACGTTTATGCCCACCGGACCTCACATTTGTCTGTACAGTGAAGAAATGCAGGAGCATTTCTGCTTCTGTGAAAAGATCTCATGTTTTTTACAGATCGATGGATGAATTAAATTTTGTCTAATGTGGGACAATAATTGAGCTGTTCCAACCTAGCTGTTTCTGCCAAGTGAGGTCTTTTATTCATTCCTGCAGTCTTTGACTGTTTCTACTGGGCTCATCACAGTGAGGTCTCGATCCTTGACTAACGCTCTTTGGCTTTGCTACACTGATAACAACAAATTGTTCAGTAAAGTAATCCTGGCATCTCCTTGTAAAGCATTTCACTGTGCTTCCAGTCCAAAACAGGGTAAACATTACAGGGTTTCTGGTCCGGTTTTCTGAGCATCAAACCATGTCATGTAATAGCTTATATCACACTCACATCCCATCCACCCCCCAGTTATTCCATTACTACACTGTACAGAGACAGTAGGATTCCTCCTGTACCTGCTCCTCCTGACTCTCAGGACCTTAGACCCCTGCTGAGCAGACAACTCAAGACCCTTTTTCTCCCACTCAGTTAGCTCCTTTTCCACACAGGCAATGCCATCATGAGATACCAGGCTGGTGGAATAGAGACAGGTAACAGGGGACACCACTCAGGCACATAAAATTACCTATTTCCCTTACTAAAACAACTCCAGGACCTCAGTGTGTGTTCAACTTTACCCAGGCTACCCAATCAAGCATGACCAGTACAGGACACCAGGGCACCACTGGGTTAGGGCAGCATTCACCTGAGTTGCCCCAGGAACTCCCTGCAACTTTTTCACCACCATGGAACAACAGGGAAATCCTGATATTTGGTACATTTTTTTTATATATACAATTATGAATTTGGTTAACATCTGCTTGTAAGAATGTGGTTGATTCCCCACTGTCTTCCTTCCTTTCTCACATAAGAAATGCCATCCTTGTACTCCTACAGAAATTGGCACTGGGCTGGAACTGGTGGATCAGCGTGTTCTAATTTCTAAGATCATTCACTGTTCAAACTCATCCTCTTCATTCCTTCAGCGCAAGCACACCCGTATGCTGAATTGCGGGTGAATGACAATCCCTCCTTCTTCCCTTTCCCACTAGGAACAAGGTGACATTTCCAAAAAGTCTAGATCCCTTTATTTCCATTGCTCTTGGTTCCCAGATACTTCTTTCTGATGTACTCTCTGTGGAAGAGTCAAAAAATCTACCATGAAGTATGATGAAGAGTTCAAAACTAGCTGTCTCCAAGGATGGCAATAGTCCACAGTTACAGAATCACTAGGTTGGAAAAGACCCGCAGGATCATTGAGTCCAACCATTCCCATCAATTACTAAACCATACACTTCAGCACTTCATCCACCCATCTTTTTAACACCTCCAGGGAAGGCGACTCAACCACCCACCTGGGCAGCCTGTTCCAGTGCCCAATGACCCTATCCGTGAAAAGTTTTTTTCTCATGTCCAGCCTGAACCTCCCCTGGTGGAGCTTGAGGCCATTCCCACTTGTCCTGTCCCCTGTCACTTGGGAGAAGAGGGCAGCTCCCTCCTCTCTACAACCTTCTTTCAGGTAGTTGTAGAGAGCAATAAGGTCTCCTTTCAGCCTTCTCTTCTCTAGGCTGAACAACCCCAGTTCCCTCAGCTGCTCCTTGTAAGTCTCGTTTAGTTTGAGATACAACTTGTAAGACACCTAAACTGAATTATCTCTGTATGTGTAAACTCATGAACTGAGCAATCCATTGCAATCAATAGGGATTTAAGAGTTCTGTAAGTTACCCACACATGAACAACCAGCACTTGCCATTCGTGATACTGTAGGATGCGCTGTGTGGCCTCCACCTGCAGCTGCAGAAGCGCCTGGATCTATCACAGACCCAAAACCCTATCTGCCATGCCTTAGGTTGCAAAATATCCTAGGAAGTCTCACATACTACTATATGTCTAAGTTTCAGCAGCCAAATCAAGACCCAGATCTTCATGGACTATAACAGAATTGAACCACCTAGTGTGCAGGTAGGCATCTAGATGTGTCGTTCTGCAGGCTCAGACTCACTAAACAACAGCTATCATCCTTTGGGTTTTCTGGACTACATGGGAATTATGCGGGCTCTGTATTTGAGAAGACAAAGGAGTTTATGGCTAATGAGCAAACAGCTAAACTTGTCTAATTTACTCCTGCAAACAACGTATACAATAAACTCTGGGTTAAGCAGGGTTTTTCATTCCACAGTTTTACTGACTAATAAACAAGCCGTTTTAATGGTATGTGCTCTGACATCTTGAGAAAATTGTCATTGTTCTAAAAGGACTTTGAGAACATGATTTTGCTTAATTTTCCTCATATAAAAATGGGCTCTCTGATGCCACCACCCCTTGAGGATGGATTACCAGGACTTTCGGTCCTCCATCACCATCATGTTGGTTTCCCACGTGGAGGCAGGGCCTCTTGGTGCAGTAAAAGCAAGAAACCTTTCATTTAGTTATATTCTTGCTCTGCCTCAAACCTGCAATAGTCTCTATCAGCAGAGGTCTTTTTGGTATGGTCTGAGTGACCAGAATCTTTACTACTGTTTTCTCCCTTTCCACTAAATGAGAACCCGAAGTTCTTGGAGAAAGAGCTGATCAACTATTACTCGTTGGCTCTTGACTAGCAAAGATCATGTAGGTGACATTTTCTTCCACATCCCCGCCGCCCCTTTAAATATATATAATTTTTCAGGTAAGGTGTTATTATCCCATGGTTCTAAGACAGGTAAGGACTCTAGAGGGAATGTTTTGTTCTCTTTTCCCAAGTTGCTTTTTGATTTGTTTGCTTGCACGTTGTATACAGCAAAGCATGAAATTTATTTTGTTCATGAATCTTGCTACTGTGACAAAATGCTTACACGCAGTTCAGTGTCAGATAATGATAGGCCACTTAAAATTAATTAAAAGTGTTGAAAAGGATAATTTATACTTAGGCCAAATAGGTCTGAGTATATGGTTTACAGTTTTTAAGGTTACATGTATTTCACCTGGGAAGAAAAGACTTCCTCTGGTTTTTTTCGACATTAGGTCAACTCTTCCTTCCAAAGGCTAATCTTTCCATGACTTTTGACTTTGTGTAAGGAGGAATTCTGCATAAGTTCTTGCTCAGGTATTCAGCTGCAGGCCTGTCATGTTTTAAGGACCTCCTCAAGGGCATTAAGTTACCAGACAGGTAAGGTGAATGTTAGTTTTCTCAGAAGTTTCTGCTTCTGTTCTAATTCCAGCAAATCTTAAATCATATGTCACCATCAGAACCAGTCCCCTTCAGTTCTGTAGCCACAATTCCTGACATCTGAATGATAAGGAGATGTTAAAGAGAGGTTTTACATTTATTTAGAAAGTAGGGAGTTACATGCTAGCCTGAGGGAGGTATATATACCAAACACTTGGGTGGAAAGCTTGTCAATGACTTTTTGTTCTTCACAGATCACAGACTGTTCCCAGCTATATAATGTTGGCTCTTGTGGTCAAGGGAAGATAGGTGCAGACCTCAGATATTTTGGGAAGACTCTAGATCAATTTTACGTTTGTATGAAGCCATGACATATGAGCTACAATGAATAGCACTAGGGCTGCTGCAAACTCCCAGCCAGCTGGTTGCAAGTTGGCTGAGCCAGCTCATCTTCCCAGCAGCCTGTGTAATGTCTGCACACCAGGAAGGACAATTTGTTAGCTCAATAGGCAGCACAGCCAAGGGGGTGGGACAGGGGATCAAGCCACTTCTTAGCGCTAACTTCTGTGACCTTTACCTCACTCTCTTTTTATCTTTTCTTAAATTTTCACAGTCAATTTTTGCTTATTTTTATTTTTGTCAGCTTGTGTACTGAGAGGTAGGCATCTCCACCCACCTCCAGTGTTCTACAAACTCATGGGCCACTTCTCACCACCCAGCCCTTCATTCGTGTGCGTTGTTCTTCATCTCTGTAAAACAGAGTTAAGATGTTTAAACATCATGTATAAGAGGATCTGGCAACCAAGCAGTTCACTGATGTGTATAAATCTAGAATCTCGCTGAAATGAAAACTATTGGAAAATTTTCAGTTCCCACTGGTTTTGTTGGTGTGCTGACCAAACACTTACTCTAAGAGTTTCCCAAACGTTAGAAACCAGACAGAGATCCTTGCAGCAGAGGAAAAGTACACACTCAAATCCCGGCATTTTTCATACTTCGGTCTCACGCTTCCTGCAGCAATGGCAGCTACCTTAGCTTCAGGAGAAAACGCCAACATCTGACCATGGCTAAGTTAATACAAATACTAATAGAAATGTCATAGGTGAAAACAGTGTCCTGGTACTTCTATTTTTTGCTTTCTTGCTGGAAAAAAAAAAGTTAACGGTCAAGAAGTGGACCTTTATCCAAAGAGGTAAAGATGACCAAGAAGGTGGATATAGAAGATTTTGGCAATAAGTGACAGAGCAAGAGAGAAGAGAGCACTATTCACTGTTCCACTTTTGTCACCTCTATTTTCTCCTTCCACTTTCTTCTCAGCAGTTCCTTTCTATTGCTTCCTCATTGTCTTTTCCCTCATTTATTCATGCTCTCTGTCCCATCACTTCCGGCACTTTCCTGTGTCCACACTGTTCCACGTAACATCTAAAAGGAAGAGGGAGAACACGGGAATCAGTTTCCAGCACTTCTAGTGCCACTGCTACCATGCACAGATGCAGCTGCTGTGGGTTTGCTGGTCACAGCCCTCTGCCACAGGCCAGAGAGGATTTGTGAAAGGGCAGTGCTCCTGGGTGGGAATATGGAGAGCAGTGAGCGGCACCACTCTGGAGCTGGCCCCCTGTGGACCTCTCAAATTGTATGTGAAGCTGGTGCTTTGCAGGATTATTTTAGCACCATCCCTGTAGATATTTGAGGTGCTTGGGTGCCCCAGTCATACGGCCCAGGACTCTACCGTGGATGGTACCATCCTAACATGAGACAGATGGCACTTGCCTCTGCCGGGGCAATCCCCAGACCTCACTAGAACACTTTCTAGGTATGATGCCAGCAGGGACAGCATCCAGAAACACCATTTGCAGGTTGATGGCTTTGAATTGGAAGGGGGAAGATTCAGACTAGACCCTAGGAAGAAATTCTTCACGATGAGGGTGGTGAGATACTGGAACAGGTTGCCCAGGGAAGTTGTGGATGCCCTGTCCCTGGAAGTGTTCAAGGCTGCATCAAAAGAAGTGGGGACAGCAGGTTGAGCGAGGTGATTCTTCCCCTCTACTGCTCTCTCGTGAGACCTCACCGGAGTAGCGTGTCCAGTTCTGGAATCCTCAACATAAGAAGGATATGGAGCTCTTGGAACAGGTCCAGAGGAGGCTACAAAGGCTGAGTGAGTTGGGGCTGTTCAGCCTGGAGAAGGTAAGGCTCTGAGGAGACCTTATAGCGACCTTTCAGTACCTGAAGGGGCTACAAGAAAGCTCTGGAGAGACTGTTTACAAATGCTTGTAGCGACAGGACTAGGGGCAATGGGTATAAACTGGAGAGGGGCAGATTTAGGTTAGATATAAGGAGGACTTTCTTCACCATGAAGGAGGATTTTCTTCATCTAAAAGGAAGTTGTGGAGCGGAGGGAGCTGGCCTCTTCTCCCAAGTGACAGGGGACAGGACGAGAGGGAATGGCCTCAAGCTCTGCCAGGGGAGGTTTAGCCTGAACATTAGGAAAAAAATTTTCATGGAAAGGTCCTTGGGCACTGGATCAGGCTGCCCAGGGAGGTGGTTGAGTCACCTTCCCTGGAGGTGTTTAAGGCACGGGTGGACGAGGTGCTGAGGGGCATGGATTAGCGATTGATGGAAACGGTTGGACTTGATGATCCAGTGGGTCTTTTCCAACCTGGTGATTTTATGATTCTATGAGCGGTGAGGCACTGGCACAGGTTGCCCAGCGAAGCTGTGGCTGCCCCGTCCCCGGAGGTGCCCAAGGCCACGTTGGACGGGGCGCTGAGCAGCCCGGTCTGGCGGAACGTGACCCTGCCGGTGTCCGGGGGGCTGGAACTCGTTGATCTTTAAAGTCCCTTCCAACCCAACCCACTCTATGAACCCGCGATTTAGGGAGCCTGCGGCTCGTCCGGCCGTTCCCGCCCTTCGGTACCAGCGCCCGGGGCAAGCGCGGCGCGGGCTGCGGGGCCGGGTCTCCGCGCTCCCTCACGGGGCATCCCGCCCGTCGCCCCCGCGGGCGGCGCCGCGGCCGCACGTGGGCCCGTGACGGCGGCCGGGGCCGGCGAGGCTCCGGCGGCGGCGGCTCCTCCTCCTCCTCCTCCTCCCACCCCCCCGGCGCCCGCCGGCGACTGGGCGCCGAGGCTGCGGCGCGGGTGCTGCCTCCTGCGCGGCGGGTGCGGCGGCGGCGGCGGCCGGGGCCGGCGGGGACTGCGGGGCGGGGGCGGGCGGCTCGGCGGGCGGCGGCGGGCGGTGCGCCGGGGGCTGGCCGAGCGCTCTGCCGCCGCGGGGGCTGCACAATGGCAGGAGCGCGCTAGGATGGATCCTGCCGCGGCTTTTGTTCTGCGGATCCACCCATCCTCCTAGCGGACGAGGACCGGGCGATGGTTTTTCTCCCCCGGGGATCTTCCTTCCGCGCTTCGCCGGTGTCTCCGACGAGGCTTTGGCCTCGGCCGGGATTTCGCTACCTTACTTTTCGTTTGCCTTCGAGCTGAAAAGAAAAAAGAAAAAAAAAAAAAAAAAAAGGGATTTCTTCTGTTTTCTCCGCGCTTTTGGTTCTAATCCGATGTTGGTCTAGGGGGAATAACCGTTCAGCCTGGCTGAAAAAAAAGCATCCGTTGAAAAGTCTCAAAGAAATAGACCACGTGAGGAAAAAAAACTGGGAGAAGATCGGAATATAATCGTTTTTTCTATGATAAAACTGGTGCCCCTCTTCAGGAGAACTGGTCTCAAATTATTATTATGCAACCGCAAGGATCTCTTCTTTCTCAGGGTGTATAAGCTGCTGGATTGCTTTTCGCCCAAATCAATGTGGTTTCTTTGGAACATTTTCAGCAAAGGATCGCATATGCTGCAGTGTCTTTGTGGCAAGAGTCTTAAGAAAAACAAGAACCAAACTGGTAAGCAACCCATTGCAGTGCGCTGTTTGCCTTTTATGCTACACTGTCTGTTGCTCGCCGAGGTAGATCCGCAGTCCTGCTGAGGGGAGAAGGGGGAGACGTACAGGAGGCCAGCACGGACATGCATGTGGGTTCGTGTAGGAATAAGCGAGGAGCGGTCTGGATCGGCTTCGGCCACTGTCACCACGGGGAAAAAAAAAAAGAAAAAAGAAAAAAATAATTACAAGCGACCCTAGCCCAGGTGGCATCTCCTAGTTGCCGTGTATTCGCAAGGAGGAAACTTTTGTATCGCTGCCGTTGTGGAGGAGAAGCCGGTAGGACCCCCCCACCCCCGGCCGCCTCCCGTTCCCGGGGCGCCCCCGGCCGGGCTGGGGAAGGGGCGCCCCGCTCCCCCGGGCCCGGCCTGCGGCGGGGCTGGGGTCCTGCACCGACCGCACTTTCTGATGAGCTGGCAGTGTGTTAACCCCCCTCCCTCCTCCGCACGCCCCCGCCTCGCTCGGCTTTCTGAAGTCAAGCCCGACACCCCCCGGCGCGGGGGCTCCCCGTTATCACTCACTCCCCCGGGGCTCTAGGCTGGGAAGACGGAGAGAGGGGGCGAGGGAAGGGGGTGGGAGCTTTGCTTGGGGCTTGTGCCCGGACGGCGACTCGGCCGGCTCAGCCGAGCGGCAGCAGCAGCAGCAGCGCCGCCGGGGCGGCCGCGTCCCCTCCGCGTCCCCCGGCCGGGATGACCCCTCTGTCCCCGCGCCGGGGGCTCTGCGGGCGGCTCCGCGTCCCGCTTGGCAGTCGGGATCGCGCGCTCCGGTTCGGGCCGGCTCCGGAGGCGAAAACTTGCAGTGCGTTACATAAGAAATGCAAATGCGGGTGCTCCGGGCCGGCCGGTCCCGAGGGGTCACGCTGCTGCTGTTGCATCCCTCTCGGCGAGCGAGGCGGGCGAGGGACCCGAGAGCTTGTCGGGGGAAATACCAGCCCCCCCCCCCCCCCCCCCCCCCGCCGCTTTCACATCGGGCTCTGGTTCCCCCCGTCGTGCTCGCTCCCCCCCGGGCGCAGGTTGTCTGGAAGCACCTGGGGAGGCGAGAGCCGCTGGGCTGGGAGGGGAGGGGACGCCGTGTGCGCGCTGGTGTGGGGGCGTGTGTGTGTGTGCCGGCTGCCCTGCAGTGGTAGCTCCCGAGCAGGAGCCTCCTGACGCTGTCACTGCAGTGTAGTAGATCATAGGCTCTCGTTGCCACTCTGACACCCCAACATCAACAAGCAGCAGCCCCGGCAGCCCGCACCCCTCTCCTCCCCGGGGGCGCCGGCTCCCGCTTCGCCCCCAGCTCACGGCCGGTTGCGGACCCCCCTCCTCCATCGCTCCCTTTCGCCAGTTCGTCTCGCCCCTCTCCTCCCTGCCTCTGCAGCAAAGAGCAGCCACTTCTCAGCATACCAAAGAGGCCGAAATGCCCCGCCGGAGCCTGCGCTCCGCCCTTCGCTTCCCTCGCCCCTCGGCGCCGCAGCGAGCCGGCCGGGGGCCGCTTCGAAGCCGTGTGACCCCCCCCCACCCCCACCACCCCGGGGCCGAGAGCGGAGCCGGCCCTGCCCCCGCGGGGCACGGGGGCTGCTCCCGGGGACGGAGCGGCGGGGAGCGCTGGGTTCTAGACCTTTCACTTTGCCCACACGGCGGGGGAGGAGAGGCGCGTAGCAGCACCCGCGCGCGGGTCCGCGGCCTTTTCCTTTGCAGGGGACGGGGAAACGTCCCTTGAATCCGAAACGCGTCCCTCGGAGCGCTGTCCCCCCTCCCGGGGGACTTGGCCGCACTCCGCACGGGACGAGCGGCTCGTGGCGGCGGCGACACCGCCACCGCGTCCCGGGCTCCGGGCGCCCCGGAGAGCCGAGACGGGGCTTGCGGCTCCCTCCCCGGCCAGCCGGGGCCGCGCTCTCGCTCTCCGCTCCCTGCGGAGGAGCCGGGACGCCCAGCCCAGCCCCCGGCCCGACGTCCCGACCCGCTAAACTGCGACTGCCTGGCTGGGGAGAGCGAATAATCCCCTTGGCTGGACGAGCTGGGTGACCAGCGCTGCTGCCCCGTTCCCGGGGCTCTGCGGGGGCTGCGGGGCCGGTCCCGCTGCGGCACGGGGCTCCGCCGCCCCCCGGCCTCCTCCCGAGCCCCTTCCTACCCCAAACTTCTCAGGAACGACTGGGCTTTTCGGTCTCAAAAGGCACCACGCGAGCGAGCAGGTGCTGCTTCCCCAGCCGAGCGGAAACTCTAGCGGGTTAGGCAGCTATGTCTGGCTCCAATTTCAGTTTATTTATCTATTTTCGACCTGCTGCCTTCCCCGGGACCCCCCCCCCGCCTCTGGCCTCACCGGGCTTAGGGGCACCGAGCAGAGCTCTGGAGTGAGGGGCGAGCGGGACCCTCCTGCCCCAGGAGGCTTTGTTTTATCAATCACAGCTGGCTAAAACCCTTTCAAATTTGAGGTCCTGGAAAAGAGGAGCTGCCTTGGATCGCTGCAACTGTTTACCTGTTTACATTTCTTCATAAAGAGAAAAAAAATATACAGAATCAGTAGGTGTGGCTTTGCTTGCACCCACTGATTTGGTTTTGAGTTTTCCCGAGTTTAATAGTACCAGAAGTAATGAAGCCCCACGTATATGCAGCATCCCATCCCACCTAACTCTGCCCTTCCAGCACACGGAGAGGACTTCACAAAGCGTGAGGCAAAAGAGACTTTATCTCACAAAGAATTAAAAACTGCTCGAGATGGTGAGGACTCAGCCAGAGCTTGTAATGGTAAAGATTCCTCCCCTGAGGCTCTAAACTGGTTAAGTTGGGGCATGGCTAAATCATGGGGAGTGTTTGGGGCTTGAGGAGAAGGAGAGCATCTCTGGGTAGTTTTTGCAGCAAATAAAGCAAGTGAATACTTTTTTTAATTGAGTGACAGCTATTACAGTTCCTATGGGAGATGAATTAGTTGGCTGGAGTACTAGATGCCCCTATGGCAGGAATTGCTGTCACATTTCACTCTTGGTGGCAGCCCTGCAGCCAGAGGATCAGGTTTCCTCTCCGCTTACCTCCAAGGAAAGGCACCCCTCCAAATCACTCAAGTTGACAGGAGAGTAGATGGAAATTGGCATTACTATAAATATGTTGCTGATAGAGGAATTTGGATTTCGTATCAATCCCATATCAATCTCGAACACAACTTATTTAAAGAGTATGTGAAATGAAGGCTGTGGCTGAACTGGATTTCTGCATTGTTTCTTGTTAAACTCCTTCTCTGTAAAATAGACTGTTCTTTGATGGTTACTTGTAATTTTGAAAAAGTTTCTAAGCCCAGCCATACGAGGATCTGTTTGAAGCAGAAGCTTGGATCCTGACCATAACATACATAAAGTGTGTCTTTACCTGAATTAGAAGTAAACTGAGGCTTCCTGCTGCCTTCCTTACTCATAGAAATCAAATTTCTCACCAATAGACAAAGGATATTTCGCCTCAGTAAGAGCTGCAGGATCAGGTCATAAAAGTTTCTTTCATGTAGGTCTGAAAAGCAGCTCTGACTGCCTAAATACCATAATTCCTGTACTTTTAATCAAACCGTGGTGTGTTTCTCTTGCTCAAATGTAAAATTGCCAATTTGCATGTATCTCACCTACTGAAGTTTTGTCCTCTATGGAATGCATTTCCTAAATTTATACAAATTTAATTATTCTTGATCAAATTAAATTGCATATTCTACTTGTTAAGGGGTGAAATTCATGCCTGCTCATGCATCTCCCTACTGTGATAAAATGCTTGCATCTAGTTTAATGTCTGCTACTGACAAGCCATTTATAAATTAATTCAAATATACAAAGGATGACTTAGGCTTAGGGAAAATACAAAAAATGTATTTACAGATATCATTGGTTTAAATATTTATGTGTAAGCAGTTTTCTTTTGGGTATGATGTTTACCTGTCTGCTTTGATTATGTTAAGGATATTAATTTTGAGCTAAAATTCTCATTGGCTTAAAATTTAGATAAGGAGTGATTTAGACGTTCAGTACTTGTCCCTTTGCAAACATTTTCTGTCCAGTAAATGCCTGTAAAAATATAATCTGGAAAGGATACAGTTGTTCGAAATAGGAAAGCAGTTTTTCAAGAGAACTTGATAGAAACTAAAGAAACAGGAGTCAGGGCATTACATGGATTCTGAGCTGGTATATGATTGTTGAGGGGGGGCGGTCTGAGGTTTCTGTATAATCACTCAGCACGTAGCATGATTCAGGTCTAGAATGTGGTTGGATAAATGAAGTAGTTGTGTGCAAATGAAACTCTACTGAATATATACAGATGTTTGCCAAATGTGCCTGTGAGCATGAGTCCTGCTGGAGCGAGTTTTGTTCAATTGAGGATGTTCTTGTTACTTTGGGAGCAATAATTTGTTTCTATACCTATTTCTGTTTCAGATGACTTTTGTGATTTTGGGCACACCGTCACTTACCTGTGCCTTGCTTTGCTGCCTGCTAAAAATTGCAGGCAATGTCTGAACAATGCACACGTGTGCTGTTGCTCATTTTATTTGCTTCCCACATTTCAGCGAATGATATATTTTCAAAGACAAATTACAAGTTTACTGAATAGCTTACTGAGCCACAAAACAATGGTCTTAAAATTTTGCAGTCTGTGTTGTGAGAAAATTACTGTGATGTAGCACAAGACTACAATTAATATCCCTAAGAGCTACTTGCCATTGTACAGAAAGAATGCATACGGTAGTAAAACAATGTACCTGGAAATAAACTTTGCAGGACAGTGGCCATGTTTAGTTCAGAAAGAGCCAGCTTTCTGCACAAAGAGTGTTTCTACTGTCAGATCAAAAAAAGCAGCTGGGAAGAAAACCTTGTTATTGGAGATCACATGATAAAGTGCTATTCATCTTCAGACTGACTATTAAAAAAATTATTTATTGTGTTCTCGGAGTGGATCCTGAGAATTATAATTGCAAAGCAAACGGATGGTGTCTGGCACCGTGATGGACTGGACTCAGAGCAAGTAAAATGTGTGTGATGGTGTGTTCTCTTTAATATACTCTACAGCAAAGGTAAATAGCATGTGATTAACTAACAAGGTTATTACTAAAATCAGGTGCACGCTGTCTTTGAAGAGGATCTTTCTGAGGCCAAAACCCCAAAAATCATTAGTGAAAGGTTTAAATGAATAAATGGAACACAGGTTTGGTGTATCTGTAGCAAGTGCGTTAAAAACCTTCACATTAAATAGTAGCAAGGGAAGTTAATGGTTACTGATGAGACAGCATTGAGAAGTCATAATATAATACCAGTAGTACAATTCAACACAAAAGTGAGAATAATAACAGTTTCTGTAGTAAAATTCAGTGCACTAGTTTAGGTTACATACTGTGTTGTACATAATCAACACTTTGATAGTTAATATTAGATGGTTGTATGAGGCAAATAAAAACAAATGACACAGAGTTGATGGCAGAAACTGATGGTGTAATTTTAATGTCCGTATTTCGTGTTTTCACTTTGACACCTGCTTATTTTACTTTTATCTGGAAACAGCATGAGGAATTGCAAATGAAAAGTTTAATGCTTGCATACAGAAGACAGTGTCTTGGAAATTACTTGGCATAATCATTCTGTGGCACTAAAATTAACCTGGTTCCATCAAACAGTGGAATCAAACCAAGGTTAAACATTTTAATTCCATTGGAATTGTTTTGGCTGTTGCTCTCAGGTAGTGATAGAAATAAGCTGTAATCCTCCCTATGAAAAATTTGTTTTAAGGAGATACCAGAAAGGTCTGCATTTCATTGAGCTCATAGGGGAATAGACTTTGCTGTTCCCTGAAAATTCATCCTGTCATCCATGTTTTCTTTTTTTTTTTTTTCCATACAGCTTTGTAATTTGGAAAGATAAGAACATAGCGAGGACACAGAATGTGTGGGACTCATGCCTTAGCTCTTGAACATGTTCTGTCTCCAGCTCTGGGCATTAGGTGATGTAAGAAAAATACAAGCCACAGGGCAAATCTGGGTTTGATCCTTTCTATAATCTGTCCTCTCAGTTTCCAGCTGTCACTGCAATGTCCTAAGTCAGAACTTTTATTCAGGCCACTGCATGTAGCAACCTCTGAAGGAGCTACACACCTTTGCTTGTCAAACAGCATTTCTATTTCGGGCATCAAAAACTTTGTGCGGCAGTGGGCTCCTTGTAACCACATGCTGTGTGGAAAGAGTATAAAGGGGGGTTGTACTTTCAGTGGGTACTCCTCGATTCTTTTCCTGTTGAAAAACATAGGCTAATGTTGCTACTCCTGCTCTAGGGTTGTGATTATGAAGGCTAATCTCATCTATAGGGTGAAGATTAGTTCCTTCATGGTGCCTTCGCTTTCCTTGAACTGTCAGAAAATCTTCAGAGTTTTTCTCATAGCAGTTCCTATGCAGTATAACTTGCCTTAACTGAGGATGTAGGATGGTTTTGGCTTTGGAGGACAAAGATGAGGCAGCAGCTGACACATCCCTTTGCATGCTCTGTTTTCATCCAGCTAAAAGGAGTTCATTCCTATGGATTTTCTAGGCCTATGGGATAAGGAAGTATCTTCTGCAAAGGGCATGTTTTCGCAAAGTCCTTTCTCTTGAGGGAAGAAGCCGGTGTTGCTACCTTGAACAAGCTTTTAAAAAATTAATCCTTAGTGTGACCAAAAACTATAATTTTATACCAGCATTGAATGGTTTGAAGAGGAGAGAGAGCTTGCGTATAAAAGCAAAGGCTTCTGTTTACATATAAATCTCTTGGTTCTCACTAATGCAAAGGAAATATACATGAATTTCATTGCCCTTTAATGAGGTTTGAGCTGCAAATGTTAATTTAAAGACGGCAAGTTTGCCAGACTTGTTGCACTTTCAGCAAATGTATTCCTAAGCATGTCCTGCTACATTTAAACAAAATGTCCATATAAAACGGTTCCCAGTTTATGCTTCTCATTAAAGAAGTTCATTATGGAGCATCACTATTGCCCAGTAGTTTCTGCAGATGACACTCATTGCTAATATAGGTACATTTACTGACATTGAATGAGATGAAGAGGAACTGCCAGTGCAAAATATAGTGGAAAATACAGAAAAAGATGTGGAAAAGGTATACAGTAGGGAAATGCTCAAAATAATCAGTGAAATCATCAGCAGAGCATCCTTTCAGGAATGTCTTAATAAAGGTTAAATTAATAGTAGTGCTTCTTAATTCAAACTGGTCATGATATGAAGAAACATTTTACGGTTCTGATTTTCTTGCAACTAGAAATTGCAAGTCAATGCCCAGATTGCTAATAGTCCGTGAGAAAGCAAACCTGAATGTGATTTAGACAGATTATCCCACTAGGAGATCAACCCAAGATCTCACATGTGAATTAACTTCAGTCTGTCTAAGACCTAGGTGCAATTTTGTGGCTTGGGCTCTTTCAGCTTTCACTAAAATCCGTGTCTTTAAATGGCATTAAAGGGTGGATTAAAATTTGTAAAGCCTTGTACCCCCCAGAGATTCCCTCCTAGCCCCTTGTCAGTATAAATGTTTGGGGTTTTTTTATGTTTGCCCTCATGTGAAGGAGACTTTCTGCCTCAAAAAAATTGGGACATACAAGTGTTTGGTACTAACAGTTGTTAGCTTCCTGGCTTTACTCAGACTTGTTTTATCTCTGTGAATACAACCTTGACCTGTCGCAAACATTGTCACCTCTGTTACAGCCACTCACATCCCTTTCAGTTCTTTCACCTGCTGCTTGTGCAGGCATCTCACATTCTTACTTTGGGTGAGGGTCTCTGGGGAAAATTAGCCCTTAATTATATTTTTTTCAGATATTTTTAAGTTCTGTCCGCCCCTTTGAATAATTGGCTAGTGGCAGTGAACAGAATGACTGTACAGGTTAATGATGTAATATATATTGATGATGGATGAAGGGTAGGCTGATGGACTACTCTTTGTTTTATTGGGCATGGTCTATATAAATGTTTCCCACTTTCTGCTAATTTACAGTAGCAGAACGGTAGCAGAAGTACATAAATTCAGAGGCAGTAAAGCAACTGTGATTGATTAAGAAAAGACAATAAAATCAACAAGAGGATTCAGAAGACCTAAGAACGAAAGTTCTCTCTGTCCTTTGTTTTGAGGATTGTTTGAGGATGCTACCTGCTTGAGGATAAAATGCCTTGTGTGAGATTCTGCTGTTAAAGCAGGACTCCTTGGTTTCAAGGAAAGTTTTCTGGTTAATATTGCTGAGCAATTCTTACTTAACCTGGCGGGGGACTGGTTCCAGGTCCTGGCAGTACCTGCTCATGTGGGTTGCCTCCTTGTCATGGTGTCATGGTACCCTGTTGAGTTCCCACAGAACTGAAAAACACCAGTGTGGATGCAAGTCATGCCCCATATGCCATATGGTCTGCAGAATATGGACGCAGCAAACATGCTCTGGATTTTGCTGACCTTTGATTTTCTTTGTTGACCTTTGATTGTGTTCACTTTTGATAATATAGTTTTCAGACATTGTTTTATGAGGGGATTGTAACATGCCACTTCAGTGCAGCGTGCTCTAGGGTTCCTGCTGTCCAGGGACATTTGTGGCAAAAGCAGTGACTGTATTTTTTACTAATACTTGTGTTCTAGAGTGTTGAACTCTGTCTGCTTGCACAAAGTTTTGAAACACATCAGAGATTAATTCTCTTGCCTTTGAAACTTGTAACATAGACTCCTATTCCATGGAACGGGTCACTTAAAAGCAGTATGAGATTGTTTTACATCAGATACGTCATTGCGTAATACTTATATTGAAGACCCACGTTTTTTGAAGGTGGACTGATGTATTTTTGGAACTGGACTTTAAACTCTGATAAATTTTGTGGAGATGTAAAAGTGTAAGAGAAAGTAAAGCTAGCTGTAGTTTCTTAGATGATAGATATCTGGGTAAAATCAGTTGGTTTACTCATGGTAGGAGCCATATGTGTCGAGGTAGTGGGAATGGAGTCATTGTGATTTTGTGTTCTAGTGTCTTTCCTTGTTTCAGGTTGTCCGTGCAGTTTATAAGAGATGGTTTATCTAGGTTATTACTGACATGAATTGAAGATGAGTCTTGTGATTTGTGGGCCACAGAAGATATTTTCTCCTCATAGAAGGCTTTCAGTGAAAGTGCACCTTAGAAAACATTGGCTTTCTTAGCACTTTGATGTTCCATGTTGATTTTGACCACTCTCATATACCGTTGAGGAAAAGACAATCCAAGGGGTTCCTCAAGATATCTAAGTAAATATGGTGCTCTTGACTGAAAAAAAAAAAGTCTTTAAGCACAGTGAGATAAAGTAATTGAATCTAAGGATATGCTGGTGAGTATCACAGTATTTTAACTGTATAGCGTAGTTTCAAGGCCTCTTAGATGCTGGATGAGAATGATTTTATTCCAGTTATGCAAGCTGCCGTCAGGATGAAAGTGGAGGCAGCAGTTTAGGACCTTATAACCAAAAAAAGAAGTGAGCTGTAAGTTGTGCAGGCTATTTTAAAATAATTTCAATAAAATGTAAGGAGAAACAGCAACAGAAGGCTACATTATGTTTGCTGAGACCTATTTTCCTTGGCTTTCAGTGGCTAGCAGGAATGACTATGGTCTAAATTGCATGTCAGAAAGAATACCTGCTAATAGATTTAAGATGGAAGATGAGGAAAAGATAAATACTAAGCCCTTGTAGTCATATATTTAGGTTAAGAATTTGAGGGTGGAACTTGAAGTTTGAACAAAACTAAGTCAGAACGCAATGTTAGTACATTAGGTGAGATTTTTTTTCCAGTGCTGTGTGGATGATACATGAATAGTGTGGGTTGCTCTCTCTCCCACTTACTCTCAGAGGAAGATGAAAAACCAGAACCACAAAAGAAATTATAAAGTAAATAATAAAGGGATTAAAGGAATCTGTAGTCATTTAGAAAGGTTCGTGATAGAGAGTCTTACAGGCAAGCAGAATTTACAAATTGTTTAAACTACTTATCAATCAAAGAGCAAATATATCTGAAATTTAAGGACATTTTCATGGAAAACTTCTATTTCTAGAAGTGGGTTTTTTTTCCCAAGGACATCCAAGAGAGTTACATCTGAAAGTCTAGCTTGTCTCAGTGTATTCCATTTATAGCTATATTGCTATAGGTGAGATATCCCTGTAAATGTTGCTTTTATAAATGAAGGTGCCCTAACGCTCTGCCGTCACTGCACAGCTCCAAAGGAGTGGCCTCCAGGGTGTCCTTAGACTGGGTGTCTGATGCCTCCTGTCTGCCTGCCTGCTATTGCACGGATGGTCTGTGTGAGCACGCCTGGCAGCCCTTGCTGGTTTGGACCTCCATGGGCACATAGAGTCCTACGTGTGCTCCATCTGCCCGGGCTAACACCTGCGGTCTCACCTGCAGGGGAGATGGCACTGAGTCTGCTCACGAGGGTGGCTAAACTCAAACAGTTAGTGTAGTTGCCACAGTAACTGCCAGTGAGAGGAAATTAATGATTCCCCAAAACTGATTTAAGACACAACTTTTAAAATGGGGTGTATGTGCCCCTGTGGACCTTAAGCTTTGTGAATCTCTGTAAAAGACACCACGCACTGGACAGTATAGACTGTAGAGGTATCCAACACTAGAAGCGTTTAAGTAGCTTTTGTCTTTATTGAGAGATTGCAAAGGCATCTTTTCACACTTCCAAGCACTAGGCACTTTAAAGGAGGGTAGCATAGGTTCAATATTAGTCTGCATTTTTCTTCCAGTAGCTTATTAAGTCCCACATCAAGCAGGCCAAGAATGTCAGGTGCCATTCAGACCTAGAAGATCATCATAAAACTGCATCAAGAAGCTTATACAGGAGATCTTAAAGTAACTTTGGAGAGAGCACCAATCTCTTCTCATTAACAGATGGCAAGAAAGAATTGTGAAGACGACTGTCCACCTTCAGTTTGGCATTGATATCCTTCCTCCACCTTAAACTCCCTCTGGTTGCTCAGAAACTTAAGACTGAATTTATGTTGCTTAATTGAAAAGGGCTAGGGATTGATCCAAGTACAAATGGCTCTGTCTTGCTCACGTTCACATTGCTTACAGTTAGCACTCTCCCTAGCAGATTTGACTTGGAGAAAGCCAGCTGAAGTGGTCCCAGACCTCATGGGACCTTAGGAATAAGTGTGGGTGGCCAGGGGTCTAGCGATTCTTTTTTTCAGCAGTATGAGCACAGCCAAAGAGGATCAGTTAACCCCTTTCACCCCCACTAAGGAAAGTTAGGGCAAGCCCTGATTGTAGGGTGATTTACTTGTGCCCCCAACCTTAGTGTGGGAATGCACCTGGACTGATAACAGCATATGACACGATCCCAGCCAGGCAAATGGAATATCAGAGCTTCAATAGAAAGAATGAATCCTAGCTTCATCCTTTGAGCGAAGAGTGCCTAGAAAGGGGTTTCCCATGGGATCTTGATTAACCCTGTTTAAAAGCTGCTGGAGGAGAGAGAGTAGAGTGCCCTGCTTTGGAGTAAGTCTGGCAGCTGAGCAGCAGAGACATGAGTCTGCAAGGAATGAATTAGAATGAATTTCAGAGGAGGGTGAAACAGACAGGAAGGGAAGCTCTGTCTTGCTGGGGAAGCAACAGATTTCCCCTTTCTCCTCTTTCTGACAAGAAGGAGATGTAGCTCCAGGGTAAGGGAGAGCTGAAAGACAGGTTTCCTCCATCTCTACGTAAAACCTTTTTCTTCCATCTCACTGACTTGTACTTGCTTTCTTTTTTGCTGACTTTACTAGGGAACACCCCTTCATTTGCGTGAGCATGATCAATGAAGCTGGTCAACACTGTCGGTCAGTCATCTGAGTAACCTGCTGTTTTACTGCACACCTACATAGTTTGCTAAGCTATATGGACATCAACCGGAGCTGCTCCTGCGCATGCTTCTTGATCTTCCTTTAATTAAAGGGTACATATTTCTTCCCATATGGCCACTAGTCCCTCTCTTTCCTTACATAGTTTTGAGAAGCACAGGTGAAGAAACATTTTTACTGATTCTTGATGCTTTAAATATTTTGACAGGCTAAATCTGGTCACGGTTTGTGAATTGAAAGTATTTGGTTTATTGTCTGACAGTATATATTAGTATATTTCTGTGTATTTTTCCTATCATAGAGCAGTTTTATTGTTTTGTGGGTTTCTTTTTTAAAATAGTTTTTGGGGAAAATCAGTTTATAGCATGTGGGATCTCTTTTCTTGATTCTTTCCTCTGAGGATTCAAAGGGTTTATTTACTCTTGCTTTAAGTGCTGTATATGAAAATGTTGAATTTAAGCAGTGTCTTCTATTTTCATGACTTCCCCCCAAAATCCTGAAGGTTCCTTTACAAATTAAAAATTTGAAGAAACGCAAGTGTCATTACTTAATTTGGGGCTAAGAAAGGTGTTATATTTAATAAGAAAAGACATTTTCATGTTTTCATTGCCTAAAATAAAGCCAATTGTGAAAAGCTCTGATGATGGGACGTGGTTTTTTGTTGCTTTAGAGTAAAACACAGTGGGGGACTGTGTTTAGCATGTGGGCTTGTTATGAAGAGCTGGGATTTCTGAAACCACGCTTAACCACTTGGTAAATCTGGAAGTCAAGTTAAATCTTTCTAAGCCAGTAAAGTCTTTTTAGCAGTAGAGGAGTAAAAGGCTTTTGATAGAAATATTTCTCGATTTATTAGGTATCTTGGAAACTGTTTCTTCATTTAGTAACCCATTAATGTAACATGTCTAGGATTTTCCACAGGGCATGGCAATTAAGTAAATTTGAGCCAGAATAACTGCACTGAGATTCTTTCCAAGAGTGCAAATACCTTTTCTTCATTCCCTCTTCCAGACTGGGGCAGTGAATTTTTTTTTTTTTGGAAGTTCCTTGCTGTTTGCTTTATGCTGCAGCACTCCATTGTCAGATTAGGTCAGCAAAGACCTCCAAAGAAAGGTATTACAGGAGGATAAAATGAGTGTGCTTTCCATGGCCAGAGCATGGGAGGATTCTTGTGGTGGAAATGATCTTTGACCTCAGAGGAAAAGAAAGGAGATTTTTTTTTTTTTTTAGTCTTGGCAGACTGCTTTGGGTTTTAAAAATCTAGCTAAATTTAAATACTCAAATCCTTTCTTGCTAATCCATCACTCCTTGGTCTCTGTAAGGGGAGGCTCCCATTCCTGTGGAAGACAATAATTTTCTTGTACAGTTTAAATGGTTCTGTGCTTAATCTACTATTACTTGGATAATTCTTATAGCATCAGCCTCATTCTACTCCATCTTCTCATCTATTTTAACTTACAGTGACTAATTTGCAGAACAAGCATGTCTTCCCCAGTTTGCATTCAAGGGCATTAATGTATAATGAAACTAATCAAGGTCTACAGAAACCAAATTGAACAAGCAGCAAATGAACGGTTGAGACAGAACAATTCCTCCCCATGTGGACGCAGTCCTCTTGGGTTTTCCCTCTAAAGAGAATTGAGCATTTTTTCTCAGAGTTCCAAAGTCATCCTTTTTTTTTTATTGCTCTATTAGGAACAGGCAACAGTGGAAACCAGAACAAACTGGGGGTTATACACATAGATTTCAGAAGTCTCAGTGTGTCTTTAATGAAGGACCTCAGAGCAAATTTATAAAATGAAAGGCTGAGTTGGCAGGAATTTATAATCCTTCTGAAAAATCCTTCTAAAAAAGGAATATCAGAGCATGAAAGTTCAGACAGCAAATATTGCAGTATACAAATTAGTAAGCGGGTCACCTGGTAGTCTCCTTGCTCGTGATACATGGCACTAACGTTTCTCCCTGAGGGGGATATGCAACAACAGTATCCTAAGTCCCTGACAGAGTACTGTCATTTTTTTTATTATTATTATTTTGGTTTTAATCCAGAACAGAATGATCTGGATCTTTCTTTCTGATCTGGCTAGTGCAGAAATATGTGTCATCAGCAGATACTAGCAGTACTTTCCAAAGAATAGTGCTAAAAATATTAATTCTTTTAAAGTTAGATATAATAGTGAGTTTATATAGCTTTGGAAAGAGCACTGGTGGTACGGCCAGTATGCAATGTGCTGCCCAGTGGACTGCAGTACACTCAACTAATTATGAAATAAAGGTCCATCACCAAGACGTAAAAATTCTTGCTTTAAGTTCAGTGCTGTTTGACTTAGTAGGGCAGTTAAATGAAAAGCTGCGTGATACTAAACCCAGAGTTTATGGTACCCTCTGTGAATGCCTAAACCTTTAGAACTGTGACTATACTGAGACAATCAGATGGCCAAGGTAGTGAAGCAGTGTTTTTTGGAGGGTTTATAGGAAATGATTACATGCAATTTGTTTAAATTAGTGATAAGCAGTTATACATTAACAATTGTCTAAGTGCTAATAAGTAGGAGTGTCTGGAGTGTGGTACATTGTGTGCTCAAGTCGTACCTGCACTTCAAGAGGAGTCAGATCTTTCATCACACCCAGTGCTTTCATAATGAAAGGATGGAGCTGAAGGTTTTTCACTCAGGTATTTTTACAGAATCGTTTTACATCACTATGCCTTTGCATTCCTGGCTTCTTTTTTCTGTTTTGTTCATAGCTGGACAAACTGTTACCACACTATTTTCAAGGTCATAAATTAGCTGTTGCTCCTACATTTCCTGTAACAGCCCTGTTAAAAGACACTATTTCTGTCCTAATATTCCACAGCTGATAACTCTTTGAACTGCTTTTGCCCCTGGATTTGTAGTTACCTAATTAGAGATTATCTGGTTATAGAGCTCTTTAACCTGTATTTTGTCTTCTTAACCCACAAAGGATATGGACATGGGAAAAGTACTTTCGCCAGTGCCATGGCTTCTACTACACTTTATCTACTTACTTCTTTCCTTCCTACTTCAGCTGCCTTTCTCCCTGTCTTCCTTTCAGATAAATTTGTTAGAGTGAAAATCTGGCTTTACAGTAACCAGTCGGGATATTTTTCCACCTCGGGATGGGGCGCAGAGCAAAGCTTTCTCATCACTCTCTCCACTTCTGTGGGTAAAATACAAAGCTCCTGTCAGTTCACATCCTTCCCTGCAGTGCGGGGCCTTGGCAGCACTGTGTCTTTTCATATATTTCACATCCTGATGGATTTTAAAAAGCCTGAGAGCTAGGACACTTCTGCTGTCCTCCATAAGAGATCTGATGGCCTTCCTCCAACAGGTCGCTTCAGTGATGAGAGAGTATATCCAGTGCCTGCTTTCAAAGCCACGATGACAATTACTGTCATCCTTGGAGCGTGGCATGTAGCCCTGCCACCTAATGAGGTTCAGCGTGGCCCCGTCACTCCATGAGGTTCAGACTACAAAGTTGTTTTGTAGTGGAAGAAACCTTTGCTTTAGGGGTGAAGAGATTTTGAGCTTTGAGTTTATGGTACTGTGGGGCAAACACCGCCCTTCTGAGAACAAGCTCGGCTCAGAATGAATCAGGGTGGATTTGAATAACAGGTGGGAGGAGAAAAGGTTTCTAAAATTTCTGTAGAGAGAGGACAAGCTCTGCTTAGTGTAGCATCCAGCCTGTGTGCAGAGGGGTTTGTGTGAGTAGAATAGAGAGAGGAAAGAAAAAAGCTGGCAAATCCACAGGTATCCAGATGTCCTGCAAATGATCTTTGGGTTTCGTGGTTGAGATATCAAAATTTTGAGGTCTTCTTACTAAAAAGTCTTCTTTTTTACAGAAGGTGATAAAACAAGGTAGTTTTAATTTAATTACAGAGAGCCTTCCAGCACTTCCAATGTACTATACTACAGTATTCATTGCGTACTTCTCTTCTTTCCTGCTCTTCCAGGCTCATGGTTACCATGGGTCTCTTAATACTTATAACATGACCTTTGTTTTGATTCTTAATCAGGCAGCAGCCATTTCTTTTGTGTCCACTCGACTGTGCTCCATTTTTGGCACTACTGTAATGAGGATTTTAGAAGATAATGTCTAAACTGTAGCCAAATAGTCATATTTATGATGGATGTACAAGGTTCTGAAAGAACACTTGCAGGTCAGTTTTGGTATTATTGCCCAAGATAGTTTGCCGTATACAAAGAAACATGATGGATTTTTCATTGGATGCTCGTTCTATTAGATTTTGGTTCTTTGCAGGTGATTTCTAGTTTAAAAGTTCTAGTGATAATTTGAGAGATAAATAGGTTAATACATGTTATTCAAATTCCCATTCTCCTGTTAACAGGTCACAAAATGTTTTTAAAGGCAGAATGTAATGTTAATTTTAGGGTCAGGCTTATGCTTTCATTGTCATGTCTTGGAATATCAGTTCTATTACAAATCCTCCCTTTTTGTTTGGAGCATTCAATCCAGGCCCAAAGGTCTTTTCAGTAAAAGGAAGCAGTGCCTTTGGCTTGGGTGAGTGTTGTAGAGAAAATTTCACTATACTGACTTAATAAACGGGATCTATTCAGTCAACAGTAATGTAAAATGGAAGGTACAACTGTCCTATATGGTTTTTAAGGGTAATATTAACATTCAGTTTCTTAACTAACCTTTCTTGATTGTATAGCTTTACCAGTGCCTTTCAGTGTTTTGATAAGTTTTATGAAGGGTTGAATCATTCGACAGTTATATCAGTTCAGTAGTAGCAGACTTAAGGCTCTGTCCATATCTTCGTCTTTACCCAAGTGAAGGTGCTAACCGATGATTATATTACAAGGGTTAGTAGCAAAAAGCAAATACAAATTTTGTCTTTAAGATATTTGTTCCTACAAATGATCCAGTTGTTTTATTTATCCTTCAGAAACTAAGAAATTCTTATTTCTGAGTATTTTCCTTCCTGCCTTTTTCTCCTCTGCTCCTGGAGGCTGGAACAAAAATGTTGCAGATTGCCTTTCCTCCCTCTCTGTAGGTTCAGACTCTTGCTAGCTGTTATTGTACTTCAGGATGCCTAGATAAGGACTGATTTTACTGTATCAAGCTACTCAAAATACGACATGTTCATACCAAGCTGGACACTGCACAATCTGTGCCGCCTTGGTATCTGGTTGAAACTTTGAAGAACTGTGTTGCAGAGGTGACAATTCCTGCTATTCACAAGCTCATGTCTGAACTGGTATTTTTCATTCACATACTGTATTATAAATACAGTGGAAATATATCGCCTACATGCAAGTCTGAGGAGATACAAGAACCACTGTGTAAACAGATGAAATTGTATTGTCTCATTAAAAATTCTCTTTTTATAAACTGGCACTAAATGCTGTATTTTTTTTTTCTAGAAGACCCAGTTAGGGAGTGATCCAGTGACCTAATGTAGTAAATAATTAAATAATAAAATACAGCCATAAACAGGACCTTATTAATAGAGGTAGCAATCATATTCATATCAAAGAGAGAGCAAACGAGTTAAGACATAAAATTAAAGATTTCAGGGTATTTTTACTACCCAAACTAAGAAAAATATTCACATATAATAAGCAGCTTGAAAATAGATGAAAAGTGAGTTATATTAAATTTTGGTTGGTTTTAATTACTATTTTATTTCAAGATTATTTTACTTACATGAATAGGAAAACACAAGTGGGAAATAAGAAGGGTATTTGTATCTTAACAATGTCTTTTAAAAGACAGCAATTGCTTACTGTTTACACTAGCTAGTCTTGATCCTAAGTAAATTTCTTTGCTAGTCTTCATTGGTCTTTGAAAATGTTCCAGGTGTGGAAGGAAGGTAATGCTGCCTTTGTCTTATCAGTAGCTTATTCTATTTTACAAACTAAATAGGTCACAGTAGCTACAGGAGTGGAGGCATTGGAGTCATGGTCATATACATCTTCACTTTTAGAACTGAGACTGGAAACCTGTCTTGCTTGAAATATCTTTTCAGGGACAAAAATTATTAAGAATAATGTCATCATACAGTTAAAAAAGAGTTTTGGATGGTCACTGTTCTTCATCCCAAGACCCCACAGGACTTACTGCGTTCTATCCAAATTCAGCATCTCACTGGGCAGCGTCAAAGGATAGGATTTTATTATTGAGTGCCTCTGCTTTATGTGCATAGCATTGCCATGGTCATGAAAAAAAGCACTAAAAATATGTGCTGATGGTGCCAGATGCACTTCAAGAAAATCCCCGTACAATAATGTGCACTCATTTAAATGGTGCTATTCATATGGTAAGGGTGAGATTATACTTAGTTCTGCACTCATCATACCTAGCTCTTTCTCTCCCTTGTTTTCCTGCAGAGTGGCTGGCACTAGCTGATGACTTCTGTTCTAGGCACAGAGGGATGTCCAGGAGGTTGATCCTCAACAAGGTGGGACTAGCTATGTCTCTGCTCTTTGTGCAGTAGCCAGAAGGCTATAGGCAGCCCTGTGGGCTACAGGACATAGAGTAATAGCATAAAGAAATAGTATAAAGAAATGGTTCTTCTAATTAGAACAGATCTGTCTCTGACGTCACATGGGGTGGTGTGATTCTGCTGATTCCCAGATTCTCTGATTCCCTGATTCCCTAACATGTGGGACACAACCGCAAATCCAGTACTCTAGTTTCATGTAAATAGCAATTAAAATTGACAACTCCACCTCAGTTCTTCACAATATTTTTTCAGTGTTAGGTGCTTCCTGCTCCTCACTCGTTTATCCTTGTGCTGTAATGGGTAGTTTACTTAAACTGCAATTCTAGTCTCCTGTTACCTCATTTCCTCTGATCAGTTAACAGTGTATGCTACTGTCATATGTTGCAGAAATTAAAATATCAAGTTGCAGGATGTTATTTCAAATCTTTGACAAATAGTGAGTTCTAATGGCTGCTAAGCAGTCAGAAGAATGGAGAGGGCTTTTAACATCTTCTCAGAATTTGAGCTGTGACTCACATAGAGTTGCTAACATACAATATTTACACGAGTGGAAACATTACCTGTTCTACTGACTTCAAGCATCTGTTCAAAGCTGGATGTGTTGATATCCAGATGATTTGAACGCATCACGCGCAATGCAGGCAGAAAGACCGGGATGTATTTTCAGCTGTTTATACTTTAGAGAGGGTGACTTTAGCAGTCAACAAGATGGGGGAATGAAGAACAACCTCCTGCTTGTTGCAGAACTGAGATAACTTATTTTTCTAATATTTCTGGTGTTTTCTCTGAAGACTAGTTCCTTTATGGTGTCTATGACAGGAAGCTAGTGCATGGGCATATGGTGTAAATAAACATTTTCACTGCAGATATGCATTCCTTGGCCAGCTTTCTAGGTTCCTGGTTCAGGTTAGAAATGCTGTTCAAAATTGACCCCAGGGGACTGAGATGACAGTGGGAGAACAAAGATAAGAAGTCATGCCCCAGTTCCTCTGACCACAATCTTCCCTCTGTGAACACGTGAAAGAAAATTGCCCAGGAATCATAGTCATTTGTCTATATGATGTGGGGACAATGTTGACAATTCTCCTATGTTTCAGCTCCTGGATCTGCAGTAAGATACCAACAGCCTCAGGAGAAAAACTAGCAACCCCCTCACTGTAGAACAGCATCTCTGATGATGAAAACTGAAAGGGTTTCTTTCACATCAGTGATGCTGCGGAAATGTGCTTCTGTCACAACAGCACTTACCTCCTAGAAGGACTGCTGCATAATATAGTATCTGAAACAAGTGCATTACCTTTTTTTCTGTATGAATAGAAGTAATGAAAAGTGTTCCAGAATATTTTGCAACTGTAGTGATTTTTGCCTGGTTTCATTGATAATGCCAAGCATTTTTATTTTATTTTTTTTTTTGGGAAAAAGAGTATAAAGAATAATTAGTGCTATGGAAACTGTCAGGTTTGTGGTAGTTTTTTTTCTTTTAAAATCAGGTCTGTTTGCATCCATTCATTCAGTAGTGTGCTGAATGCTCTGAGAGAACAGGGCATAGCCAGGAGCTGTATAAAAATTGTGATTTGCAACATGCAGGCTTTTTTTCAGATGCACTATGGAAAAGATAGCCAATAAAAATTAATTGCTTTAAGGTAATTGTATCCATCTGTGATCATGAATTTTTCTGCAGATGTTAATTAGCACTTTAAACGTTACTACAGTCTAAGGGAGTCTTACTAACCTCTATTTAGAAGTAGGAAAAGGAGGAACAGAAAATAGACTTATATTTTTCTATAATAGTTTTTTTGAGAATAGTTTTTCTCATTTTTCAATGCCTTATCCATAAAGCCATTCTTTGCTCACTATCCTTCATACCGTGGCATCCAGATACCTGAAAAAAGTAGATAGCTCCCAAGGATGTGAGGCAGTTAAACCTGCTGCATGTGATCATAGTGCTTGTTTTCAAATTGTTTTTGTTGCTGCTTGACAATATTTGTCAATGCATTATTAAAAAGCCCAAAATAAATTAGAATTCATTAAAAGGAGCTGCAATATAAAGCATTCAAATGTTAGGTCTAGTTGACTTTAGAAAGCTGTGTTACTTAAACTACAGCACTACTTCGTAGGCCATTGTACCAGGAAGCAATGAGGAGCCCTGGAATAAAGCAACCTCCTGTTGGGAGAACAGTTAAGTTTCTTCTTAACTGATCTCTAGCATATGTATTAATTATGGTAGTTTGGGGTTTTAATTACTTGTTTGCCTGTTGATTTTTTTCTTCATCTTCACTGACTGAGCACTGAGCATCGCCCAAGCACTGCAGAAGCACTGGGGGGAGTACCTCTCAGACAGCTTGGGAAAGATGTTAGGAGCAACAGGAGGGAAAATCCCCCCTGCTCAAGGATCAAAATCCTGGGCGAAAGCATGTGCAGTACAACCAGAGGCTTTAGCTACTAAATTCTAGTAAGTATCTTATAAATACACAGTCTGATGTTTTCTGTGGTGGTTTTTCGGGTGTCTGCTTACTTCATGAAAGCACTAGACCTTTTCAGAGAAATGATTGGTAGTTTTTTTTAAATATGGGCAAAATGCTTCCAGACAGCTCATGCTGATACTAATAAGTCTCAGGAGGGCTTATTAGCTCAGGTGTGATTAGAAACCAAGCTGTCTGTGTGTACTTGTGCTGCATCGTGCCCAAGTGAATAGTTGTTCTTATAACATGGTGTGCTGAAGAGTGCAATGCAGACACGTCCAAATAGCTCCAAGCAAAGCTGTTTAGATCCACCTGAAACTGGTTCTCATTGGAGCTAAAAAGCCTTGATGGATGCAGGCACTGATGCCAGGTACCTCATGCTATCTTGTTACTGTGTCCCCTCCACATGCAGAAAGTAGTTAATGTAGGTGCCAATTCCTTACTAGGATTTCAGTGTCCAAACACCTTTCAGGGTTGAGGACTACCATCAGATTAACTACAGAGACTCTGTGGCCTTTGACAAGAGAAATGGTTGCTGTTACTGTTTGAGTTGACAGCTGCTGTGTGTGAATCGACAGTAGTATGCAAGATTCATAGTTTATTTGTTCCCAGATCTTCTTTTTTTATTATTGCTTCCTGCTTTCTCACTTACACATCAACCAGGCAATGACTATCTGTTTTCTTTGTGGCTAAACGTTATGCTCTATTTTTATGAACTAGGGCATAAAGTTTCGGCACAAAGAAAATGAACTATGGTGGCCACATTACTTAAAGCTGTAAGAGGATAATGAAAAATTAAAAGTTGTGTTTCACCACAGAAGTGGATGAATTTTATTTATGACACTGGGGATGGTTTATTGCTTTGGGCTTTCTAGCCTCCTAATAGGAAGTCTTTATGGAAGGCTTATTTTTGTCAAACGTGTGTGAGCACCTACATATCGAAGTACTGAAACAAAATTAGTGTCACTGCTGCGACGTTTTTGTTTGTACACTTTCTGAACAGAAGCCTGGGTTTTGCATTGTTGCTCTTTTCAGAAAGTGTTATACAAACACATCCAGGGCATTGTATGGAAGTCTTGCAAGGATGTCTATTTTTTTTTTAAATGTTATTTTGAGAAAGTACTTTCAGTGCTCAGATATTCACACTGAGCAAAATACAGCATTCAAAATGCTGCCTGAAATATTGTAAAGAAAAATGAAACAATTTGATACAACCTTTCTCATCGTATTATTTGGCAGTTTACATAATGCATATTTATGGAATAAAGAATTTGTACCTTTGGAACCATGAGAGAAGGAAAAGGAGAGGTCTTAGTTTTAGCACACAGGGATACATAATTTGTTTTGTGCTTATTACAGACTTTGAGGTTCAGTTTGTGTGGCATATAATGTCACTGATGATAGCAATTTATGTATTTGGTTTTTTGCACGTAATTATACCTTTCACGACATTAAGTAGGTGATGGAGAGTCTGTGGGTGCTCGGAAGGCACTGACAAAGGCAGGGTTAAGGTAGGATGAAGACAGGTGGTTGTGTGTTGCTGGAGGCTTCTGGTTGTTGTGAAGACCCGTTGATTGAGAAGATGGCTCACATGGGCTTTCTCCTGCTTGATCAGGAAAAAGTTTTGAGTCAGGTTTGAGATGGGGAGTTTTAAAGGGGACTGTCACATGCAGTAGCTTGGTGGATGAAGAGGTAGGAAATAAGACTGGGTCCTTCTTCTAGGCATGAAAGTGTTTGATCTTCCTTACTTCGACATCCCAAATACACTGAGGAGATGGGATGGGTTGGGGCAGTCTGATGTTACAGGATAAGGCTGTCATCTGCCTTCTGAGGCAGCTCCGCTGGATGCAAGAGGCCAAGCTGTGAGCTGAAACTGCCAAATGAAATGGATGTTCGGTGGTCCTGGCCACAGCCTGAAATGCAGCATTTGTCATCTGAGCCTTCACAAGCAAAGCTGAAACAGCAGCATCTTCGGACCAAATTCTTCCACAAGATCAGAAAACGTGACCCCAGCTCCCCTCCTTGAATCTTCCTGCAATGCCCTCATTCCCAGTGTCACAAAATATGTCCCAGTCGGTCTGGCAAACTGATTAAAATCTTCTCTGTTGCTGATGCACTACAACTTTTACACTCAAGCCTGAATGACAACTATGTTTTTGGCCTTCTGACATTGGCTGTCTAGGTGAGCCAGAGCAGGACTTCCATCAGCACCTACATCTGTAACATCTTGGCTCCTTTCCTGTATGGTGATCTCAGTAGTCTGAACTCTCAGGCTAAGGACATATAGAAGATGTATAAAACTGCCCCTGAGACTGCCTTCTATAAGCTTTGATTAGCCAGTTTGGAGCCTTCTCTTCTAGATATCTTCTGGAGAAGTCAGTGGAAGAAGAGGAATAAATGTAGGAAAGTGTCCTATTTCATTCTCTGTCTGCTTAAATAAAGATGAAGCTAGTAAATTCCTTTTTTCATTCTTATTACTGTTTTTCTCTTTTTGTTCATGACTCCCAAGCAATGCGAAATAAGATGTTACAGTTTCAAAGGAAAATTGGATTATATTCACTTGGAGGGAGGGAAGGAAGAAGAAAACAGGCTTTATATTTTGACAGAACTCAATCCAGACTTTTTAAAAAATAAAATGAATAATTTTGCAATATTTTGTAAGACTGTGTGTTCTAAAGATGCAGCTAATCAGATATGCATGCAAATTTAACACGGGTTGCCAACTCTCATGATTTTTTTTATTTTTTTTTGCTACAATTATGCGGTGTAAAAATTGGCCTCTTGTGAGAAGTTGCTGACAGCTCAGCAGTTCTGCTTCAGTGTTGGCTGCAGAGGATGGGATGGCTGCCAGAGCTGGAGGGTGGAAGATGGCTTTGGACTGAGGTGCAGAATACTTCCAGCTGAGGCAGCTGTTGCACAGCCTAAACTGGTTTCTCCTGTCCCATGCATGGCAACATGTGGGGCAAACCAAGAAGTCTGCTGTATCTCTGAGGTGAAGTGGGAGAGAGAGAGGTGATGGAGTATGTGTAGCAGATGCTCAGTCTGTGTATTTCCTCATCTTGTCGTTGTCACAGCCCAGGGGAAAAGGTGAGATGAGGAAAGGCATAGGAGTTGTTTGGGAGTTGTTGCATCCTGCCACAAGGTCCTACCACAAGGTAGGATGTAAAAGAGCTGGTTGTTTGGTCCTTTAATTAGACACACTGTATGGAGAAAAAAGAAAACAGCACTTTTGTAAGGGATGGGAAACTGGACAGGAACTTGTGAAGGAACAAGGTCAGGGGCATGTCCACAGCTGTGGAGGACCACAGGGAACAGCACAGGGAGGAAGGGGCCGAAGGAAGTACCTCTGCCTTTTTGCAGAAGCAGAAAGGTAAAGGTCCTTGTGGAAGGCTTCCTGAAAGCACTCCAAAATGAAATAATGTCAGTCCTTCCAAAGAATGGCCAAAGCCAGGATAAAACTGCTCTATTCAGCTTTGTGACTGTGAGGTTAGCAATAATATGTATTTATATATACGTATACCGATGAAGTCTGGGAAAATTGGTAGTGAAAAAAGCCAGAATATAAAAAATTGAGAGTGTTTCACCATTACTGTTCTATTAAGTTCCAAAGAGATAGCTATGACTTTGTTAATGTGGTGCCTTGTATATTTGGCTTTTTGACAACATACGTAACCGTTCTTGTGAGGTAGTAGTCTATTGATATTAACAATCCTATCCACAAGTTATTGTGTTTAGAAGACAGGTATGATACGGACGTGTTTTTTATATATTCTTACATATTGTGGTGTTTATTCGAAGACAAAAGGAAGGCTTAGTTAGCCAATATTATTACCTGTAATGAATTCTGGTGAATGGATATCCAAGCCAACCCAGGCAAATAAATGTGTACAGAAATAGGTGTTTCAGTTTCTGCCACACAGTGTCTGGGGAAGAGCCTTTCACTGGCTCAGTTGTCTCATTACGGTCTCCCACTTTGTTCAGTGGTCAGATTGGAAATTTCAAACCGTGGTAGACAGTCAGCTGAAATGAAGAAAAGTTGTCGTTTTTAGCAGCCTGCAAATATGTGGGAGTGAGAGGTAGCTGATAAACAACTTGGAGAAATGTTGGGCTGACTTCTTTACTGCTGTGCACAGTGTGAGGCCTCCTGTGTTTGTGCAAAGCATAAATACTCTACCAAATCTGATCTGTCTGCTTATCGCAGCCTCATTTTACATGGTTGTGAATTGCATGAGTTACAGAATGAAGGTTGGAGACTGAAACAGTGTATGGGCCGAAGATGTGCTACATGGACCTGAAGCAGATCAACTTCATTGCCTTGTGGCACTGTCATCATCAACCTGACACTTCCCTCAAGTTTGTGGAATGGAGACTGCAGGTATAATACGTTGTCTGTGGCACTATGCTCTAGCTTTAGGCTCAGAGACCCATTCACACACAGCCTGGAGCTTCTATGCCTCCTGAGTCTCTACCTAATAGGGAACATCTCATCATGTTAGCTTTTCAGGTGTTGCAGAAGAGTGTTATCGCATATTGTAACTGAAATGATAAGATTTGTTGCTCAAGCTATGATTCCCTTGGTATGAATGTTTTTGAGTGCTAATTTTAACCTAACGACCAAAAACTTGAAGACTATTTTTAACTTAAAGACTTGATTCTCTGTGCTGGGAAACTGAAGCTGGGATACAGTCGAAGGATGTTATAAATACAGTGTGCCTGTTCTAACCCCTCACTTTCTATTTTGATCACGTAATGAGAATCCAACCTGAATGATTCGTATTGTAAGGGGATGTTGACTTTTTTTGCAAGTTATAAATGAAATATAAAAGAGAGAGAGATGTTGAACTCTAACTTTGTAGTAGGTGTGCATGCAGTTATATTACGGCTTGAAAAAGAAAATGGTCCAGAAAGCCATGTCTGCTACTGCAGACTTTGTACATATTTAAAGTATCTTTATTACATATTTAAAAGGTCTTTGGAGGCAAACACTTACTTTGTGAGATAAAGCTGATGAATACGAAATTGATCACTTAAGTATTTGCTACGAGATTATTATGATTGACACTAAGTGTATGGCACTTACACCTAGACAATAGCTCATATTTTTCTTGTATACAAACAGGTGAGAAGATGAATGATCTTAATTCCATGGCAATGACACCATATTTTTCCTCTTTGGAACTTACTAGTCATATTTCGAATACATTTAATTCTTGGATTTGTGCTCAAAGCAGGAATAGAGCTGAACAAAGCTGTTTCGGTCTGATTTCCCTCTGTATGTAGTTTGGCTCTGCTCAGGGGAACATGATCGCTCATAGCAGTAGTTAGAAAAACAGGGTGTTTATTTATTATTTGAGAATATTCATGAAAAATAAATATAGGATTCAGGCTATTGGATGGACATACTGCAAATCAGATGAGTTATCCTTGTGTAATCAGAAAAAGTGGTGTTTAACTGGAGACATGTCAAATTAACTTTAATTTTGAATTGTGAGTATCCAACTTGTGATACATTCTCAGAATGACCAGTTTATTAGAAGTCTATAGGAGATGAAGCGCATGCGTTGAAACATGCTGAAAAGAATTTTGAACAATGAATGCATTTATGGAAAACATGTTCTCTTCCTAGGCAATTCTTGTTGATTAATCAGTGCTAAATTTGACTTAATTGCTGACTATTATTTTTTCTCACTGCTCATGGGATAAACACATTGAAAACGACCCAATTTTGTGAATTGAGGATTAAGTGAAAAGAAAGTGAAATAGCAAGGATGATTTATTCCATTGTGTACCGAGAAATGCTTTCAAATACACTATATAAAAATGTGAGTCCAAAGCATTTTGATAAATCTTCTCTGAAAAACAGAGAATCTAATAATTGTAATCGCTCGAGGTCAGATGGAGCAGTGCAGTCAGCATGTGAAACCAGTGGTGAAGGTGTGAGTCTTTTGAGTTTGTGCCAAATACACCTCATTTAATCCAGTTCTAGCTGGGCAGTGGATCATAAGGACTTGGGAAACAACGTGAATGAGGTGCTGCAGGAGCCACATTGCTGTCCTGAATTGCTCTCTTGGCTACAGAAATCAGTACACCTTAACCACACTAGTCAGCTTAGACTGGTGTGGTAAAAAAAAAAAATAGACTGTATTCAGTAGTGTATACATCTCTTAATTGCCTTATTAGGTCTTTTGGCTATACACGTGGGCCCATGTGGATGGGCATGTACAAGCTACAAAAAACTTGTAGTGTTGCATACAATGCATTAGCTAATTTACTGTGTTCTTGCCATAGGATAATGGTATTTGTCAGTTATTGTACCTGAGCAAAGCAAAGCATTTGTGGAGTAAAGAAAGGTGACTGATGACAACCTTGTCTTGTGCTTGACGCTTGTTATGTAAGGAAATAATTTCATCTTTCATTGTTGCTCCTTTCAGAAATGCATTAAATGTTAAATTAAATGTTTAGTGTAACATATTAATACATATATATTAATAATATAATTAATATAATAACATATAATATGCAATATATAATATCATATTAGCTATTTCATCCTTTTTGTAAGAAAAGGATTGAATACTCTGAAACTGACTGTTCTCGATTTTTAGAAAAATGCATGTAGTTGTTTGGAATGGTGCTGAAACTATAAGTGCAGGACTTGCCATCTAAGTCAGTAAGATAGAGTTGCACTTTAATAAGGAAAAGCAAGTAAACTCTGTCATCATTTCTCTAGACAGATAACTATTTACCAGTCTTTTGCATTGCTGGTCTCTGTGTAGATACACAGGCGTGCACACACACATATACATTTATATATGTGCATTGTCTTTTCAAATCAAATCTGGAAGGCAATAGAAAGTGTTTTCTATGATTGTATGTGCCATCCCATCTGTGTATGTAGAGTTTTATGCCAGGAGGTAGTTTTTATTGTTATATACAGCTTGATTATGCACTGCTGCCTTTGCACACAATACCTGTACGCGGTTTGACATGTCAAGAGGTGCAATTAAAAGGTGAGTTTTCAGATAAGCTATTCTTATCTAGTAAGAATTGAAAAAGTAGGATGAGCCTTATTGAATTCACATTTCTAAGTGTGTTCACCTGCAATTTTAATAGATATGAATATAGTTATAATTAAAATGGTCTCTCTATAACATTTTTTATTCATGCAATTAGAAGAAGAGTAATCTTTGTATGTGGCTTTGTTCAGGAATGTTTTTATTAGGAAGAAACTGAAATCTCTTTTTTCTACTCCCAGGCTTAATTGCTGCTATATGTAGCCTATGTCATGAACCTCTCCTTTTTGTCTGCCTTTGTTTTTTTGCAGCAATTGTTGAGAAAGATATCTTCTTTCTATAGCAGAAAAAAAGTCATAGGGCAGTGCAGTATCCATAGCTGAGACAATACTGGAAAAAAAAAAAAAAAAAGAACAGGATTACAGCAAGTGAAAAAAAAGCTGAAGCTCTAATTTTGAGTTTCAAAAGCCTACATTTTTCTTAAGTGCAGGTATCTTTTTAGGTGTTATCCCAAGGATTTGGGTTTGATATAATGTAATCTAGAATAACTAGTCTAAATCACAGGAGAGTCGCTGGCATTATAGTCATGTGCAGCTGACATAAGCAAAGAGACCTTTCAGCCTGTGTGTTGGAGTTCTTAACCACAGGCAAAATGATTTCTCTGTTAATGCCTTAACCTTATGTCCCTTACATGACCATCTTATAGAAACTGGTAGTATATTGACATTTTGCCCGCATTATGAAAATATTATATATTTCTTTTGGTTTATTACTGTTAAATAGCCGAGTTAAGATCACAAAAGGTCTCATTTTCTTTTATATTAACTAAAACCTTTATGGGTTATTTTGTAAATAGTGACCTGATTGTATTTGTTTCTTCCTGATCTAATTCTCTAAGAGACAGTTAAAATAATCATTTCCTAAGAGTGATACCAAGAGAATTACTCTTGCACACATGAAATCATCCATGGAAGCTGCTTTAAAAAGTGTTCTCAAGAGGACAGGCTCCAAGGCCATGGTTAATACTGATTTTTTTAGTATATGAACATGTAACTTGGGTGAGTTCAAGTTTTCCTTTTCTCCTGAAGTTACAGTTAATAAGGTACTTTTGTCAGCAAGCAGTTTTGGTGCTGCAGCAGAGCTTCATTTACTACATCTGAGGGGTGGTGGGATTCATACACTGATTCACAGCGTGTGCACCTCCATTATTGATGGGTGCAGTATGAAGGTGGAAGAATGAGGCAAATCCGGTTTTTTGAGGTCTCAAGATGCAAATGAGGTGTTTACTGGCAATGAAGCTCAGGCCAGTTGCCAACTGTAGGAACCCACTGGGGCATGCTGTGTCCACACAGCAGGAGGGGTGCTCCACGGGCACCCTGTCATACAACATCATGCGTGGGACCACAGGGAGTGTGGAGCATGTCAGCAGTGCAACACAAATCTCAGCCAAAATAGAGCTTCTCCTTCATAGTACATGACTGACATTGGGGCACGCTGTATTGGCCCTATGCTGCTGAAAGATGAACTGGATCTTAGCATGACTTGGAAAAATCTCAGGGTTGTCCAAAATGTCAGACTCTCAGAGACCTGACAGGTCAGTTTTGCCAACAGACATTGCTGGAACAGTATTTCTTCCATTTTCTAATCCCATTCTTAGTAATTGAAAGCAGTAGGACGCAAGTCACTCTATATTTCAAGTAGAAAACTCTTACATATTGGCAATCACTACATTAGATAAGCCAGCTAACTGGTTGCACTTAGAAATTTTTTTTTTTAAATTATCAGGCATAGGTATTGTTCCCCATTCAATTAATTTAGTTTGGATTTTGTTTGAAACAGGTAGTCAAGAGTGGTTTCCCCTCCTTGCTTTCAGATAAATACAAATAAGGCCCCATTCCAAAGAATTCTTTGTTTCAGGCCCTGTTTTTATGATGTTTCACTAATATAAATCATTCAACAGGTAAGCATATTAACAGGTGCTGATAGCTTTGGCCATCAAGCACAAAGAAAATATAATTGTTTATTAAAATAATGCATTTCTAAGTGTAGGAGATCCACTTTGCAAAGAGTTCTTAAGTTCAGTTAAATTATGCGAGAAGTGCTTTCCCTTGACTAGCTTAAAAGCATCATAAATGTATCAAAGTCTATGAAGTAGCCACATCTCCAGTATAGGTGATTTATGTATTTTTATGAATGGTATGTGATGATGTAATTGATTGCAAGTTTTACTTAAATGTACCTGAATGCCAGAAATTTGCTATGTAAACCTTTCTTATCACATAATAGTATCCTTCAGTGTTTAATTTTATACAAATACAGTTTTCCTTTTTATTTCTCAGCATAACTGCTTATCTTGAATAAGTGGGATATCCAGCCTTTAGCATAGACTGTATCCAATGCATAGCTGTAAGTAGAAATCTTCTAGCCCAGTATTTAGGTAATGTTGACGTAGAAGGCAACAGTTTAAGTGACTGTGCACTGATCATGTTCTTACTGAAGACTCAATTATATTTGAAAATACCACATTAAATTGTTCCAAAATATAGACTGAATACAAAGTGGACAACTAATTGCAAAACATCCTCAGATTTGGTGAATACTCATTCTAAACATTCAGAGGGAATGGCAGTGCAGTACCTCGACCTTTATAAGGTTAAACACCACGAAGTATTGGAATGGATAGGTAACAATATGTTTGCATCTATGTCCATTAGTTGCTAGTTGCAAACTAGCTGATGTCTTCCAAGTAAAATGTTCAAAAAGTTAACATTAGAAGAGGGAGATCTGAAGAAGGTTCATTCTGTGCAACACTCTCTACAAAACTGCTAAAGTTCATAACAGATTCTTAAAATATCTGTGGATTTCACTTCAACCTTGTGGATTGTAAGAAATATACTACATTTGGGGATCTACATACTGAATTGCAGATCTATAACCTACTAATAGCTTTCACTTTATTGTTGGAAAAAATATTTTCAGAATTTGCCAATGTCTGCAAGAAGACTTTCCTATTTTGCTGTATACTTAATGCAGCTTGTTAGATTTCAATTTTTTTTTTATGGATTATCTGTTCACAGAAGATAGGTAATATCATCCCAGTTTTGTAAGAAACTGAAGTTTAGTTGACATTCATAGGAGTAAAAGTCACGCAGTACGTTATAACACAATATCTCACAACAAAACAGTTTATGCTGTTGAAATAAAGTATGGCAGGATAAATTGAAGGGATTTATACATTGTGTGCCCTTATGAGTTCTTGTGTTGGAAAGAGGAATGGAAAGCAAAGCTTAATGCAGTGAAGCCAAAGCTTGGTTTTGATAACAGCTTTTTGTAGTTCTGATGATAAAGCTTTCCAAAGAATTGTAATTCTTACCAGCAAATACTGCCTGTTATCAGAGACTTATTCCTAGTGGGTAAATTATCTAGCAATCTTCATAGGCTGAAAAATTTTAGACTGTTGATCATCGCTGAATAAATCATGTCTGTTTCCTTCACAGAAAAAAGGACTAAAATTTGAACTACTACTATGAAGTTGTCACAGAAGTTACTCGGGAATAGAAAGTCAGGATGGGAACAAAAATGCAGGAGAAGATTGTAGTTTTAGTTACGTATGATTGTAGTATGATGTGTTGTGTGCTGCAACTGATACATGCCATACTTTATATATAGACAATATTTACAGTATCCTTTTGGGATGCTTATTTACTGGCTCTTTGAAGTTTGTGGGTACCGGATATTTCCCAAAGTAATAGCAGAATATTTCTTTAGCATGTCAACTAATAGAACTTATAATTTATTAAAAAAGTAGGTCTCTGTATATGTTATACTCTGAGTAAATGCCTTTATCTGAATTGTGGGAGATACTGTATCTTTCTCCTAGGTCAAACACCAAAATACTATACATTGCAGAGTGTGTTATTTTGGTGCTTAGAATTCATGAAGTTTTGCTATCATGTTGGATTATGCTTTAGATTCAAAATAACATAACAACAAATCCAAACCACAACCTGTTCCCAGCAAACAACTTCCTGATAACTCTAACTTCCATGCACAGTGAAAGGAAATTCAGAGATTTGGTGCACACAGCATCTTCTGTGTCTCAGGAGTAAAGTAAATCCAGCTGATCAGAAATTCCTTCATAAAGCAGACAAAAGAAGTGACAATACGTTATTATTAATGGGGATTGTCATATGATTTGCACTGAATTTTCAACTTTAAATGTCAGAAATTTTGCTGGATGTAATAGGAAGGATGCTAGCTGGTGTTCCAGAAAGCAAGTTTGTTCCTTTTCTTCTATAGACATCCTAGGAAGGTTGGGAAAACCAAATCACCTCTTTTAGATTCCCATCTACAATATGGGGAGGACACCTCTCTACCTCACAGTGAAAGGATAAATATGTGCTGGATGATGCCCTCAGAAGGGATAAAACCTTTGTCTGTATTTATAACATGACTTTAGCAAAGCCTGTTGCTTTTGATTTGGGCAGGAGAGAGCCAATCTAATACTGAAAACGCTAATCATTCATTAATGTACGTGTTTTTGGATACCTTATTTTGAGGACTTCATATTCTTGCCTTTACACTACATGAGCATATATTTTTTTGCCACAGCTGTGAAATAACTTATGCCTGGAAGCCACATTCATTGCTTGAGAAGGAGGAATAATGCCTCAGGGATTTCTGTACATCCCTTGTGTGTTTTGTGAAATCTTTGTCTGGAAATAAGGCTATGCTATATTTCCGTGACTTAGGAAGGGTATGAAGAAAACAGGACAGAAGTCAGCACTGTTATTGGAAACTCATTGTAGTGCAAAGGATCAGTGTATTGTATGGGTATCCATACACCAATATCACGTTATGAGTTATGGATCTCATTTTGGAGTAAAATGTGCCTATGCGGGTCATTTAGCAACCTTAATCTCATTTTATAAGAGAGTAATTTATAAATGTCATGATCTCTGAAGAAATGAAATTGCTTTGTATACACTTTGTTTATACAGGATAGACTTACAGTCAAAGCATTGCATGTATTGTAATTCATTAGTGTTATGTCCATAATTTTCTCTAATTTAAAGCACGTAATAGAAGTCAGCATTGCCAACAGTCTTCATAGGGATAAGAAAAAAGTCTGAAAATTGTGGGGTGTTTTTGCACTGTCTTGCAGTCGTTTGAGACTGGATATCTGTTTCTTTTCAGAGCTCATGCAATCTCACAATTTATTGACAGGTACAGCAGCTTTCAGGTGCATTGCAGGTACTTCGCCTGCATTGCCTTCAGGTCATGCAGTGCTGTAAATGTCAAATTTACTTTCATTATATATGTACTGCTTATATTTTAAATATTCATAGCAGTAATCTGTTTATTGTAATGGCAGTAGCCACATGCTTATAATTCAAAGTGTGTAATTCCTCTGTAGCATTTTATGGCATATTCAGAACTGGTAGATGACATAATACCTACTGTTTTATAAGAATGGCAAAATGCTTCGTACATTCTTTTCTTTTTTAACCTTTTTTTTCCCAGTTATTTAGGGGTTATCAACATTAAATACATTCCCTATTATTGATGTCTAGCAAACCTGTATATTCAGTAACAAGCACTTTTCAATTATTATGAGGCTTTTGTTTCATATCAATGTATATCTATTTAAACACTCATGCTATTTTGAATACTTCACTTTAGTTCATTCCTTTCAATTACATTGCTAGCATTTGAAATACTGCTAAATGTTGTATTCTTACACACAGATAAACAATGTCAAAGCAACACTTTAAGTTAACAATTACATGTTGCTGAAGCACTGTATTACACAGCAGGCTGCTAAGCAAACAATGTGTATTATCTTGCTTCTTACTTCGTTTCAGTCCCAATTTCCTTTCTGGAAAATGATGTATTTCTGATTTTCATCTTTCCTATTGGTGTAGCTGCTGCTACTGTTTTTTCAATATTATCATTTTTATTGTACTGTCTGGTTAAATCTGGGCTTTGTCACTAGCAATTGTTTGCACCTGTATGCTATAAATAGTATCCTTCGGTTATTCATTATTTTATTATTAATGAAAAACTGCAGCCCCTTTTCTTTATCCACACGCAAGCTGCTGTGCCTGTCACTCATTCTTATTCTTTTGGAAAAGGCTGAAGACCAGATGTGTTTCCATCTTCCCCATTGGAGAGAAAGATCAAGCATATAGCTGCTGTTGAGTCAATACTACTTGCCGTTGAGGAAGTGACCAGCAATTACCCAGGTGCACAAACATTGATTTTGGTGAAGCTACACAGATGCAACTTTAGTCAGAGGGTTCAAAGCTAGCACAGTTCAGGCTGTGTTGTATAAACCCTTGCCTGTGGGCACCTGGTTGCAATGCTCCAAAGCGTGACAGTAGTGCCAAGGAGAGTTTGAAACTGCAAAGGCAGCATAATACTTGATTTACAGAACAGTCTCTAGGTTGCCTTCTCCTTCCATGTATAGTTTTCCACACTCAAGCTTTTTTATGTTTCTCTCAGAAAGGATGTGAATATATTCAGTAAACCAAAAAAAAATGTTTATGTGCATGTGGGTGTATATATAATCTTTAATCTGTCATTGATTTGCAAAGAAGAAAAGAATTTTCCATAGAAACCTTGATAGTAACAAGAATAAAGATTGCGATTTCTTCACAGAAGCTTATAGAACTGCGAGGCCCTAAATCTGTGTTAAAGATTAAAAAGAGAATTTTGGAGTCTGTGACTGCAATAGCATTGATTGCTTTAGTTCAAAACAATTCTAAACTAAAAGGCTTTTTACATGGCTTCAGGGAAATGCTGCTTTTGTCGTGTGTAACAGCTTCATTCCTACAGCTGTAATTTATGAAAAAGAGAGAAAACTCAGTACTATTTTCCTAGTTCAGGCTCCAACAAGTAATGTGATGACAGATGTGATTTGCACCTTGCACAGAAGGGAAATGACAGCTAATGAAATCACAAAAGTTTCTTGAGCTAAATAACATATCCATCATTTCATGCATTTCCCTCTTCACTTATAGGTAGTCAGTTCAAGTAACTTGCAGTTACGATTTCATCTGCACAAAGAAGAGCAAAGGCGGATCTTTCTTTTGTTGTGGGTTCATTTCTGTATTACTCAGGTACATTATAAAACCTAAAAGGTGCATGTCAGGGACAATTACTCTCTCTTTTCCACTTTCAAAATAGTAACAGAACTACATTATTCTTTAGCTTTTCTGGGGGACATTAGCTTTTGCAATTTTCTGTGAAGGCTGAGAATCTGTTTTCTTTTCTAGGAGTTAATTCCAGCTCTTATTGTGGTGTCAAGAGAAACCTCTAATGCTTTTATGATTTTTGCTGTTGAAAATGGAAGTCCTATTGCTGTAGTAGAATATAGGTTTTCTGGAGGATCACATGAAGATGGTTGCATGACAATTGGCTTTTAAAGAGGAAGTCTTGATATTATTCAATTTGACTTGTCATTTAACAGGGCAGGCAGGTAGTGGTGCACTTAATCATGCTATCGATTTTTCTGTTCTGACTGAATTAGTTTCTTTAAAGATTAGCAGTGTCATAAAAAGAGAGGTAAATTATAAAGAGTACTCAGAACTATAGCTATGTAAATAATAAGGAGGCTTTACGTATGAGGTTATTACAGTTCAGCTTTCAATTGACAAGATGAAGTCCAACTTTGTTTAAGCCGTGGAAGGAGGAAGGTGCTTTTACAGCAGTGGCTGCAGTTAGATGTTCTGAAACATTCATAAATCCCAGTGAACAACCTAGTTACTGAAGGTCTTACTGATCTCAGGGCAGACATTCATCATGGAAAGTGCCATTATGGAAGAATTTATGTATTTCCATCTGCTTTTCTCCTCACCAGCATCACTTTTTGTGAATGCAGTTCTTCAGCCAGGTTTTTGCCTTAGTCACTGACACTTAGTCACTAGACACTTAGTCACAATCTGTTGTGCCTAATGCAACTAATAGAATGGCTATCACTGCCGTAGGCATGTGTCTACCTGGTCCTTGTTATTCCACAGACACCCTGGAGGATGGGGAGGAAACTGCTGAACTCCACAGAAGGCTTGGATGAGCAATACATAGCAAATACACTGAGCAAGTTATCCGCAAGTTACAATGGCAATCATTGTGTAAATACTAGTTGGATTATGCTATGCTTTATGCACATGTACGTGTCGGAGGCAGTATTTTATACCCTAAAGAGAGAGCTGCTATGATCTACCTTGCAAATGCAAGAGCTTTTGGTAGGAATGGGAACACCAAAAACACAGACAACTCTGCAGTACAATATCCTCTTTTCGGGGTTTCATGTGGATGAGCTGAAAGAAAGGAAAATAATAGTCTATTAGATGTCATATTTATTGTATTTTTCTTAACCATAGAATGCATTTTTGTTTAGTAAGTGGCCTTTTGCCTCTCCTGGTCAATTAATGATCGCTTTTGAGCATCAGTGCAGCATCTATCATAGCAGCCTTACTCTAGCAAGCTTCTGGCATGCCGTTTCTACACTGAAGGCTTCAGGACAGAGTGGAAGCATAGAATCAGAATATGTTTGAAGAATGATAGATTCATTTCAGTTCAAAAACACTCTTAAGTTAACATGACACTGCTAAGTCCACTACTACACCATGTCCCTAGGTGCCATATTTAAATACCTCCTTAGCCTTGTTGAACCTCATACAACTGGCCTCAGACCATTGATCCACCCTGCCCAGATCACTTTGTAGAGCCTTCCTTCCCTCAAGGAGACAACACTCCTGCCCAGCTTGGTGTCATCTGCAATCTTACTGAGGGTGCACTTGATTCCCTCATCCAGATCATTGATAAAATATAAAATCAGAACCAGCCCCAACACTGAGCCCTGGGGAAAAACACTTGTGACTGGCCACCAATTGGATTTAACTCCATTTACCAGAAGTCTTTGGGTCTAGCCATCCAGTATTTTTTTTTTGGCCAGTGAAGAGTACACATTCAAGCCCTGAATAGCCAGTTTCTCCAGGAGAATGCTATGGGAAACAGTGTCAAAGGTTTTACTAAAGCCCAGGTAAACAACATGCATAGCCTTTTGCTCATCCACTAGGTGGGTCACCTGGATATAGAAGAAGATCAGATTAGTGAAGCAGGACCCACCTTTCCATGCTGACTGGGCCTGCTTGTCCTGCGTGTGTCATGTGATGGCACTCAAGATGATCTGCTCCATAACCTTTCCAGGCACCAAGGTTAGGCTGACAGGTGTGTAGTTCCTCAGAACCTCCTTCCTGCCCTTCTTGTAGATGGGCATCTGATTTGCCAAACTCCAGTTCACTGGGACTTCCCCAGTCAGGCAGGACTGCTGATAAATGATGGAAAATGGGTTGGTGAGCACTTCTGCCAGGTCTCTCAGTAGTGCAGAAGCTAGTTGTACCAACTTTGTGGCTACTGTTTCACTCTCATGTTAAAGGTTGCTTGATACCTTTGGTGTACTGCCAAATAAGCATGAAAGTCTTGCATGCAGATTGAAGAATTTGAGCACTGCTGAGGATGAGTTTCATACACCTTAAGGACATACATGAGACAGTCACAAATGTGAAAAGTTTGCCAAATAAGAATTCTGACTTACTTTATCATTTGTTTGGATCCTCTTATGGCCTCGAAATTGTTGCTGTATTACAACAAATAACTCTAGCTGCCACAGATTTAGCATTATATTTTCTATCCACTGTGTCTAGTCGAGGAAAAAAAAAATCACATTCTTTCCCTCGTCTTGTTATTTCTGTGTCATTGGCTCAGAGACTATGTTGCAACTAAGAACTCGGCTGAGTCACAGCAACATGCTATGGTTAATTCATGACAATGTGATGCAACATTTTGTAAATGGTACAGATAGTATAATACCATTTTACTATGAAATAGAAGTCTTTGCTGTTTGCTAAGAATCCATTCTTAAATTTTGGTTATTGCAGTCCAGTGTCCGATTGAAATAAAAACAAAAGGCAACTTACATGAGAAATGTTCAAGCAGCCGTCATTGACAGAAGGAGAAAAATCAAGGACTGAGCTTGGGAAGCAATGAGTTAAACTTAAGGCACCAGTCAAAAGCATACCCATATTGCTTATGCGTCAAAATATATCCATATTCCACACCATACTTTGTTTTGTGAAAATACAGGGTTTGTATCTTCTGTTTGTTTCTTAAAATAAAAGAAGCAGAGATTTGCTAGGCACTGGCTGATTGTGGATCTACTAATACACGACTTTCTGGCTCTCGCAAGCGCTCAGTTCCACTTCTTTGTGCCCCTGCCACCTAGACCCCGGTTGGCTGTCATATGTTGGAGATGTGGATGGTTTGAACAAATGTCAGAAATCCTGACTTTTCTCTCAGATATTCAAAGTTATGTGATTTCTGCTGCTCTAAGGGCACCCTCTGTCCATGGTTTTACTTCTAGAAAAGAAATCCATTATCTACTCGTTTGCTTAGGAACTTTACACATGCATTTAAAAAACCATATTTGTCAAGTCATGTTGAGCACTCATGTAATAGGAGATTCAAACACAGTTGTAATGAATTTAATGAAATTAACTGTTTTTATGAGAACAAATAAATGTGCACTCTATTCTGGGATTTTATTTTACTGCTACTGTTAAGAATGTGTCAGCATTTTCACTGCAGAGACATTTCCTGTTGTGATGGAAAATTATTTTTGTGAGTCTGAAATGTATATGCTAGCCCAGACCTTATTTAGACATCTAAATAAACGGATTGGTTTTATCAAAGTATTCATCATACTAAAGTCAACATGCCACAGAAAGGAGAAGCATTGTAGCAGGACTTGCTGGTGTTCAGCACTTTTGGAAATATGGCACTTAAATTTGATTTAGGAAGCTGACTCTAGACAATAATATTTTAAAAATTTGAGTCTTAGCGCATAGTAAAATATACTGCAGAGTTTCAGTATCAAGGAGACGCTATCTTAAAGTAATCTACTCTACCAGCCATCATTTCTATGACTATGGATGGTTTATTTCCATGATGGCTTTGCTATTCTTGATGAAACATTTTGAAACTGGTTGCTTCTGTATTTGAAAATCATTTTTTCCTACCCATTTTCTAAGCTGTGTCAAATCTTCTACATTACAGCCTGCGCTGTCAAAACATCATCGGTGTCTTGACACAGTTTTAAAGTGGGAAGTCTCGGCAGCTGAATGCAGATTGGCAGTGCAAGTAATGCTATCTGGTGACAAAGAAGCTAGGGAGAGATTGAGGGATTTAGGTAATATATAATCCGGAGCTGGGCTCAAGGAAAAAATGAGGAAGTTACGCATTTTCTTTCTAGGTGTTAATTGATACGTGCTGGTTGCCTTGGATCTAGTAGTCTTTAAGTGGTCGGTAGATCCCTGGAAGTCTTTGAGGCTACAGAAAGTGGGACAAAGCTGTCCCAGGGAAACAAACAGCTGGCAGTCTTTGCTGACATCTTGACTTGCTCTAACAGAGTCTTTAGGGCTTAAACAGTACCTCAGAGCCTCAAAATCTCTTATACCAGTGGCTGAAATGAAAGAAAATGGAGTAAGACATAGAAGTAAGAAAGACACAGACTAAATTCCTAATGTGCTAAAGAGGATGTAACAATGACTTTTTGAGTCCTTTTTATAGTACTCTGTGAAAGTTAGTGCCTTTTGCAGTTCACTTAGGACAGACCAAAAAGAGGTATCAAGGAAAGAAAAGTCAAATGAAATAGTCATGGGTAAAAAATGGTAGAAGAAATAAACTTTTTGTCTGCACAAGTTGCACAGGCTATGAAACAGGATTGTGATTTAGGGAACCACAGGCTATAAAAATCAGACTTAAGATTAGACTGAATCTGCCTGGAAACAGGGTGATACCATAATTGCAGCAACTTCTGCTATTTATAATAATGCATCTTAATTTTAGTGATTAGGTAATAAACCATGGACTTTGCCCTGGAGCAATGTTCTCCTGGCAATGACTCATATTCATGCTCAGTTCCCAGCTGAAAGCACAAAGGGACACCCTCTTCATCCCAGAAGTGACATCTTTAGGAAAGCTTAAGGAAGATTCAGCACAAAAAAGGCTGACCTCTTGTTAAAGTTCATTTACATCTTTCAGCTTACATAAATGTAGCTTTAAGACTCTTCTTTTTGATAAGTTAATCAATTTATGTGTCTCATGCTTGTGTTTACATTACATGGCTTTGATTTATTTGCCCCTGTATTTTAGGTAATGGTCTTCTAGAATAAGTCCTGTGGATTACTTCATTTCAGTCTGGAACACATTTAGCGAATAGTTTTACTTTCCTTCTTATTTGGGAGTCATCACTTCTCTTCTGCCTGTAACTCAACGCGTCCCTTGGCTGGTGATAGGCACATTGCTTAGTGGCACAGTACTTACTGGTTCAGGAAAAATGTCAAGGTCTGACAGCAATCTGTTGGTCCAGACTGCCTGAGAACCACTAGTTAGACTAAAAAACGTTTTTCATAGCCTTCTTAAGCTCCTTCTCACCAGGTGCTAATGATGTAGGTTCCAAGTGCTGAAGCAGGTCAAAGGGCTGTGCCAAGTATATGTAGGAAGGTGTGGGAACAGTGCTTTTGAAATACTGAGTCAGATTGAGTAGTTAGAGCTGCCAGAGTATGCCAGAGGTAAAGGCAAGGTAGCCTGCAACAAACAAGCTTGCCTGCTCAATGTGACTGCTGACTGTTGGCCTTGGCTTCTGTTGCTGAGGAAATTAGCCCACTCAGCACATCAGTGGTTACGTCAGTAGGCTTTAGAGAGGGACACAATATAATTACTTTGTGTAAGAAACAGTTTATATCTTCAAAGTCGTTGATTATTTCTACTTCAAGAAAGAAAAAAATAGAAAGTCACCCTGTACAAGCATTTTGTAGAAGTAAAGTAAACCAGTGGAGCATGCTATTGTAGTATTTGTCTTGCTTAGGTTTGTTCAAATTTTTAAAAAGGAGACTAGGCCATATTTACAGGATTGTATGCATTAGGGCTTGACTTGTCATCTAAGATGCCATGGAGAGTGCTGGGTGGACTCCCCTCTGGCTGCCAGCTTATTGGTCCTTCTTATCTCGTTAAACTCCAAGACGGATTTCTCATTAATCATCAAAACCACTACATCAGGCATGAAGCAAGCAAGGTGCAAGACATTGTCTATGTGACAGCTCCTACATATTCTCTTTGGGCTATAGCACAGTCTGGAGTGAAACTGCAGGGGACAGTGATTTTCAAAAGAGAAAGGCTGTCATAGCTGTGTTACGTGTGCTGTGCTGGAACTGAGAGTAAAGGTTCTGAAAACTGCAGTGTGGGCACTCCTGAAAATATTTGCAAATGTGGCCAAATTCTCAGTGTGCTTCCTGATGGGGAAATAAAGAAAAGGCTGAGAGGCTAGAAACCTGCTGGGTGAAGATGTGCTATTGCTCTTCTACCACATGCCTGGATGGTGAGGGAACTTCTCCAGGGCTCAAGGCAGTCAGTTCTTGGAGATAAAAAGCTAGTTGCTGTAGCTGCTATTAATGTAGCCTTTTGTTTTTCATATGGATGAGCAAAATGAAGTGTCAGTCAAATGGAACAATTATGTCACATTATGTTGGTTTGCCCACCCTTTTCATGAAGAGAAAAAGAGAAATCCTTGGATGATTTCCTTGTGTTATCAGTTTAGCAGCTGGGCTTGCTTAATCACACAGCCATACTTTACCAAGTGTGCATATGGCACATGAATGTAGGAAAAGCAAAATATGCAACACATAATTTCTCCTCTGTAATTTATAGAATAGAATAGACAAGGTCAAAAGAATAGAATAGAATAGACAAGGTCAAAAGAATAGAATAGAACGGACTATTTCAATTGCAAGGGACCTACAATGATCATCTAGTCCACTTCAGGGCTGACCAAAAGTTGAATCATTCTGTTAAGGGCATTGTCCAAATACCTCTTAAACACTGACAGGCTTGGGGCATTGACCACCTCTCCAGGAAGCCCATCCCAATGTTTCACTACGCTCTTGGTACAGAATGCTTCCTAATATCCAGTCTAAACCTTCCGTGGCACAACTTTGAACTGTTCCCATGTGTCCTGTTACGGGATGCCAGGGAGAAGAGATCAGTACCTCCCTCTCTACATCTCTTCCCCAGGAAGGTGTAGAGGGCAATGAAGTCATCCCTCAGCCTCCTGTTCTGCAAACTAGACAAGCCCAAAGTCCTTAACCACTTCTCACAGGACATTCCTTCCAGCCCTTTCACCAGCTTTATTGCCTTCCTCTGGACACATGAAAGTACCTCACATAATATCTTAAAATGTGAAGCCCAGAACTGCACACAGTACTCAAGGTGAGGCCACACCAACACTGAGTACGGTGGGATAATCCCCTCTTTCCACTGGCTGGTTTTACTGTTTCTGATGCATCCCAGGGTACACTTGGCCCTCTTGGCTGGCAGGGCGTGCTGCTGGCTCATATTGAGCCTGCTGTTGACCAGCACCCTCAGATCTCTTTCTGCAAGGCTGCTCTCCAGCCACTCCTCTCTGAGTTTATACTTGTGCCTGATGTTACTCCATTCTAGGTGCAGAATCTGGCATTTGGACTTGTTAAATTTCATCTTATCAGTCATAACCCAATGTTACAATCTATCAGCATCCCTCTACCTCCCAATTTGGCATCATCAGCAAACACGGTAATGGTACATTGAGCTCCTGCATCCAGATTGTTGGTAAATATATGGAACAGAGTTGGCCCTAGAGCTGAACCCTGAGGAACAACACTGGTGACTAGTCACCAGCCAAATGTAGCCCCATTGACTACAAACCTTTGAGTCCTGCCTTTCAGCCAGTTCTTCATGTGATGAGTGGTAAACTGCTGCTTCTCTGCCCAGAAGCATATTCTCCTTCATAGCCTTTAAAACACAGGAGGGTGTGTCAGTTGTTAAGTGGAAGTGTGCAGGAGAGTCACGCCAAGCCTGTCTGATTGCATGATATGGAGGTGTCTGTAAGTTGCTGCCTTGCACTCTGCCTCGAGTACCAGAGCAGCTGTGGAGTTACAGATCCCCTGAATGATGTGTCCACCTCTGTGAACATATGTGCAAGGCAAGAGATGTGTCTTTTTATCCCTCAGCCTTAATGCTGTGCTCAGTGCATGAGGCGACAAAATAATCAGTGTAACTTTCAGGGCCACAAGTAGCTGCTGCCAGCTGACTACTGAGTAAGTGGAGCTGGGCTGGGGGAAAAGGGAAGATCCAGAGCTTCCCATGCTCTCTGTTAAATCAGACAGGGTTGACAGAACCCTGACTTTTGGCATGCAGAGGTCTACCAGGGAATGACATACGTTAGCTGAAGGAAGAGTCACCTTCCACTGGGATGAAGTTTTCTCCTGTGTGACTGCCAGTGGTTTACAGTGTTATGTGTTGGCATGCAGATTGTGTATTAACTGATGAAAGTAAGACTGTGAATTTGTTAGGGTGTTAATGGAAATACTATCGACCCAAAAAGCAGACTGTGAACGCTGGTGATCCTTAGACCATCCTTCCTGAGAATGAATAAAAATATAGTGGTAAAAGCACTTGATCATAATTCATTCAATCTCATCATTTCAAACACCAGTGTTATTCTTAGATATAACTCTGCAAATGCTCTTCTCAGGTCAGTAATGTCTCTGTATGCAGTACTGTGCATGTTAGCATCTGGGCAGAACAGATGCATTCAAACAAATCATCATGTCTGCTCTACACCTAGTGCTGCTCTAGAGATGTTGTCTGCATAATATGGCATTTCTCTCTCTGTCACCTCCCAAGTGTTTTCTGCTGAATATTGAATTGAATTGTTGGGAAAATTATCTCTGTGTGTCATGTAGAGGAAAGTTTAGTCTAGTGGTTCAGAAAGGAAAATGGACAAACATAAGCACTCAACAACTGGTGGAGGGAAGAAAGTATTGAAGACAGCCACCTTTTTTTTAATAGTAATATCTCTTATCCTTAATAAAAAATATTTTTGTGATTGTGCACACTATGCTTATAGCATGCTTATATGCTTATAGTACGAAGAAAGCAAACAGTTTTGAAACAGGACCTTAAGACTGGCTTCAGTTCCTTTTATTTTTTTCCCAAAGGTTGCATCTTTCAGTTTCTTTCTTTTCACCCCTTCTCTGTGTTCTCTTGTTCTCTTCTTGTTCTAACCTTTTTTTCTGTTATTGTGTAGACATGACTACACTTATTTTTACACAGTAGCTGTTGATCTAATGGTGTTACTGGAAGGTGAGAAGTTGAAGAAGTAAGCAGTGCGTCACTGGTAGGCTTGACCTCTTTTCTTTATAATTCTTTTATAGTGTGAGTAAAAAATGCTTAGAAGTGTTTGAAGAGGACACGTGTGCACTTTGAGGACTTATTTGCACATGTGAAGTCAGCTGAGGATATCTCTGGTCTTGGCTGCTTATACCCAACTTCCCACCTCAACTCTCCCATTTTGTGTTTGTACTGGTACAAGTGGTCAGTGGATATATTGTGCACACCAAGACTGGGAAGTATCTGGCTTAAAAATAACTTTTCTCAAGAAGTGCACAACTAGTGCATCTGAAGCTAAAGCAAGAGTCTCTTAAACTGACTTTGCCTCTGAGAAGAAGTATTTGTGCAGTTACATCGTGACTTGGAGAAACACACACACAAGCAGACACACATCTACCTCATGCAGTCAGGCAGGAGCTGTTCAATTCTCTACCATCCCTTCTACTACGCTTTGCAAAGCAGTTGCTTTGGCAGATAGGACCAGCCCTTCTGGTCTGCACATCCCAGCTGTGGTCAGCTGATCAGCGTGGTCTGGCAGCGGGGAATGGCGGCAGGAAGGGAGGGATATGATGTGCTCCAAACAATGACCACATGGGGCTCAGGATGCCAGCCAAGGGCACACCTGCAAGGGATATTTATTTACCTACCTGTCCTGCTTTGAAGGTTCTAGCAAGCTTCAAAGATTTCCACTGTGGAAACTAGTGTTTTAAAAAAGACTGTGGGGTGATAAGAAGTAGAAAGACTTAATATAGTTATGAGGGGAAAGAAAAATTTTAGTAAAGCATTCCTAGTCATTTTTTTAATAGAATGTGAAGCGTTTGCTTTATAATTATTGTTTTGAGCTATGACTTTTTTTTTTCTATGTGGACTTGCACTTTAGTGTGTATCCTTTAGACCTTTTCTTTCATTGTTTCCTTTAAACTAGGACTTTATATTCTAAAACTGCTAATGTCAAAAAATCATCTTACCAGATACTGTTGCCCTGACAAATGTGCAGTTTTGTAAGAATAGTTTCCTATCTGAGGGAGGTAAAAGAGCTGAGATGACCTTTTCTGTTATTGCTGTTTGTTTGTTTGTTTATTTGTTTGTTGTTCCCCTGGTGATCATTGAAAATATTTTTACACTTAGCGGGGTTATCTTGTTTCTAAAATAGTTTCTTCTAGTTTAGAATTAAACGTTTCACTGTTTTGTTTTTTTTTTTCCTTTAAAGAAGGAGAGTTAATAGAACATCTCAGAAATTAAGACCAGATTAAGTTATATTTGTGGCAGTGCTAATAGTGACAAGAACTGAGGGGCATGGTTTAGTGTTTGATAGCAATGGTTGGACTCGATGATCCGGTGGGTCTCTTCCAACCTGGTGATTCTATGATTCTATGATTCTAAGAACTCAGTGTCTGTATTCCGTCATAAAGCTGTGTGCAAGGAGACACTCAGTTTGCAGACAATGTCTTCTTTCGGTTAGCTTCCATGTATTCTTGGATCAGATGCAGGCTTGTAGCAGATACCTGTGCAGGCTGATGACAAGGGATCACTATGCAGAAGTAAAATATTACCTTCATATTTTGCTTTGGTCACTTGAAGCATGTGTTGATGGGGCAATTGTAAAACATATTCCCTTTTCTGGTTTTTCTTCCCTTCTATTTCCTTTTCATCAGCTTCATTGATAGAAAATCATGTCTCATTTGAAATCCTCATGGTTTCTTAAATTTGTTCCTTGAATACTGCCTGCTGGTTATAAAAGAAAACTCTATCATCTCAGCTGTTGATAAAGTGGATTTTTAAAGTAATTCTCACTGTCACATCTAGATGTCGAACCTTGATTAGAAAAATAACCAAGACTCCTTGGCTCCTGGAAAGTGACAATGGTGGTTTAGAATACTGTAAGATAGCATGATTTCATGAGATTGACAGAGAAATTACAAATGTTAGTCACTTGAGAAACAAATTAGAAAGGAGTTGTTTCTGATATCAAAAGATATTCATGTTTATACGTACATATTTCACTGATCAGTGGGACTTGTATGAAATACTAAAGATGTGACTTTTTAAAGTTATAATGGTGAAGAAGGAGAGTATAAAGAAGAAACAGTCTTACAATAGTACTTATTTTGAAATTTTAACTGTTAGCTGCTTTCCCCAGTTTGTACCCAATCTGTGTGATCAAAAATTTGGAACCATAGATCCTGGCCATGCATTTCAGGGCAGCAGGACCTTGATAGCACATTCAAGAGGAGCTCCCTTGGTTACCCTGCAGAAACAGAGTCCAAAATTCTTTCCGTGATGAAGCTAGTTAATTGACAGAGCACAATCATATGTGGGGTTCCCTGCAGAGTCTTTACCCTGCCAAAGTCACCATCAGAAATTAATTATAAATAATGCTTGACTTTTCAGAAAGATTAAAATCTGGTAAATTTGAAGGGGTAACAGCAAACTGCCTTGCCTTTACCAAGAGACAAACGTTATATACAAGATTTAATATCTATCTGATTAGCATTGCACATGTAAGTAATTTCTTTGTAACATGAAATTAAGTTTAAATATTATTCAAGTTTTGAGAGAATATTTCTGTTTTCTGTATCTAGCATTTTTTAAGCCAGGTAAATATTTTTAAGATCAAATCATGATGTCAGATAGCCAAAAAGCAGGACTTTTGATATGGCCTTTCATTAGTACTCTCTCCAGAGCTTAAACTTCATAATTGTTGTTATCTGCAAAATTAAAACTACTTCTGAGAGTAATTTCTAATGTGTGACAGCAGTGATTGACTACATACAGTGCACACACATGTGCATGAACCTTAACACATGTACAAATAGCTTAAGAGAAGAAGAGATCTCCTCTTCTTTCCTCTTATCTATGGCTCTGTCCTTACATCACTGGGAGTTAGTCTTTGTCTTGTCAGAGATGAGTAAGTCTACTAGGAACAGTTGTTCAGAAGAAGTGTTTTAGTATATTTATTGCACTGTGCATTGTGTACTTTAATCATTTTTTAAAAGGAAGAAGTGTTGTGTTATTATAAAATGCAGTGACTGTATCCATGTATCTTCAGAAATGGAATGACTTGGGTGATGGGAGCTAAATGGATGATAGAAAAAAGCAGTCATCAGTAGGAAAAGATTTTCCAGAAAAAACTTACCATCCTTGGTCCTAAAGTAGTGCATTGCCCATTAGTACAAAAATTCATGAGGTTGTCTCCAATAAAGCTGTATTTTGAATAATTTGGTTGGTGTAGTAATGGTGGAGAGTTTTCTCCTCCCAAAATGCTTACAATCTGCTCAAATGATTATGAAAAGATTTTTTTTTATGGTATTTTCTAAGTTTTGCTTTTCAGCAGGGAGATAAGGAGAAAACAGCTGTTCACTGATGAAAAGCAAAGGTCACTAGAGATAGGGCAGGCCAAACAATGCAGCAATCTTATGGAAGTGAGGGTAGGAGTCTGAGGCATTTATGTAGTTGATCATGGTACACTTGCAAGCTCAGCTTTCCACTCTCCATCATCTTACCAGCAGCCAGCTGTTGAGTGCCTGTTGATGGCTAGTCTCTAGGACTGTAGAAAGACTGGAGAAAATCTTCCCTTTCTCTGTCTTGGCTGCATGGAGCTCTGTGACATTGGTGTGGGAAAGCAGATGAATTACCACAGCCATCTGATCCCATCTGACAAAAACTTCTCTGGCTTCTGGTAGCCGATTGAAGAGTTGTGAATTACTTACGAAGATGATCCAGATTATCTTTACTTCTTTTAATCACATTGCTTCAAGAGGTACATGACAAATGTGGAGGAGAAAGAGGGATTTTCCATCTATTAGGGAGGATTTTCCTGGTTCAAGCTCTAAAATAATGAGGGAAAAATGTGGGGATGCTGACCTTTCTACAACAGAACTTTGGCTGAGGCACCAGCACTACCTTGTAGTTGTTCAGCTTGTTCTGCTTCCACTACATTTTTTTGCAGTTTGTTACTACACTGTGGCTTTTCTCCCTTTTTTTAAAAAATGGATTCTATGTGTTCTGATTTGCTGTCTGGTAGAAAAATCATTTTACAGGAAGTCCTAAAAATAATTGGTGTAAAACATTAGAAACAGAAATGTACTTCATACCAGCAAAGTGAAGGGACATTTTTCTAACTGAGCTGTGGCGCTGGGCTGTTGTGAAAGATGGGCTGCTACACCAGTGGCACAAATTGGCCTGAAGTGAATCCACAGCTCAGAGTTGTAGAGTCTTACTCTGCACCTCCAAAAATGTGGTGCAGCTCAGGCCTCGATTAAAGAAGCTCTGTGCTCTAGGCTCTGTGAGCTGACTCATCCAAGGACACACACCACTCGAATGTCAAATGAAGTGATGCAAATGAGTTGTCTTTCAGAAAGCTGTAGAGTGTTTAAAAAAATACACTGTAGAAGCTGACCTGAAGGTAACTGAAATGATACTTCTTGTATATCATTGGACTGCAAAGAAAAGAATAAACAAATGCAGTATACATTTCCTTAGGAAAATTGTGTGTCAGGGTGTGGGCACAAGGAAGTAGGATCCAGGTCTTGGTATTTGTTTTGGGAAATTTCAAAGGTTTTGGAGCCAAGATTTTTATTCAGAGTCAGGACATCCTACAAAGATCCACAAGGGATAAGCAGATGGATGTTCAGTGTGTTCCCTTTCCCACTCTCTTATTGAACTTGAACCAATTTTGTGACAATTAGCATGTACCCGGAATAACAAACCTTAAAAAGCTGGAGGGAAAGAAGGTTAAGCGTATGTTAGAAAGTATTCTGGATAGACTGATAGGGGTGAGAAAGAGGTTTTGACTTTTATCATGCTATAGATACCATAGAATTAAACCTCTTAACTGATCTGGTAGTCCGAATCTTGTTTTATAGTTGATGGAGACAATTCCAGAAAGATCTTCATCTGGCCTTTTTTTGGACGTGTTGTTTGGGTTGAGGTGGATGCTAGTTTCGGAAATTCTAGTTTCTTCCCATTGAATACTGCGTGCTCAGGCTGATTCACTCAAATCTGGATGTCTAACATAGTATTCCTATGTTATACCAGATGAATTTCACCTGAATTGTAGGAGATGGGAAATGTTCCTCCAGACTTGATCAAGAAGTGCGTTTTATCATGATAATGTCATTCTACTCCATCTGCAGTGACTGTATGACTCAATATGAGGATCAGTCAATATTTACCTGCCTCATTCTCAGAGTCAGACTGTTTTCTCATGAAAAAAAAAGGTAGCTTTGGAAGGCAAAGAGAGGAGGAGTCTAATAAAGAAATATACTCTTTCCATCCAATACATCGAAAAACATATAGGAAAAAATGTTCTGTAATAATCAAGCAGGCCATTTGATGAGACATTATTATCTAAAGCAACTACTTCTCAAGAGATCTTCTTTAAGGAATTGAGGCAGAATGGTACTAAATTACTGAACTATTTTAGTCCACATGCAGCACTGTGACAGGCTGACACATAGGGCTCGGCTATGAAGGCTGAAAAGAGCTTTAAAGTGTCACACTCTCCCACATTCCTGTTTTCTAAGGACTGTTTTGTGATCACACTGTGTGGCACCATGGCTTGTTTCCTTCGAGCTGTAATTAAATCTATACCTGGAGTCTTAGTCCTAATAATAAGACTTTCATGGGATAATAAGGTATCTGACCTAGAGGGGTGTCCAGGGAATGTTACGTAGTGTTTGATGTTACAGCTGCACAAAACTTAAATCTTAACATCCTTTTTCTCTGTGGATGTTGCAGGAGAATCTCCTGTCATATATATAATGTAGTTCTCAAATTATTCCAGAGTTAGCTTTTCTTTCTTCTGAGTTTTAAACGTGTTGAATAACATTTTAAACATGTTGTATGTGGACTGTGAGGTTATATTGTCCTGCCACACAATGTTATGGAGGTTTCCTGCTTGTATATTAAAAATATTGGGGCACAATATGATCTTGATGATCGTGCTTGCCAGGTTGTCTCTTTGGACTTCTTTGTTCTCATTCACCTATATTTGTAGCAATCTCTGGGAAAAAGGGGAAAGAGAAGAGGTAGGCCTTGCAGAGTATGTGCACACATCTGGTATAAAGTTATTTTTCTAGGTTCTTACTTTGGTTGTTTTCCTGACTCTCCATCTCTCCCTGGCACTCTTTACCTTCCCTCTCAAGGCCCTTCATTACCTGTTGCTAATGATGTTATCTGTCATTCAGCGTTAAGATCCAGTTGGCTGAAGATGTTCAACTATATCTTCCATTTGTTAATTATCAAACAAGAATTTTTGGCTTTGCCCCTTAAGCTAGGAAAGGCATTTACATAAACTTCAAAACTCTTTCTGAAACTTCATGTGTTCAATGAAAGTGTTATCTGTAAAAAGTGCTCTTTCTTTGTGAGATGCAAGTTCCTGCCTCTACATCAGAAGTGCAAACTCTATGGATTTGTTCAATACTTTTCTTTTAATTTTTGTGACCATTCGGTTTACCTGATCAACCCTGTATCACTATGAATATGAAAGTGCATATAAGGTTTTTTACCTTCCCATGTACCTTCTCTCTTTTTTTTTGGTTTCAGTTTTTCTTTTTGTTAATTTTTTTGGTCTACTTCACTGAAGTCTCCCCTGTTTAAACCTTAATACCTTCATTCTCTACATTTTCTGGTCTTTCTAGGGGGCATTTTCTGCACACTCCGTGGTTCATCTTCACTTTGAGAGAACTAAACACTATGTTCCAGTTAAGGCTGCACTAATTCATGTACCAGCCTTATTATCATTCTCTTATTATTTTCTCTTCAGTACCTTATACACCCCAGCATTGTTTGTTTTATTGATTTGCAGAGCAAGCAGAAGTCTTCACTGAACTCTTCTACAAAGAGTGCCCATGGTCTTTTCCCAGGAATCATTTTACTTGCCATCATTTCTTCCTGTTGACTTCCCTAAAATTGAGTTTCTGTTCTCTGAAGCATAGAAGTACTCACTCCTTCCCCATTCTTTCTCTTTTCTTTCTCCTCCTGTGCTATTTAGATATATAAGTATTGGTATTTTACCACCTAAACTATTTAAAACTCCTTAGGTTTCCTCATGCTGTGGTTAAAAATTGCAGTGTGCTCACTCTTTACTTCTGTGTCTTTTTGATAAGCTTCTTCACTTTTCTTTAAATACACCTCTCAGAAGATAAGTGTGATGGTATTATTTTATGGTATGATTACTCTGTGGAGGAAGTTGAATTTAATTGTATTGTGTCACTGTTAATTAGTGGCTCTGCTGTAGTTACTTCTTAAACCAATTCCAGCATGATTTAGAAGAGAAACCTGAGAACTATTTCAAGTCCCGCATGCTGTGAAAAAAGTTGTCCTGAGAAGCCATGTTTTTAGGCATTAAGTACATGTGACATATTTTGCACATGGAGATGAAATATCTTATAAACACTTGACATTTGGATTTATTTCTTAAGTTTGTGAAACGGACTTCCTTTCCTTGGTCAGTTGGCTTTTGAAATATCAGCACTATGCTATATATTTATAACTCAAGATCTGTATTCATTTATACTCTGTTGAAGGCATCACTGATTTCTTATCATGTTTTTCAGATATAATACTGCTTCCCTCCACTACAAAAACTCTCTTTTCTGTGTGTTTTAGGGTCAGAGTATATATTTATCTTCACTTACTATGATGTTCTCTGTTTCTGTGATGTCTTGTATCATTACTAAATGTATCAGACTAAATCACCTAGTTTTGTTTCTTAGATTCCCCCGCTGCTTGCTGACTTTTATCTTCTTTTATTATGGATGGTGAAACTATTTGAATAAAACCCCCGCTGTCTCACAGTGTGTTACTTTTCAGATTTTACCTTAGATGTTCTGGTGTCATACTTTCAGTGCACATTATAATTTGTCACCTGTCCTGATCCAGAATAGTGAATAGTGTGTAATGTGAGGAAAGAGATACTGAAATTGGATGGCATTTGCTCACTTTCACGCAACAAATAATAAAACATCTAAATTTTTGAAAAAGATAGTAAGTAATGTCTGAGCTAGGGAATACTGCCTCCAGTACAAAGTAAATTGTCATTGGTATAGTGGGTAAAGATGAATTAGCCATCATACTTGAACACGATGGGTATTTGGGGACCAGGGACAAAAGATCATGACTTAAATATGTTCATTGTAAGTAAAAGCAGAAAATCTCCATAAAAGGTTGTCAGGAAAAATCTGTGCCTGGCAGAGCTAATAACAGTAGGAACTTTTTTATGATTTAATAGATTAAGAACAAAAGAAATGTTGGCAAAGGTGTCAGTTCAATATGGAGTGGAAATTATAAAATTGTTAGTATGATTCAGGAGAAACAAAACTGTTCATTTCTGTATTTGGAAAGAAATAGGATGATGTATTCTTATTACATGAAAATAATTTAGTCATTTTGATCCTGGTTCATAAACAATTAGGATATTAAATAACATCTGCCAGAGATAAGAGCAATTTTTAATCAGCAGATCTTGTAAGTATCTGATTGGGAAGATATCTGCTGCCTTATTGTAAATTTTTAATAAATATCAGAAAAAATAGAATCATAGAATCGCCAGGTTGGAAAAGACCCACAGGATCATCGAGTCCAACCATTTCTATCAAACACTAATCCATGCCCCTCAGCGCCTCGTCCACCCGTGCCTTAAACACCTCCAGGGAAGGTGACTCAACCACCTCCCTGGGCAGCCTGTGCCAGTGCCCAAGGACCCTTTCCATGAAAAACTTTTTCCTAATGTTCAGGCTAAACCTCCCCTGGTGGAGCTTGAGGTCATTCCCTCTCGTCCTGTCCCCTGTCACTTGGGAGAAGAGGCCATCACCCTCCTCTGTACAACTTCCTTTCAGGTAGTTGTGGAGAGCAATGAGGTCTCCCCTCAGCCTCCTCTTCTCCAGGCTAAACAACCCCAGCTCTCTCAGCTGTTCCTATTGCAATTTAACAGACCTATGACAGGACAACATTGTTCCAACATTAAAAAGGATAGTTTGTCTGACCCGGCTAACCACAAGTTGACATCAGTCCTGGGTTGATGGAAAAATTGATACTGGATGGTAGTTATTAACATCTTCAAGGACAGGAAGTTAATTAATGCCAGTCAACATGTTTTTATGGAAAAATAACTCTCATCAAACAACCATTATTTTGTTTTGGAGAGAATATAAATTAGATTGAATGACAAAGAGAAGACTGTATAAGTAAAATCCAGTTTCATAAAGCTACTGATTTAATTCCACATATCGTAGTTTTGAGACTTTTAGGGTCTGAGAAGTTGCTTGTCTTTTTCATGAAGTTTCAAAATGAAATTTGAAAGTCACTGCTGATTTAAAACAAAAAAATGATATAATGAGTGGAGGACTGCACTTTCTAGGAAGGGCAATCACTGAGTGTGACTTGGATTGTTTGGGTCTGTCTGCTAGAGCAAGTAAACACTGGGACAAGGGACAAATACCATGTTTATGGAAAGGACAACTGTGTGCAGGAAGTAGTGACTTTAAGAAGTACTTGGGAATTATGGTGGGTGAACATCTCAGCGAAGGTACTAGGGCAATACTTTGGCCTGTGAGTATGTTAGTCTAAATATTGTGCGTAAAAGCAGATGGGTACAACGTTGTTCTGATTGCTAAAATACATAGTACAGTGTGTGCAGTTCCGATACTACTGTTTTTTCAAGAAACTGTAGGAAAACGAGAAGACACAAGAGAGAAAAAATATGTTAAAGTTGGAGAAAATACCTTTTAGAAAGGGACTTGGGAAGCTCAGTCTTTAGTAGTGTGCCTTGATTACAGTCTATAAGACCTAGAAGATATTGTCAGAAATGGATTTATTGTTTACTTTATTTTGGGAAGGCACAGCAGAAACTAGTGGCTGGTATTTGAAACTGAATAAAGTCGAATTTGTAAGGGGACATCATATTTTAATGGTGGAAGTAAATGAAGATGGAACAGGTTGTTGAGGATTATATTCTCTGTTTCCTAAGGTCTGCAGATATAGACAGGATACCTTCCTGAAGACATGCTTAAGTTAAAAGCAAATTATTTGGTTTAGTAGCTCTTCTAAATTGGAATACTTCTTGAGTCACCAGACACTGCACAGGAGGGATTGCTTTATCTTTTTCCATACTAGGCAAGGTGTCTGCATGCTGTCTCTGTAGCTAATGCTGAGCCTTTCCCTAAGTATTTTTTTTTTTTATTTGCCGAAGAGTACCCTGCCATAAAAATGATGGTTTGCTATAGTTTTGAAGTATTTAAAGTAAGGACGTTATGCTAGTACCATAGGCATTTTCCTCTTGAGTATTCTGCCTATAGCTTGCCACCTTTTCTGCCATTCCCCTGTTACTTTTGGATATCACTAATCTCAGTGCTTATGCTACTCTCTGCTTTGCAGACTTCCATGGAGGCATTTCACACAAACCCCATAAAACAAACCTGATTTGCTTTTTTTTTTAAAAATCTAAGTCTTTGCCTCAAATTAGCACTCTGAATTAAGAAGCTAGGAGGGAATTTTTGAGAACATTCTAAGTGATTTGATGGTTCCTCATGGTTTTTCTTTTTTTTTTTTTTCCCAAGTATTGATGAAGTCCTATATTTTTGGCTGATATGTCTTCCCACACTCATAACTCAAAAGCCAGCCTAGACGTGAAAATAGTTTTTTTGGCCTGAAAGATGCATACTTTATTAAATTAAACACATTTTTTGTCTTTCATCTTGTTTGATATGTCTTATGTGATACATGGTCTTAAAGTAGTATTTTCCTATAAGCTCTTTGACAGTTTATCACATTACTTCTGGCCCCCTAGAAGATATCCTTATTTCATAAGGAATCTTTGAGATTTCATATCATAGGAAGTTGATAAAGGATTCATCAGAAAACCATTTTTCTGCTGCCATTTCTAGGTAAAGCAAGCCCAGCTATGTTCATTTCATGTTTATCAGCTGGGTAAATGAACCTATTCATCACTTTAGACTACAACACATATCCAGGATCATTAAAATCAGTTTTGACTGTGTTATCACGTCTAATTAAAAACACAACATTAAACTTGTGGTAACAGAGATGTGTGCATACATGCACTTTTTTTTTAAGGTCTTTGATTCATTAGAGTATGTGAAGGAGGATTTACCTGTACCTTTTCAGTGGATTCAGTGTTATAAAATTATTTTTCTTACTTTTACCTAACTGTTGAAAGGAAGCAAATGCCTTAGTAGGCAACTTCTATTTTCTTCTCCACTAAACGCCTTCATTTTGGCAGGGAGGAAGCATCTGCACGGTACTGTAATTTCTTCCCACTAATGTTCACTCTGATGAGAAACATCGAGGAGAAAATCAGTCCTTGTTATAGACAGATTTAGGGGGTAGTATTTGCTTTACTAAAAGCCTCCTCACTCCACTTCTTTAAAGCTCCATAGTGATAGTGTTTGTCATAGATGTAGCCTGTGTTTAAATGACCTTGCACTTGCATGAAGAGCGATTAATGACAACTGATACTATTTGGATTTTGTTATACATGCAGGGTCATGTTGCAACAGATTTTGTGAATATTGTCTGACTGCAACCAGTGAATGTTTAGACAGGCGTGGTCACATTAAAACCTAGTCACTTTATTTGATGTCTTCATCCCTTCAAATCTGAATCTCGAGATTGTATTTTAGCTTTCCTTTCAACATGAAATTCACAATTCAGAATTAATTTATTTAGTCTTACATTTTAAAAACACAGAACAGTTTCTTCTGCATTCTCATTTATGAATGAGTAACAGACTTTTCCTTCTTTCAAGTAATCTTTCCTTTCAGCCCTTAAGAGATTCTTGTTTTTTCTGCCTCCATACTCAGAACATGTGCCAGTTTAAAAAGGCTTTTGTGTGTTCAAGGCATATTAAGTTGATATAACATGAAAGTTGGTCGTATAGTTAGATACTTCCAATGAGGACTACAAAGAAGCTCTATACGGCCAATAAGAAGACGCTATTCTGAAATTTAAGAAAGATTGCGATTGTCAAAACCTGAAAACAAGGGGTAGTTTTTCGAAGGCATATGTTGTTATGACTTGTAGTAAATTTATGCATCTCCTATTTTCCCTTGAGCAAGGGGTAGGTTCAAGGAACAAAAAAACTTGCATTTGAATGTTTTATTCTCACAGTAGCCCTGGATGGTCTATAGATTTTGTGCCTTTAATCATGTGCCTTCTCTTCCATAAGCACTACATGTAGGTCTGATACCTGCTGCTTTCTAGGAAGAAAAGGCAGGGTTGGTCAAAAACCTCCCTTCCCTTTCAGTACATCCAAAATGAAGCATTTAAGATATGTATTACAGAGTAATGGGGTAATATAAGCTAGAAGAGGTTAGGAGAGACCTCTGGAGTTCATTTGGTTCAACTCAGTGTAGAACCAACCAAATGAGATTGCTCAGGCTTAAGTGTGACTATTTCCAAGGACGTCAATAACTTCTCTGGGTGACCTGGTTCAACATTTGAACTCTTTCTCTATATTAGCAGACAAATGCAAATTTTGTACCTGTTTGCTCGTGGATAAACCATAAACAGAGTAGCAGAAGTCCAGATGATGCCTCACTTTACCTCCTTCCTGTTATCATCTATACACAGGAAGACCAGACCCATTATAGTTTTGTCTGTCATTTTGTAAGACATGATTTTGTATATTTTCTGTTATCATCTGGAAGGATTTTCAGCTGTCTTATTTTTAATTTGGATAATGTCTGATCAAAGGAGACAGGGTTAAGGTTGATGCAGGAGAAGCACTTCTTAAGTTAATTCCATGATTACTCAGGAGAGCATCACTTAAGAAAAATGCTAGAGTAAAAGGAAAAATGAGGTGTGCCTGGCAAATCAAGGAGTTTTATAATAATTGGTGCAACAGCAGCACAACCTCACATATCTTTGATCATGCCCTGGAGTAAACTAAGGTGGAATTATTCAGATACAAAATGCAATTATGAAGTTACAAGTCACTTTCTTGAAAAAAGGAAGGAAGGAGGGAAGGAAGGAAAGAGGAGGGAAGGAAGGAAGGAAGGAAGGAAGGAAGGAAGGAAGGAAGGAAGGAAGGAAGGAAGGAAGGAAGGAAGGAAGGAAGGAAGGAAGGAAGGAAGGAAGGAAGGAAGGAAGGAAGGAAGGAAGGAAGATTCTGACTGTGGAAAGGATATTATATAACAAAGAAAAGTCTTTTTGTCAGTGTGTTTTGCTAAGGAATATTAATCATAGAATCATAGAATAGTTTGGGTTGGAAAGGACCTTAAAGATGTTCTAGTTCCAACTCCAGAATGACAGAAAGGTCAGATACTGTTGCCTGTGCTATCGGCTCTATGTTCTGTCTGCTGCCCTCCATAGAAAATTCACAGGGACTACATTAAGGGAGTGAAGATCATGTTGTGGGTTTGCATAAAAAATGTAATGCTGTCTGCTTCAAGATATTACGTGGGAAATTACAGGCAGACTGAGCACGTCTTATACTTTGATTACTGGTGGTATATGTCATAGATCACAAGGTCAAAGGCATTGGAGTGGATTGTTCCAACCTAAACACATTTAGCTGACATTTCTATTTTAACATTTATGAGTAAAATGCAAAGACTGTGGTTTTTGTTGAGTGAGCGCAACAAGGCTGGAACTTGCTTTTCAGTCATCTTGTCCTGTAGAAGGCTGAAAAAGTCACAAACTTCCTCCACAGTAGCATTCTTTTTTCAGTGCCATCTTCCTTAAGTGGAGACTGAAAGAGGAAATTCATGGGACTTTGTTGCATGTGAGGTCAATCAGTAAAGGCATTTTTTGCTGGGACAATCTGCGGGATTCTGTGTTGATTAATATTATTCTACTGATGTGGTGGGTTTTTTTTCTCCACTGTTAAAATATGGCTGAAAATCAATTATAAGAACAGTTTTTAACCAGACTGGAGTAGTAGAAAGGAGAAAAGGTCTGAGAGATTGTGATCACTCAGTTTAGGAAGGAAATGGATAGTAAGGAATGCAAAGAGATTAAAACCAGAAATTAAAAGCTCTAATTACTCAGAGGTGCAGGAGCAAACAAACTAAAGTACAGCTAATTAAAACCAGATTAATAGGGGAATTTTAGATTGGATATTAGAAAAAAATTATTTGCCAAAAGAGTGATCAAACATTGGAGCAGGCTTCCCAGGGAAGTGGTGGAGTCACTATCCCTGGATGTGTTCAAAAAACATGTAGGCATGGCTTTTCAGGACATGGTTTGGTAGGCATGATGGTCTTAGGAGTTTTTCCAACCTTAATAATTCTATGATTCTACTAATCTGTACTGCAATAAACGCCTGTAGAGATACAGTGTCAGTGGATATCAGTAAAAAAAAGAGTTAGGATTGAAAGGATAACTGAATGCTTACATGGAGTGTTAAGCCTTCAGACATACAGCAGAGATTAAGAAGAAGCACCTGTAACTGGGCTGGTGCCTCAGCCATGGCCATTGCATTGCCTTCAGTGCTGTGACACCAGCCTACGTGCTAAGGATCCACCATTGGGACGTTGAAAAATTTCAACACTTTGAGTCATAACCCAAACTTTAATTATTACTGAGGGACTGGGAAGACTGTTTCCACCAAAAGAGTCATTTTGTAATTGCATATTTCAGGATTTCTTTTGTCTCCCTCTGAAGAGATCCTAGGATGCTGCTCTAAGAGACATTTTTGGATGAGTCAGGCCACTGGCCAAGCCTAGCTTACTGTTTCTGGGCTATGTTGGAGCATAAGCTCTGTGTGTTTAAAAGGAAGCTCAAGCCTATTTAGTAGTGCAGTGTGATAATTACAGTGTCACCATGATGGTCCTGAAATAGGATTTAAAATTCTGCAAACTCTCACAGCAGCTTTCATAGGACCAGATGCTTCAGCTCAATCTATGTTGACTCAGCTCAAGTGAAAACTGCTTGAAGTTTTTGCAGTTGAGGGATAAGTTGCTGTCTCCAGAAAAGAAAAGAAAATAATTCTGATTTAAGGAGCTACAATTTTATTTTATGAAAAATCTTTTTGAAAAGACTTGTGCCCTACTGTGAAAACCAAAACCTTGATCTGGCTACATAATCACCAAAATGGACAGAAAAAGGTATTTTTTTTTCTTTTAAAAAAATGAGACATTCTTCGTGGTTATCCAAATATTTACTGAATGCTTTGACCAGATTCCAACTGAAGAGTCATAAAAAACAGCTTAAAGACCTCTTCTTCAAGCTCTGTCAGTCAGCTCTGTATGTCTCTCTCGTCCATGGATCTCCTTTCAGCTCCATTGGAGTTTCTTAGCGTCAAACAAAGAAGTTTTAAAAGTCGGGTGCGACTTTAATGATTCAAGCTCTATATCATCTTGTGGTGGATGACAGTATCTGAGTAGGAAACATAAGAAGATATGTGTACTCTAAATTCATTTGCATTAAAACGAAGTTATTGGTACTCTCAAAATTTCATAGAATGCTTCTTGGGGAGAGAGATATGTTTGAAAGAAAGGATCACGACTTCCCTGTCAAGTGGCATTAAAATATAAATCATTGATTCCTTAGAAAGAGCAAACATGATTTCTTCAACAATGATTCACTCCGAACTATACATGACCAAGATTCTGGAAAGACTTCTCTTCTCGCCCTCTTTGCTACTGTTTTGAGTTAGTAAAAAGGGAATAATTTTTATACAATAAATCACTGCAGCTTCCTGACAGCTCAGATAATTTTTGTAGTGTTCTGTCATTGAAATGACTTGATGCATTTGGTATGGATAGAGATGGGAACATTTTGTATGTTATAACCACAAGATAATTTATTCATACAGGGAAGGCATTGTATTTGATAACTGATAAATTTCATTCTGTTTTCATGATAAAGGCAAAAGAGGATGTATGGATTGCAGCTGCTTGCTTGATAGTGTTACTGATGACTAAGGATGGATCTTTCTGTGAGTTACATAACCAGTTTAAAAGCTCTCCACGTTCTGGCTGTGACAATTTATTAAAAAAAAATTAAAGCAAGGACCCATGAGATCTTTTTCTTTTTATAAAAAAAACTTAGCCATTCTAGAGGTTTTTAACAGCCAGATAAAGATCAGGCATGAATTATTTGAACAGTAGCTCTAGGAATATTTTTAAAAGTAAGCACTGAATCTCTTCTGTATTTAAATGACACAAAATATTATGTTTATTTAGGCTCAGAGGTTCTCATTTAGGAAACTGTGAAGAGAAGGGTTGAACATTTAGCTCATACTAATAGGGAACTTGCTTGGAATAGTAATAATTTTTAACAGCTGAGTGGAGTAGTAAATAAAACCTCTTTTCTCCATACACCAGGGGTTAGTGCTTCCTGAAATGGAGCTTTGACTTAAACAGTGATGGCTTCAGTAAGTGTGTAGCCCACAGGACGTTTGGGTTGATTTTGCCCTGGAACTGATTATTGGCTCAGCAAAATACTAAGCAAGTGTGTGCTTACTCTCTGTCTCACTGAAGGTCTTTTATATAGGTAACATTTACACCTACCTAGATGCCCTTTAAGTGGAGCAGTGTTTAGAATCTATTTCAGAAAAAGCTCAAAAAGAATAAAAAGGATGAGACCCTAAAAAGAAGGACGCCAAACTCCATGTGAAAAAACCAACAAAGAAAGGAAGTATTTCAAAAGATGTGGTCTGGGATGTTTTCTTAGAGCAAACACAATTTCAGAGTAGAAGAAAAACCTTTTATACCCTAAATCCAGGGTTTTCTAGTCATCTCCAGGGATGATAAAGATGTGTTTGCTACACTAGAATTCTTCTCTGGACCTTGAAGAAGTTAAATGCAGGGAGCAGAGATTGGCATTAAGGTGTTAATAGGAGATTTCTGCTTTTATTCTCTTGCATGGGAATAGAGTGCATCACTAGCTGACCCAAAGCTGGAAGAATTTTAAAACGTGTAGGTGGAAGAATGCCACCATAGCTAAAGCAGTCTCTTGCCTTCCTCTGACCCCAACCTGTGACCGGGCCTGTAACACTACAGACAAGCTATGTTTCTTCCACTATATGCATTTTTCTTTACTCTTTGTTTCATCTTAAACAAGTCACGCAACATTTTGAGACACAGGCTACCTCAGAAGCAGGACAAAAGAATTATTCCCAACACCTGTTAAAGCACATTAGCTCCTTCCATGAAAGGAGCTGGTTAAGTACAAAGTGTCGGCACTGTATTGTTGAACACTTCTGTCAAGTTATTTTCTATGAGGCATTGTATTTTTCTCTGCATTTTCCAAATTGAATTTCACTTTTCTTTCTTTGCAGGATGTTTTAGCCTCTTAAGGCCCTTTTATGCTTTCCGCAATAGCTCAATGACTTCACAGTTTTACAAAAATAATATTTCATTTGTGCCAAAAATATGTGCTGAAGAAACAAAAAGTTAAGTACAGTAGGCTCTACCAGCTTGTCAAAGATCAGCCTTGGAGAATAATCAGCAGAGACTGGGTGAGCTACACAGCTCTCTGTGTGTGATGTGTATGTGGCATGGAGAAAGGTGAAAGACAAGGGATTTAAAAATCATAACTTTGCGATGGCTTGATAGGAGACATTGTAAAGAGGGGAAATACCAATTCATAATGTGAAAGTGTTTCTGTCTACTTCCAAATCCTTTTGTGCTCATTAATTTTCCTCATACAGGATACTGGAAGGATTCACTTATCTCTGGCAAAACTGGGCATGTATGCCAGGTCTGGATGCAGTTCCAAGCAGTTCGGAAATAAATTGATTCTGAGAAAACACCTACCTATCTATTCAGATTGTATTTTCTCAGATTGTTCTTCCACATGATTTTTATCATCTCAGAGGATATTTTGAAAGATCTGAAACCTAGTCATGAAGAGAAGGCTGTTAGCAGTGCTGACGGCAATCAAAAGAGTAAATCTATGGCTGTGGATGATCTCAAATACTTCTGGAGTGACAACTTAGAAAAAGATTATTAGAAACCACAACATAAGCTGGAAGTTTAGCACTATAGCCAAGTTCAGCAAGCAAGTTGTTGCAACTGAGTTCTGTCTCAGTGCACCTGGAAACTTAGTTCCTTTTTGGTTCTGCATCCCAAGCACAGGGAAAGTCCTGATGGGTTGGTGACTTCAGTGCTCAGCCCATCTGCTCAACTTGACCATGTGCGATGAGTCCAACAGCCAAGTTCCTACTTTTGTTTTGTAGGAAAGCAGCACACCCATTTGTTCATGTGCTCAAAAGCTCAAAAGCAAAACATGAGAACAAGTGCAATAATTTCCATCTGTCAACTTTTGTATAAACATTAGGATTATAATGTGAAAGTGTTTGCTGCAAGGTTACCTAAGATAAATTCTAATGGATTTCATTTTGCAGTTATGGAAAAAGTCCATTGAACTAAACGTTCTTTATACCAAAATGCTTTCCACTTACACAGAAATAAGAAACTCAGTAAATAACATTTTACTAGCCTTTGTTGCTGCTGTGGCCTGCAGTTAAAACTAAGATTATGGTCTTGAACAAAGCAGCTTTTCAGAAATACTAAAATTTGTCACATTAATTTCAACTATTGAAACTGTTAAAAGCTTTTGTCGAGTAGATTGTTGAATTGCTACCACAACATTTATTATCTTCTGAGATAACTAAGGCATATATATGAAGTTTGAAGGAGCTGTTGGTTCAGGTATTGCAATTTTGGGATGGCTAACAGGAGATTAAAAGACAAGTAACAGTGTTGATCAATCATCTGACTGACTTGCGTATTGTACGGTTATGGGAGACTGTATCTAGGCCAATGGTCCAGTAATAATTGCATCATTTTATAAGAAGTTTGTAAAATGGCATGTTTAGCTCTGATATGAGCATTAAGTTAGGCCATTGCCTAGCACGATGTGGGCATTATGCTCTGCCTGGTGATGTGTTGATATGCAAACCAGAGCAAGGGTGTAAATAAAGATCCTTTTCTCTCATTCTTTAAAAAAGCAGTGCATTAAGGCATCCCCAGCTGAGTATGGGATAGAAGGAAGCAGTAAACACTGTCGGTTTGGGCATCAGAATCACTGGAAGGAGTGTAAATGGCAGAAAAGTGTGTTTTACATGAATCTGTGGTATTCCCACCTTGCTCAGACAGCATTAGTAGAAGATAGTTCCATTGTACACAATAGTGTTATTGTGGCTGCAAGGGTAGGAGGATCTATCATTCTTGTCTCCTGGAAAAAAAAGATCATTCTCTGTATTTCAAGAAGGAATTACTGCATTATTACTGTATTATTGAACATCTGACTTCTATTTTAAAAGCCCTAGAAGACAAGATTTGTATTTATTCTCTTCCCAGATTATTGTATTGCTGAATACAGGGCAGTTTTCCTGGAAATATGCATAAGTGCTTCTTCCTGATTTAATCCTAAAATTATTCTTATTTTTTTTTTGCGTGTTAAAATATCTCTTCCCCTAAATGGCTTTAGTAGTCTTCAAATACTTGTGGGACACTGACTTACTCCTATAAAGAAGCAGCTATTTTATAATAAATACATCTAATCCTTTTCACACTAAACCACGTTGTGCTCCCCCTTATCCTCTTTATCTGATTTAGCATTGCTGTTTAGATAACATAGTGCAGCTAATTGAATCTGGTGATTCAAATGCAGTCTCACTCAAGTGCTAAGGAAAGACATGCACCAATTGCTAAAAAAAAGGTGTTTTAAAAGGGTAGGAAATAATTCAATCATCAAAAAACCTGAAAGATATCATCTTTGACTTTATTAAATTGAAGTTCAGTATCAGTAAACAGCTTAAAAGACTTAAAAAGGCTTAAAAGACTGTGAATCCACTAAAACAAATACAGCTATTTTGCCTACATTCTGCATGTTGTTTTTAACTAATATATCTTTTTGTTCAGTGGGGATTATTTTCCCCTTCAAGTGTCCACGACCTTGTGTATTTAATTTTCAAACATGGGACATATACTTCGGCATTCAATGCTGGCAAGGCTTGACTGCCACAGATACAAGTGATATGATCACTGATATAAGTCAATTTACTCAAGCTGTATTTTTTCAGTTTCCTCTAAAATCCAGGAGTGGCTGAGTTAAAAGTTGAGGGCACCTTCTTTTCCTTCACTAAGGGTACAAGACTGCATACATCTCCTTTCTTTCAAACATACTTACTAAAAATCCAAACATTATAGAATGTATCCTTCCTACAGGAGATCTGTAGATACTATTTATGTGGATAGATTGTCACTCTCTGATGAAACGCAACAGCACTGAAGATATGGCAACAATCCCAAGTTGTTTATTTTTTATTTCCTTAACAAAGGCTTTCTCTTTTGGAATAAACACTTTCTTGCTTCTTCCTATTAATTCACAAGCTCATTTGCACTGCATATGTGTCATGCAAATTCACAATGTTTTCATTTATTTTCTTTATCTGATATTTAGTGTGGATGAATGTGATTAAAATTACAAAATGCATATTTTGGAGCTGAATCTTTAAAGAGAGATTTTGCCTTGTACCTTCACCAGCTCCACAGCAGATATTATCACCAGGAACAGATTGCAAAGGGTACTTACTATATGGAATTCATCAAGAAAAAACTCTATGGTACTTTCTTCCCCTTCCTGGATGGAAAGGATTAGATTCTCAGCAGTTATAACCAGCATAAGTTATACTGTAACTTTAAAAAGCATTATGTTGACGTTCATTTTAGCACTTCAGAGAACTGAAAATATAGAGGTGCCATAAATATAAGAGCATATGTTAGTCCTTTGCAGAATGAGTCTGTTTTATTTGGGATAGCAGTAACTGTGCATGTGCCGCTGAGCTGATCTGGCCATCAGCAGGAAGTCTGACACACAAAAAATGTATCAGAGTTACTGCATCCAAATGTTCGCCGTCTGCTTGGTGCATAGGCGAGCATCCCAAGAAAGGAAGACTTTATGCATGTGCACTTTGGAGCTAATCTAAATTTATGCTGTGGACATTTGCCTGTGGTTTTCTGAACATGAGGCAACATGGACAGGGCTCCGGCGACTGTACCAACCAACATTTTTAGGTAGAGACAGAGGTGTTTGCAGAGGAGATGTACTCTATGGTATTTGTCTTGTGTTTTGCAGCCTAGTGCTTGGCACGTAAAGCTGGACAGAAAATCATCTATTTTGCATAGGATCTGCACAGACAGTAACACCATTGAAATAATCATTCATATGATAGGTCAGGAAATGTACAGTACTGCAAATAAATAGAAGAATTTAGATTTGGCTGCAGCTCTGTTTTGATGATATCACAACTTTAAAATCATCTTATTCACACTGAAAACCTAATGTTTCAAAGAACTCCGTTGCAGTAGAGTTGTTTTATCCCATTTCCCTCAGTTAGTCATTCCAGAAATTTTAAGCTCAGACCATAATTAGTATGCTTTGGTTGTGTATGTATAAAATTATGCTTTTATTGTCACATGCTCAGATCAAAGGTAACACTGATCTGGTGAATGTGTTAATCACTGTTCTCAGAAGTGTTTTATCTGATGCATTGCTGAGATAGATTATTAGTGCTGCTGGGGAGGTTTTTGCATGCCTACCTGTAACTTATCACCTGCATTGATGGTTCTTGCCATAGTTGACAGTACTGCTGTCACTTTCTTCAGGTAGGTTGTGGATGCCTCATCCCTGGAAGTGTTCAACGCCCGGTTGGATGGGGCCTTGAGCAGGCTGATCTAGTGGGAGGTGTCCCTGTCCATGGCAGGGAGGTTGGAACTGGATGATCTTTAAGATCACTTCCTACAAAACTGTCCTATGATTCTATTATTATTCTAATGATGTGGTATGTGTCTATGATTTTTCTGAAGAATTTTTTCTAAAATAGGAAATGATTTTTACTCCAGTCTAACTCTAAGAAAAAGGTTTTCAGCTGTAGTTCTAAGAGTTGTTCAAAGCCTGTTCATTCCTTTGTTCAACAGCAAATGCTGGAGCCAGTATCTTAGGTTTTCATGCCCTTGGGTTCTAATTCATCTAGGTGCTTTAGATTCACGTGTACATTAGAAACTAAATCAGTATTTTTGATTAAGCATGCATATAACCGTTTTGGTCTCATGAGGTATAAAATGTTTATTGTTTTGCATGTGTGATTTTAGAATCTGAAAGCTTAGTGATGATATCAGAATGTTTTCAAGAAGTGACTTAAAACAGGCTTATGTGGACAGCAAAAGTCAAATATATCAGGAGTTAGATAAGAGGTTATAGAGAGACTAAAACTTGAGCTCTGCAGAAGTTGTACTTTTCTTCCTGTTTTACCAAAATCTTGAGAAAAATGAGTACTTATTGGTTTCCTAAAGTAATCTATCCACAGATGGACATTTTGCAGAATAGGTAAAACATGCAAGCTGAGTGCTTCTGAAATTTTAAAAAATACTTTTTTTCTGTTGTGTAGAGACATTTGTTCGTGCTTGTGCATTGTAACACCCTTAGATTCCAGTGTAGAAAAGCTGAAATCTCAGTGAAACAAAAAAGAAGCATTTTGCTGTATGGGAATCCATTCTGTTTAGTTTTTAACATCTAAAAGACTACTGAATGTGTGCTATTTATCCGAGGCCCTGTTAACAGTCAGTAAAGAGGAAAAGGCAGCTCAAGAAGGTGATACTTCTTATATTAAAACAGCCATCTGTGTGTAATCAGATTCATACCAAATGTCTGACCCAGAAATGTAAACACCTTATTTTTAAACACCTAAGCTAAGTTAGATGGAACCAGCCTAAGTCAGGCAACTGTTCTTCTACTTCAGTATCACTTAGGTGAGGAGTTCAGATTAGCATTTTACCTTCAGTGGGCAAAGTTAAAAAATGACTTCTGAGGTGGTAAAGTTTGTTTAGCTTTGTACAGTTTGTTGGTTAGGCAGTAGCCTAGTTGTATTTGGTCTTTGTTACAGAAAAAATCCAAAACAGGTTTAAGGAAATCCAAATGCAAATTCTGAATGCTACAACAAGCAAGTAATTTTCAAGAAATATTCTCTATCAAATCCATGTCTGCATAAAGACAGATTTTGCGTCTTTACATAGAGACTGATATTCAAATTTAATCTATTCTTCGTGAAGTATTAATTTTTCTTGTGGATAAAGAGAATTCTTCTGTAGTATTCTTTCTAAATTTCTTCCCTAAGATAGTTAAGGCATTTGATTATCACCTATTTTCTCATAAAAACAATGTAAAGACAAAGTTAAAATAATTTTATCTCATTCCATGGAGTCTTTATTCATAGAAAACAAAAAGCAGAGCTTATAAATAAAGTCAGATGCAGCTAGAGAAAATTCTGGTTTTCCAGGTTGCACAGCCCCAGAAAGATGATGGTGTACAAGATGGTGCACTTCACTATTGCAGGTCTGACACACTTTACAGAGCCAGAGAGAAAGCAACGTATGCCTACAAAAGGAATAGTGGTATAATAAAGGAAGTGAGAGCTCATTTACATTAGCCCTTTATCACTACTGCAATATAACTCAGTATTTAATACGAAGGTCTTTGTTCATCACCTTCCCCTATGGAGGAAGCCTGGGGCAGGCGGTGCTTTGCTTGCTCCCGTACTGCCACCGGCTTTGATGCCTCTGCGCCATGCAGGAGGGCAGTGCAAAAGACTGCTGGCTTCGGGTGACCTGTGCTAAGATCAGACTGGTCCTATTCATAATGTAAAGCAGTACTAAAGCAGGAGTGGGGAGGAGAGAAGGAAAAGACATAAGAATCCCTGGGTGAGAGCAAGAGGAGAAGTTAGTAGCAGCACCACCACCTCCTTGCCTGTACAGCTCTGTAGGCAAGGCTGTGTTTATATAGTTGCGTATCCAACAGAGTTTGTTGCTTATTTTCTGTCCCTTTGGGCTAGCAAAGAATTGGGTCTATTGTAGGAGCTGTGTCCCTGGCAGGCCCTGAAGTGATCTGCCTGCCAGAGCCCAGCGGACCATAGCTTGGAGCATCTTATGAAGCATCATCTGGGAAATATCTCTGCAGCTTAAGAGGTTCAATATGCAATCACAACACAAATGAATGATCTGGACAGTACAATGACATTACTTAATTGTTACCTTCTGCTACTTGATTTTTCTTTATTAATATATTTGCTCACCTGGATGCTGCAAGAGAACACCACTTTTATGATAGTATCTGACCAGAGCTTTTACAGAAGGAGAGTGTGCCTTGTTGTCTGGTGCTTTTAAGATATATTTTATAAGGAAAGCTTTTTTAAAAAAATAAGTAATAGAGTGCAAAGTCTACTGGTCTGTGTATCAGGGTTTCTGGAGAGAGTGTCTTTAGGTACTAAATTTTGTTCCTGCCAATAGAGGTGATCATAGTTGGCATCTGGACATCAAGTGAATGTGGATGCTCCAAAGAAAACCAAGAAGGGTCAAATAGTCAGTAACTCTCTGTGATAGGTTAATTTATTCCTGCCTTGCAGTCAGAATAATTCAGCATTTTTGTCACTGCATCTGCTGCTCTGTAGTTTTAAGTTCTTCCAAGGCTGGATTTATTTAAGCATACACTGCATGACAGTGGACATCTGATGTGACTCCTTAGTGCTGCAGGCTTCCACTGCCCAGGCAGTATTTAGAAAGATCTAGAAATAGAGATTTATGGATAATTTTTTTCAAGAGAAAAATACTCCAATTTTTCTGCCTTCTAATGAACAAACTGTTTTGAGGAACACATAGCTATTTGCAGAAAATGTTTTTGTGCCAGTGCCAGTGTTTATCTAAGTTGCCTGCCTGGTTTGTCTGGAAAAATGCTAATGCTGTTTTATGAAATGATTTTGAACTTTGAGGTGGTTTGGAACGGACTGCTATTATGGTTGCAATTGTATTTTATTTCTTCAGCTTTCATAGGAGCATGTTACTATTCAGTACCATTGCTGAGGTCTCTAAAAGTTACTGTAATGCCACTTCTAAAGGGCTGAGGTTGCCTTTTGAGTAATTTCTTGAATTCAGATTGACAAATCACATTGCACAGCTCTTTGAGTGTTTGAGATGTTTGATACTATAGTTACATGGCTTTGAACTGCCTCCCTACCCTTCTACCATTTTCAGAATTCACACAAATTTTGCTCTGGTATTCAAATAAATTTTAAACTGAAATAAGGGGCTAAGGAGAAGTGGTCTTGTTAATCTGTGGTGTTAGGTTATACATGTACATTGTAGGTAAATTCAGGTTAATAAGGTGGTACATGATATGATCGAAGATTTATCCTTTTCTCACTCCTCAAATGTATCTGATTTTCACTTTTCTTAAAACAAGGCCTATGTAAGTTGCTCGCTATTGCTGAAGAACAAGGTAGCCTTGAGGTGATGTCATTTGTCTCTGAGGTAATATCAGATTCTCATGATTTTTCAGAATACAACAAAATGACATTTCTAACATTTATCTTTTTCTCCCATCTTTCTGACCTTTAGGTGCTGAATTTCCTGTCTTTTCATACACATTTTCTCTCTTTCATTTTTCTATTATAAAGGAAGGAAGTTCCTATTATAAAAGTTCCTATTATTCAAGTTCCTTTTTCCCCATTATACAGGAAAACATTCCAAAATATAAACACAAGCACAAGCAGCAGTTGTGAGCACTGTTTATGTATAAATTAGGTGAGTGGTATGTGAGCATCCACCAGATGTGGAGCTGATGATCACGTGGCAGCATTCTGAAGCAGAAGATGAATTATACTTAAACGCTGTTCACCAGTCTTTAATTTGTCCCTGTCAGAGAAACCAATATTTTGAAAGTCTCAGCTGCTTCAGATGGCTGACCTTTAATAAATATGCACTACTACAAATAATTTTCTTTCTTCTGGCAATTTACAGTACTCTGTCCTCTTTGGCACAAAATATGCAACCAACCACTGTATTTTCAACTGGTGTTCAAATTAGGTGAGTGAGAATTAAGTTTGGTGTCCCATATCCCTGAAAGCTTTCCATTGTGGTAAAGGGTTTGTTCATAGTTCTGAAATGTCTTAGGTATATGAATAGCAAATATAATCTAATCAGTTGTCTAATATCAGAAAGAGAGTATGTTTAAACACTGTGACATTTTTATATGTGAATAAGTTTTTATGTATAAATGTATAGGCCACGAAAAAAGTAGCTACTTCTCAATACTATGCATTTGAACTTATTTTGACTGAAAAAGCCTTAAAAAAGCAGGTCCTAAACACAGTTTGTATTTTTAGAAATGCTTACATAAAACATTAGATATATTTAGTTTTCAGAAAGTAATGAAAAAAAGCTCAATAACAATAGCTGTCTTCAAGCAAACACGCTTAGTATGTTACAATGATAAAAATATAGCTTATAAAGGTAAGACAAGACAGTGATAGTTAGAAGAACTAAAAGAACTTTTTACCAGTTATTTAATATTTAATATTTCTATTTTGTGCATTACTTGCACATTTGTGCCTGCTTAGTCAATCAGAAAGTTTAAAAGAACTAACTGTCCCCAGGATAACACAGGAATAAGGGAATGGACAAAAATAAAAGTGATAAATGGTTACATTTGGTGATGGTGATGTGACTTCTGTGAAATTTTCAGCTTACAGGCTCTTTGAGGTGGCTTGCAAGCCATAATAACCAGGAGATAATATAATATTTTTCTAGAATTTCCTTTCTTGGCTTCTCACTCTCTCAGGTAATCAGGTAAAATATACTGTGTCTTCCTGAAAACTGAGTTGTTTCCAGGTAGTGTGGAGGTGTAGCTGCTGCTACCTTCAGGCTGGGACAGGACTAGATGCCTTCTCAAGTTCCCTTCTGGGGAACTCCTCTAGCAACGAGAGAAGTTTCATCCCAATTATGCTCATTAGACCTCCATGGTAGTTCCTGAACAGCTAAACCATTTTTGAAAGATGTTCAATTCCTTGATCACTGTTTCTGTTTTGCTATCAGGATGAGCTATGCATGAAACACTATGCATTGCCTCTTGTCTACCATGGATCCATTATAGCCTGTAAGAGGATCACTGAGGCTTAGCAGGAGCCATTAATGCACTTATACACCCATCGCAGTTTACTTGCTCTTTTTGCTAAAATCCTCTGCTTTGGAGTCAGATGAAGATTATACATATCATTGTTGGAATGAGTTAAACATTTACCGGATCAAAATTTGATCCCTATGCTAGGATGAGGCTCACAGATATAAACAGCATTCAGTGAATCCGCCAGCTTTGAATAGAATGAGAAGAGAACAGATAAGGTACTTTAAGAAACAGACCTTCTCTAATCTAATCTACTCTGTGTATAACTTGATTTTATTCTGACTCAGAGGAAAGGTGATTTTTTTTTTTTTGACATCTTTGCAGAAGCCAGATCAGTAGCCTTTCGATCTTGAGAACTATGTATTTTAATTAGTTTAATATCCTGGAGTCTGCAAATGTAGGTCCCTTGGTGTGAAAGCTGGGACAAAGGAGATGTCATGAAGACTGTCCATGGAAGTTACATAGTTTACAGGATAGTAGTTACCAACTTCTGAGGATCCCACTGGGGATATTGCACGCTTTAAGGGTTTTACCTAAATAACTTCTGTCAAGGCCAGATTTGTTACGAAGTCCATAAAATCAGCAAAATGAGAAACAAGAAAAGAAAAACCTTTTCAAGAAAATATCATCTTATCCTCAGACAAATTCGTTTGCCTACAAATTTCTCAATCCTCCTACATAATTTGGCAGCAGAATTAAAAGGGTTGGGATTTTTTTTTTTTTTTTTTTGTGGTGCAGAGCTGATTTTAATCTTCCTGACGAGGTTATATGGCAAACCCCTGCCCTCTTTCCCTGTTCTTCCTTCTGCAGCAAGGATCTGAATCCTCAAAATATTGTCTCCAAGACTTTTTAGACGCTTTTTTTTAGACACTAAGGGTACATCTACTGCTAAATAAAAGAAAACCAAGGACCTTCATATACTTAGAGGAGACTGGCTGTCTGGAAACAATGTGTACCTGGCCTTTGTTCTTCTCTGGGCTCTGTGTGGGGAACGTGTTGCTGCCCTTCAGAGCAATATATCTGTGCATGGTACCCAGGCAGTTGCAATCCCCAGGTAAGGAGTGTGCGCTTAACCCTGCAAAACCTGGCACACAGTTGAAGCACACCACGTGGTGATTCTTTCTACTACCTTTTGACACTGTTAATACTTTGTGGTGTGAAGAGTCCATGGAAGAATTGACAAGGATTTTTTTGCAGTGGGCAGTCAATGCAGGCTTCAGCTGTGTGAGGAAATATCAAATAAGCAGTGGGAAAACTTCTGTGATTAAGCAGTGTAGGTGTACCATAAGAATCTGGCAAGTTGAGGTGCAACATTCAAAGTTTGCCTTTGAGCTGTGTGGCTGAGGTGACAATGTGGGTTCTTGAGCTATTTCATTTTTTCTGCAAGCAAAGTTTCTGGGGGAAACATTTACATGACTGCACTTCTTCTAATATCAGAATGGTGCCACATAGGCATGTCTATCTGTCTGCTATTGCCAGGGTAGTCTTTGTCTTATAGTTCTTGAATGTGGCCAGCTAAGGTACCAAAATACCCTCTTGCTACCTTAAACATCATCATGTCTTTCTGCAGGTCATGACCTGTAGCATTCATAGTTGGATCTTCTTTTGACTGTCTGAAATGTATTTCCTCCTTTAGGACTTCAAATCCAGCCTTTTAAACAGACTGCCTGTTTCTGTAATCCTCCTCTACATGTTTTATCTCCCTTTTGGGAGACCCGATAAATGCATAGTATATTCAGGAAGTCCACACAACCTGAAAGAGGTTTATTTTATCTTTTACTTCTCTCTCTAGTTTCTAGTTCCTATGTAAACTTCTTGGTAAGGATAAGTAGAAAATATATAATTGTTACAGCCAAGGGATTTCTAGCCATGTACAGTGATTTCTGATGTCTAAAATTCTTACAATGAGGTTTGAGCCTTGCTGCACTGCAGTCTTTGACTTCCGCTGACCTTTAAGAGAGACTTGCAAAACAGTTATTATAATCTTTCTGCCGGCACAGATTTTCTTATGCTTTCTGCTATAATATATGTACAAAGTGAAATGGAAAAACAAAGTTGTATTTGTTAAAAAATTGCTATCCCTCAGCAAGTATTTGGTATCTTATTGAAGCTGTGTTATCCAGTTCCTCACCAGTACCTCAATTTGCCTTCTGGGGTTTAGTGAGGGGTATCACTGGGGACTTATATGGCAAAATCTGCAAGGAGATGGATCTCTGTGCTCCTACAGAGTCCTAAGAGATCAGAGTTGCTGTCTACACGTGTATTAAGTAGCACTTTTGGCAACACAGTCCCGTACAGAAGTGATCAATATGAATGTCTTTCATTTATGTATTTGATGCATAGATTAATCAGGTCAGTTAATTCTTGCATGGAAAATTCAGGATTTATACATTAAGACATATCTTGCTCTTAATGGAGAGTCTCTTCTTTTCTCCCAAGGATGGGAGATGATATCCTAAGGTTCTTGATGTCTTTCTTTTCTTGCCCATTCTTAGCTCCTAGAATTGATAGCAGGTGAATTATAAGCCTTTATTTTTCATGTAGATTAAAAATCACTAAGGCAGTAACCCTTGCAAAGGAACCAGGGACGCAATAGTCAACAGTGAAGACTGATGCTCTTGGGTCCAATCACCAAGGCATCTTAGAGGCATCTTAAAGAAAAGGCTCCAGCTGACATATAACCACTTGCACAATATTTCTTTCCCTTTTAAGATGTGTCAAATGCTGGAGTGTGAGCAATATTTTTTAATATGCAGCCACTTATTATTTTGTCTGAAAGGAACAGTACAGTAGAGGAATAAAGATTGGATATTTTGCAAACAAACAATGTGATATAAAATATAAAGCTTTGTTTTAGCTTTCCTATTAAATTATCCTATTACCATGAGCACAAAAAGAGCTGCTGCAGGGAAGTCAGTGTAAGGAGTGTCCGTTCATTGCTGTCATCTTGAACTGTAGTTTGTTCTTCCGTGTGCTTAATCAGGATTTTGCAGTATTCAACTTCCGATGAACATGGAACAAAGCCAAAATTTGAATATACTTGTCCAGATTGATTGAAGAATGGGATTAGAGAATATATTTTCAAATTAATGTAATAATACATCATCCTTCACTACAACAGGAGTTTCTAATCACTCTGGAGCTGCTGTGGAATGTGTTTGTTTTATGCACGTGGTTTTGTTTGTTTATAACATTCTGCAAGTCCACAGGCCATCTTTTTTCCCCAAAAAAAATTCCTTATCCTTCGCTAACCTCAAAATTTTAAGACAGTTTGTGGCTAAACTACCTTGGTCTCTTGTCTGCCCTGATAAGACCAGATTTTCTAAGCGGTTTTCTCTTTCTTGGTTAATTTTGCCCACCTCTGCCTTTCTTTCTGGATCTCCTGAAAAATAGCAAGGATTTCACTAGCAAGGTAGTGTGCTTGAAATCTCTTTAACCAGTGCTGCTGCAGCTGAATAGTCCCTCACTGTTCTTCTCTCCGGCAGCTCATAGTCACTAGTGAGTCCTTACAGATGCTCCTGCTCTCTACCATGACTCTACCTCCTAACATGACTCTGCCCCATAACATGACTCTGCCTACTCTTCCAGGTTGTGAATATGGCTCCTAGTTGGATGGCTTTGCTCAGAGGTTTGGATTTAAGGGGTAAAATATTTTTCAGACTATCATCCATTGCTTTCAGAGTGAATGGTGCAGCTAGTATCAAAGGGTGTCCTTTACAGTCTACAGGAAAGTATTTCTGCAATCATTGAGTTAAACCACTGCTTTAAATAGACACTTCAATTCTTCAGCCAAATTCTATTAGATAATGAAACTATAACTCCTAGCAGTGAATTGACTTGGTAGTATACTCATTTTTTTTTTGCACTCCTAATGGAAGTTGCAGGACAGGCTCAAAATGACTGTTAGATAATCTAATCTGCCCTTTTTTCTTTGACATAAATTATTACATACACATCGGTGAACTCTGCATGCCAAGGCCGGGTCAGGAAGAGGAGACGTCCAGAGTAGAGACATCAGTGCACAATTTATATAAATTTAGTATTTCATTTACCAGAGCTTGAGACTTTCCAATGTGTTGGTTTTCTCTTTTGTCATGAATAACATTGTGCGTACCATATGCTTTCCCAAATGAGAACTGTGCATTCAGTTGACGACAGAACTAGACATACACCTTTACAAAAAGTAGATTAGAACAAAAAGGTAAATAGACAGAGCTGAGGTACTGGAGCGGGCTGTCATATCTTGCTGATCTGTAGAGTTGTGTGTTTTCATTTTTCCTAATACTATGTTGACACTCTGTCAAGTGTCTGCCCCAAATGCGTAGAAGAATTGGTAGAAAATATTACATAAATGGAATATGAGAATTTACTACTGCTTTTGAGAAAACAGTTAATTTGACTTGTTCTTTGCAGGCACATTTTATTGAAATGAATTTATTAATCACTTAATCTTTACTTTTTGCTTGGATTTTTATAGGCACTTTCACCTCAGATGTCAGGATTTTTTGTTGTTTTTAAGGGCTTGATTCAATAAAAAGAGAATTTGGTTTCATACACCAAATGATGCAGGATGTGCTGAGATATATAGAAAATATGTTCCCTGAGATGCTGGGAATATCAGTTTATATACATGATTTACAGGAGCTACTTAGGTCTGAATCTTCTAAAGGTAATACAGGAGATGAGGATATCAGATATGCTGAATAATGAAATGTATTTCATTTCAAAAGAATACAGAAGTGACAGTTACTCCCATGTCTTATTTGCATATGTTTTGTGGCAATCTCTCAATGAACAGATAGATAAAAGTAAATAAATAACCAGGAGATATTCTGAGGCCGCTTTTTGGACATTGTATTCCAAACCGACAGATATAAATAACAAAAGAAGGTAAATGTCAGATTGCATCCCATCCCAGCACAGCCCTAGTTAATTTAGGTACCAGAGATTGTGTTCTGAAGGGGTGTTTTCCTGCCCTATGGCAGACTGCAAGCAACCACATTTTCCCTTGAGCTTCCTTTAATTTGGGTATGCTTTAGTTCAGGCTTCTTTGTTGTCTTCTCCTTGATCAAAAAAAGGGCTTGTGGTCTCTTAATGCTTCACAGTGAGACTGTAGTTTCAGCTGCATGACAAGCAGTGTGAATTGGGGTCTCGTGAGCACACTGCCAGCCAGAAGCAGCACCACTCAGGGACTCAATCTTTCCTGTGCTTTCCTGAGACACCAGAGACACTGAGCATCCACCTTGCAGAAGCTCCAAACTCTAACTTAGTACAAGAACATATGCAGGATCCAATTTAGTGCTCTGTATGCTCTCCTTTCTCTCATCTAGTTTTAAAGAAGAGTATCTTTAAAAAATTCAGCATCCTTTTCTAGTTTGTTTCACTGAGGAGTCTTGATAGATGGACTGATGTTCCTTGTCTGGTACTGAGTTACTTTTTGTTTTTAATTTGCCTGGCTTCACTCACCTAACCACCTTCATTGATGTTGTTTTCGTTTAAACGCAAAATTTTCAGGATTTGAAATCTCCATTAGTTAGTATTGTCACCACTGCTTTAGATTTCATATTAAAATGGAGGTGACATTAATAGTAGATAAGTCAGGCTATTCTCACAATTAAAATATAAGCTGTAGTTTAACAAAGATGTATGCAAGGAGTTCATAAAATCAGACTAGGATCCACACCTTCATAATACAGTGTTCATATGGTCACACGGTAATTATATTTTATGAACTCTATCGCATCAAACTGTGAATGTCTTAAATTTCTGCAGATACTATTACCACCTGCGGTTTTTCAAACAGAGAAACCTAACACATTATCAGCATAGGAATTCAGGCAGTAATAAAAAGTGGGCAACTGTGGAATTGATGTTTTTCATTACAACTACAAAAAAGTCTAGTAAAATAGTTTTACCAATAACCCGAGGAAGAGCTGGGAATTTCCTGAGGTTCAGCCACTGTCCAGTAAGTGGTTACTGGGGATGATGACCAGTCCAATGACAGGTCTGAACCAGCTGAGATTAATGGGTTTTCAGTTGCTGGGTACAGCTGAAATTCATATGCAGGCTACCAGCTGCCTCAGGCACCTCAGCGTGTAGCAGTCTGGCTCTGTCTTCTTAAATGCTACATGAGGATGAGATGCAGGCTCCAAAAGTACCTAGGCTGTCACTAAAAGTATTGCCCTTTGCTTCTAGTGGCCTTTGTCAAATGTAAGTAATCATCAATTTCAGCTCTTATTTTTTGCTGGATTTTTTTTGCCACTTTGAACCCTTGGGTTGCCTGCACCAGAGTAACCCTTGGATGGACGGGCAAAGCGACTACGTGCTTTGGTAGGACTGACTTTTCTTCCAATTGAATTTCATCCTGCTAATTCAAATAACGTCTTTTCTTGCCAACACCAGATGATGTATATTACTGAAGCTGAAACAACAGCAGATTATACTTAGCTGTACTGAAGCAAAATCCAGTGCTAGGTAAAACAGGAGAGTAATGCCTGAATCACTTGTTTGGAGCTTTTTTTTCATTCTAAGTATGTGCCTGCAGAAGTACATACACATATATGCAAACTATTTTTGTCAAAGGCATTTCAAACATAACCACAAGCAATTGAAATTTGAATTTACTGTCAATGACGTCTCACAATTTTATGCTCAAATATTAGTGATTGGGAGATGCACTTTTATGTAAATGTACTTTTTTTTAGAGAACATGAGGGTACAGATTCTTGTGTGGAGGTAAAAATACGAACTATATAGCAAAAAAATATTAACTTAGGCAATATGTTAATTATTCCACTGCTTGCCCTCAAAGAAAAGCAGGAAAAAAAAAAGAAACACTGAGAAATATGAAAGAAGTTATAAATGCACTTCTGCTGTGGGCTTCTTATCTTTATGTCTTTGCAATTATAGGTTGGACATAATTAAGGTTAAGGAGGTTGTGGAGAGGAGGGTGCTGGCCTCTTCTCCCAAGTGACAGGGGACAGGACAAGAGGGAATGGCCTCAAGCTGTGCCAGGGGAGATTTAGGCTGAACATTAGGAAAAAGTTTTTCACGGAAAGGGTTATTGGGCACTGGCAGAGGCTGCCCAGGGAGGTGGTTGAGTCACCTTCCCTGGAGGTGTTTAAGGCACAGGTGGATGAGGTGCTAAGGGGCATGGTTTAGTGTTTGATAGGAATGGTTGGACTTGATGATCCGGTGGGTCTCTTCCAACCTGGTTATTCTATGATTCTATGATTCTATTATGAAGTTAAAGCTCTCAAGATTTCAAGGCACCACAACAGATTAAGCAATGAAAGTTATGATCTGATCATATCCTCTACAAAACAGCCCTCTGACTTTGCTCAGTGTTGTAAGATATGCATCAGCTATCACATTGGTGCTGTGACTGCATACTACACAGTAACAACTATACAATATTTGTGTAATCACCAGGCTTAAGCCACATAACACAAATCTAAACAAATAATTTTCCTTTCCTTGTAAGAGATTTCAAAAGACGTCTGCTCTGCCTGAGATCTTTGCACTAAATGTGGTAAGATAGGGACCTGATAGTCCTGATATCATAGTCTTGATGTTGACTTTGATGCTGTTGTGGTAATATAAACAATAGTACTTAACAGAGCATCAATAATCAATGTTCTCCTATGTCAACACATAGTGTTATCTGTGGCGGAAAACCACCTTGTCATTTGTCTTGTCAGATCACAAGGATCTGCTTCGTTTTGAGGACTTGGCTAGTTTATGATTTATGTTACTTTGGGTCCTTCCATTGGTGGGAGTCTTCAGCAGCTGCTGGAAATATGAGAGATATAATACAGAACAATGAATATTGCTCACAATTGCCACCAAGTCCAGAGCAGATCCGCTCTGCAGCCCCTTTGCACAATATTTGCTGAAGTGGAACACAGAGGCTGTAATACTAGAAAGCTATAAAAAGAATATGACTACATACATGGGTAGAGAGGGTAATAATAACTATACGCATTGCATTTTCTGTTTCATATTTAGGGCAATTTGTCATTCAAAAGGCTCTTGACTTAGAGCTCTCTGATTTTCTCCCTTTATTTATAAAACATAAAAAATAGATACAAAATTTCAGTGTAATAGCTAGGTTATTATTTCTGCTACACTCCCAAGACATTGATTTTTTAATCCAGAATAGTGCAATGTCTTAAGCATTTATGATAAAGCAGCATAAGATGTCTGAACTATGTATAGAAGGTATGCACTGAGGCTTTGTAATATATATGTGGCACAGAGTTTTATTCCTTTACATGTCTGTCTCAAAAGTGGAGGATTATAGTGGAATCTGGGGGCTGTGTTGCTCTCTGTCATTTCAAAAAACAAAAGTTCTAGTCCTCAACCTGAAGGTAAAAGGAAATTTAACTTTTGTATTTGATTTGCCTTGGCACCTTAGAAGATCATGTCATTAACCTTGATGGAATATTTCATGATGTCAGTTCACATCCAAAAATAGTCTGGTGTATTTGCTCACTCCTTGACAGAGCATTTTGAGGCAGGGCACATTCAGGCAGACTTTTTGCTGCACGATGAAGTGTAAGCATCCAATTAGGGATCATTGTTCTCTGAGAAAGTTGATGGCACTCACTGACCTGACCACCCATTTTTATAATTATTACAGAATCACAGAATGGTCAGTGTTGGAATAAACCTTTGGAGATCACCTACTCCACCGCCTCTGCTAAAACAGGTTCACCTATAGCAGGTTGCACAGGAATGTGTCCAGGTGGGTTTTGAATATCTCCGGAGAAGGAGACTCGACAACCTCCCTGGGCAGCCTATTCCAGTGCTCCATCCCCCTCACAGTAGAGTAGTTTTCCACCAGGATAAGGTGGAACTTCCTGTGTTTCAGTTTGTCCTGCCACTGGCATTTCTGAAGGTTGGTCTTAGCAGTAAAGACTGAAACTAAGAAGGCGTTCAGCAACTTCTCCTTCTCTGCATCCTTTATCACAAGGGTACCCACCTCATTTGGCAGTGGGCGCATGTTTTCCCTTGTCTTCCTTTTGCCTCTGATGGTACTTGAAGAAGCCCTTCTGTCCTTGATGTCCTTTGTTAGATTTAATTCCAAGTGGGCCTAGGCCTTACTCGTCGATCCCTACATACTCTGACGATGTTCAGGATGACATTTAAATGACTGGTCTCTATAAGAAGATCTGACAGGTTCTTGTTAACCTATCAAGAGTGCCTCGGTTTGGGAAGGCTGAGACTTTTGAATGATAGTACCAAGCACATTCAAGGAATCCTACTGAAAGAGAAAGGGCCGGACCAAAAAAGGAAGACATCAAAATCTAAATGTGTATCAAGCAGAATTCAGAAGTCAGTACATAAAGTTGTGATGCAGAAACTGCTGTTCATATGCTTCCTAACCCTGGAACAGCAGCATGATTGCTTTTCTCTTTGACTGTAAAAATTCTAAGACACCTGGAATCTGACTTCTGTGAATACAGATGCACTTTCATTATTGATGTGGTTGAATAGAATCATAGAATCATCAAGCTGGAAAACACCTCTTAGATCATTGAGTCCAATCATTCCTATCTGCCACTAAACGTGTCCCTGAGCACCTTGTCTACCCGTCTTTTAAACACCTCCAGGGATGGTGACTCAAACACCTCCCTGGGCAGCCTGTTCCAGTGCCCAATGACCCTTTCTGTGAAAAAAGTCTTTCTGATATCTAGTCTGAACCTCCCCTGGCAGAGCTTGAGGCCATTCCCTCTTGTCCTGTCCCTTGACACTTGGGAGAAGAGGCCAGCACCCTCCTCTCTACAACCTCCTTTCAGGTAGTTGCAGAGAGCAATAAGGTCACCCCTCAGCCTCCTCTTCTCCAGGCTAAACAACCCCAGTTCCCTCAGCGGCTCCTCATAAGACTTGTTCTTCAGCCCCTTCACCAGCTTTGTTGCTCTTCTCCAGACACACTACAGAGCCTTAACATCCTTCTTGTAGCGAGGGGCCCAGAACTGAACACAGGATTCGAGGAGCAGTCTCACCAGTGCCGAGTACAGGGGCAGAATAACCTCCCTGGACCTGCTGGTCACGCCATTTCTGATACAAGCCAAGATGCCATTGGCCTTCTTGGCCACTTGGGCACACTGCTGGCTCATATTCAGTCGGCTGTCAACAAACACCCCCAGGTCCTTCTCCTCCAGGCAGCTTTCTAGCCAGACTTCTCCTAGTCTGTAGCACTGCATAGGGTTGTTGTGCCCCAAGTGCAGGACCCGGCATTTGGCCTTGTTAAACCTCATGCCATTGGACTCTGCCCAGTGGTCCAGCCTGTTCAGATCCCTTTGCAGAGCCTCCTTACCCTCCAGCAGATTGACTCTTCCACCCAGCTTAGTGTTGTCTGCAAACTTGCTAAAGGTGCACTCGATGCCTTCATCCAGGTCATTGATAAAGACATTGAACAGGGCTGGACCCAGCACTGGGCCCTGGGGAACCCCACTTGTCACTGGCCTCCAGCTGGATTTCACACCATTTACCACCACTCTCTGGGCCCGGCCATCCAACCAGTTTTCCACCCAGGAGAGTGTGCGCCTGTCCAGGCCGGAGGCTGACAGTTTCCTAAACAGAATGATAAACTGTGTCAAAGGCTTTACTGCAGTCCAAGAAGACTACATGCACTATCTGCCACTTAAGCCCCACTTAAGCTGCCACTTAAGCTGCCACTTAAGCCCCATTTTTGTCCAAATATGAGCTTCCTCTTCTGAGCACAGTGTGTTCATTCTTGCTGCTGCTTTTCAAAGCAGAATTGGAGAAGCCTGTACAAAAAAAACCTGTTTATTGATACCTCTGGGGCCAAAGCTCCAAACTCTTGATGGCTGGAGTGTACCAGAATTAGATATCAGGAGGAGAGTCAAGCTCTGCTCATAGTACTAGCTTACACTCTGAAACTAGTCACAGGAAAGAGAAGGAGGAAACTGATATAGGACAGACAACATGGAGAAGGTTAGGGACAGACAACTTGTGGAGAAGGTTAGGGAGCATGGCAAGATGTCGTGAAGAAAAGGCAGCTTGTGATAGTGTGAGGGTGTAGGATACCGAAGGGGAAGATTTGCGGTGAGGCTTGCAGGTGAAGTGCTCAGACAGCAAGCAGAAAATGTTGGTTTAGTTCCCTAGTTAGCCAAATCTTCCAGCACTCATGAAAGTTCCCAGTACCACTTGGTAGGTATGGCTCAGTAAGGAGGAGGGAAGCTTCTCTGCTTTCTCTTTTCACACCTCCATGTAAAGCAAGCTCATGGCCATATAAGAAGGAACTACTGTGGTCCCTGACTCAGCTGAGAAAAGCTCATCTAACATTATTGAAATGAGTTTTTGGAGCAGGTACAGTTATTTGAGTGCTCTCAGATGTGCATTGTAGCTACGTAATGCAATGTTTCTAGTCTTTATGTTACATTGCCTGGTATGAGTTAGAGTAACTGTTGCAGGTGAAAAAATTGATTGAATTGTGCACGCCATGAGGTGCCAGGTAACGGGATGCATATGTGTGTGTGTGTCCCCCAAGCTGCACTACTGAAATCTCCAGCAGAAGACTGCTACTTACTAGCAGCAGCCCATATGAATTCCTTGTAAACTCTGGATTAAACATTTAAACAAGTATCATGTCCTCTGTTCCCCAGCTGAGAGAGACATGAGCCAGAAACAACAATTACAAAGCTGATCACATATTGTACTTCTGCATGTAGACAATTTAGATCAGGAAAACTAGGAGCCTGAGGTGCTGGAAAAAAGAGATGATGCCAATATGAAGGGTGTCTGAAAAGAAGGGAGACTCTCAAAAGAAAGAAGGGAGCCTGGAGAGAAGAAAGTTAAGATCATGATTAGAAGAAAGATCCTAGAAGTGATCCTGGAGACCAAAAATCTCACTGAGGACCCCAATGGAGATCAGTGCCAGGGGATGCCCAGAGAATTTGGCCTATAACAACCAAGACAGATCATGGTGAACAGCAACAGAGCAGGAGCTGACCTGGCTTTCTGCCTAGCTGTCCTGAGCCAGCAGTGACTTCCGTGCTGGAAAGAGATGGCAAGATCACATGACAATAGCATTGGGCATAGTGAGGAAGTGGATATTTCATAATTAAGTAGATAAAACTCTTGTCTCACTGGTTGTTAAATAAACCCCTGTATCCAGATCTACTGTGGGATGCTGTTCACTCTGTCTTGCCTGTGGCACTCTGATTCATCGATCCCGGGGCTGTTGGGGTTCCCAGTGACTTGCAACAGCCTCACAAATACATCTTTACCTTCCCTTAGGGAGCAGGAATTTCTGAAGCTGGAAGGATTTTTGACCACATCCTTTTTCCCTCCATCATGCCTTAGCAAACCCTACAGCTATTTCAGACCAGGAACTCATATCAAGTTAGCATTTTCAACTAAAACTGGGTCTTTGGAAGGGCTTATAATTATCTAACTGAACGATGCGACCTGAACTTTTGGAAGACAGATGGTTTTATATATAAAAATACCCTGCCTGTAGATACATTACATATTTTTGACTTATTTCTCCTCTCCTAAGTGAATGACAAGTCTTTAAGGCATGCAGATTCCTCAGTACAACTACAGCCTGGCGTTCTCATTTTCTTATCTTTCTGTGGTTTGCCATCCACCCTATTCTTTTTCACTGTTGTTCAGATCTTTGGCATACATCCCTTTCCCTAAACGCCAAAAGGGCTTTTATCAGTGCAAGTTCATTGCCATGGAAGAGTCTGTGGAATACTTCAAATGTCCATGTACATTCTGTGCCAAAGATTTATAAGCAGAAAAAATCAGTGTATCATCACAAGAGGAAAGGCATTTATTTTCTTTGGTTATGGAAAATCACAATCAAATTAGGCTTAGGTACAATAATCTCATTAGTACGATGCAGGTTATTCGATTTTATTTGTGGTTTAGACTTCCTAACTGAGATGTGTCTGATAGAAGTCGTTGAACCAATTAAACCACTGGGTTGGTCTTTAAGGTGGGATATTGGTAATCAGCAGTGGTTTTGTATCAAAATGTGAACAGAAATAGGCCATATGGTACACAGCTAGTAATACCACTGGAGGTACTTCTGGCACAAGAAGAATACATGTGCTAGAATTAGGTCATGTTCCTTGTCCAGTTTCTAGCGCAGAATTTTGTGACCCTGGCACTTGCCCCAGTGCACCTGAGGGAGAGCAATCTGGCCTGACATCTGTCATCTGTTTTAAATCTTAAAATGGAGAGTTATGGTAGTCTGTGGAAAAATAGTGCTTCAAGCAGATCTGCCATGGTCTGCATTACCTTCCCTGAGGCTGTCTGTGATTCTTGACAGACTCTTGGTTGTTAGTAAGGAAGATGGGAAACTGGAAGGGTTTTGTTTGAAGAAAAGCAATCTCACAGGGCTACACCAAGCAGAACACCATGATGAGATATGTGCCTATGAAGACCCAAGGTGCATAAGCCAGGTACCCCAGCTCTGACAGACATGGATATCATGGATTATTTCATGTTTTTTTTCTGCAGCATGGACCAAATCACCAGCCAAAATAAAGTTGGTATTCCTAGCTGACTGTCTTCTTGCCATTATAAGAGTCTTAGATGTCTACATGTCAAAAAATGACTACTCGGTGTCTTTGCAGGTTGAATTGCTTGGCTATGTCTTTACTTGCAAATAAAATGAGCCAGGAGCCAGCCTCTGCCCCTGAAACCAGCTCCTGCAGCTTGTCTTGCATCCTTTGGGTGATTCTCTTCCTTCCTAAAGCAAAGGTACACAGACCTAGCTAAAACCTTGTAAGAAACAGCTGTAACAGTTTAATACTCTGCTAATTTCAGACATGTATATTGGTGCCCAACAGGTAGATGTTAATCCAACCAAAATCTCTGGGCCTTTTCTAGCAGTGTTAGTTAGCCTACTAATGCATAAAATCTGCCAGATAAGCTGAGTAAGTGCCATATTAGGGATATGGAGGATACCAATGCGATCTAAACAGAAGGGCAAATAGGCAGGACCAAGCTGTAACGATTCAGTGATGCAACGCAGGGCATTTATGTGGAGTGGGCCTAGACCTGCTTGATGTCCTGCATCTTCTGCTAGCATGTTGGATTAGGATTTGAAAACTAGACTCCAGGATTATCATGGCTGGCTGATAAAATTCCCACTGTCGGGGGAGCAAATATCGTATGTTTCTCCTGAAGAAGCTTCTTCCAGAATTCTGTTACTAATCCTCTAATCTAGAATTAGGCAATATTCAAAGTTTTAATGGCACAAAAGTTGATATATGTATTATAAATGTCTTAAAACTTTTTTTTTTCTTCTGTTCCTGCAGTATAATGTGACATTTATCCTATTTATTGCCCAACTGATCCCGTGTCTTGCTTTAAAGCTGCATGATCCTGTATAACAGAAAGTCCTTGTGGGCCTCACGTTAATGATGCAGGTGAAGAATCACTGCTTTTTTGTTCACAGAAGGAAGCTTCTGTATAGAGGAAAAGCACAGTTATTTTGGATTTTAGTTTTACATACCACTGTAATGTTGGATACATATCAATGAATGGATAACACAGCTATATATTACACCCTTTTAAGATGATTAAACGAATGCCTTCTCTGATGAACAGCTTAATGCTAGAAATAACTTAGGAGGCTCTTTTATGTCAGCCTGCTTGTAGAGAGAGTGTGGCAGTGTTTTAAGTAGTGCAGTATGTTCTGCAAGTTTGGTGCAGTGCAGCAAGCTTGTATAATATTAGCATCATCTTGATGTTACATTTGGATGTTAACTTTGAGAAATGGAAAGCATCCAGTGTTTTGTCTTTCTTTTCTGTGTTTCTTTCCCTTGTCTTATTTGGGTTTTTTAAAATAAAATTGTAGCTTAACAAATGAGTTCCAGTACAGTGTTGCTACCAGCAAGCCCACCATTTGCTGGGGTTTGATTTGTGTAGAAGGTTATAGATTATTCATATAAAAGAAACTTTCTGCTAAGCCTGGGAAGTCATGAGTCTTTATTTTATCCCCACAGTCAGGTGCTTCTATGCTTTTCTCAGTTTGATGTTGTTCTTAAAAATCAATTTTAAGGTTAGATTCATTCATTGTCAAATATTAACAAAAGCCCCTAAGCTGATAGATACTGCAGGACTAACATTTTTTCACTTTCATTTCTCTGAAATTTTTGGAAACATCCCTGCAATACCTTTTCCTTTTGTTACCAGGTTTGCTATTTAACTTGCATTTGTTTCAGTGTAATAGGACTCCACAACCGCTTCCTTGAGTTCATGAACTCCTGCTTAAAGAAACAGGAGTCATTATCTACTGTCTTTAAGATTCTTCATTCGATGAAGATGTGTTTTTCAAGACCTTTTTCTGTAGATCTGCCTAGTCTCATAGTAATCTTTTCTGCTTACTCATAAAGGGGCAATCTAACTTAGAAGGCTGCTTCTCTTGGAAAATAATCTTTTTTTATCTGCCAATTTTAGACTCTTTTTTTTGGAATGAAGTCATGGGAGACTAAAAATGATTAATTATTTCATTTATTCATCCAGGTAAAAAACTAAACTTTTTTTAATTAGACTTCTTTCAAAATTAGTTCACTTAAAACATATTCAGCAGTCACCATTCTTATTTTCCTTAGTTTCTTGTCATGATCATTATTTAAACTGTATCTTTTAAATGTAAATATATTGCAACAAAGTAAATGTGCTTTATGGCCGTAACTCTCATGGTTCTTATTGCTAGGCTATTTGTGCACACTTTGATTATTCTGCAGCCCTTAGAAAGGGTAACAGTGGTGCAGTCATTCATAATTTCATAAAATATCAGTTATCAATCATAAGATTCAGATGCCTTTCAGTATTAAAATTTTAGTGATTTTTTTGCAATGCATCTTTGCTTTAACATTTCCTAATGACAAAAGCATAGAAGGAAAAAGAGAAATGGCTCAGGCAGGTTCTTTCTGGTACTTTGAATATATTGTTATGTGATATTCTTACATATGCTGTTACACATTTTCAATTACCCTGTCAGCCTCCTCTCTCCTTTTTATTCCATTTTCTCAGGTGGCTTTGGTTTTCAAATCCTAATCTCCTTCTTTCAGCCTCCTGAACCTAACTACTACCTGCAAAAGAAGCTATTTCTGAATCAGTTCTGTGTTACATAGTTTCTTCGAAAGGAAGTTCATTCTTAAATGAGGCTTATAAATTAGCTTTCCAACAGAAAATGATTCTTGGTGTTGGATGCTGAACAAAGATCTGATGATGCAAAGAAATCTGGGATAAAACAGAAAGGAGATTTAAAGCTGACTTTTTTCTTCTTCTAAACTCATTCTGTTCTCCCACATACATACATACATACATAAATACATACACAATTTATCTTCTCTCCCTCCCAGTACATTTCTCACTCCCCTTCTCCCTTAATCCTTGTTTTTCTTTCTCAATAAATGTCTAAAAACTGTAATTGGAGACCAGTTATATTCATGTTGCGTTCATAGTGAAGGCTTATTCATTGCATTGCCTTCCCTGCCCAGGGAGTCTAGGTTAGCATTTCACTTGGAATATAGTGGTAAGGAAGAAAAAAATCCATTGAAATTCCATTCAAACCCCTAGTCCCTATTTTTGATAGCTTCTTATTCTTGGAAGTTTTAATTGAAACCCTTTTTCTTTCTTTTTCTTTTTTTTTTTTTTCTGCAGAGAGACCTTCTCCTCTTAGTATTTTTAACACTGAGTGTAAAAGATGATGAATTTAAGGACAGCCACTGCCCAGATGGTCTTTCAGTTCTGTTAACAAAGACTTTTTCCTCAACTTTTCTTGGGCATGTTCACCATAGGAAGAAAGCTGCACTCTCGCTTTAGTTAAGATGATGCAAAATCCTGGTTGAAGTAAGGCTTTTTATACCTGTCAGATACAATAACAGAACAAAGGATAGGTTAGGGTGGAACCTGAAAGTCCTAAAATGCTTTAAAAAATACCAGAGCCTTTTCTTCACGAGGACTTCATCTCAGAGGTAGTTACTACAAAAATACACAGTGGTTTTGTGCTGAAAAAAAAAGGATGTAGGAAAGAAATGAAATCAGTTTGATGTTCAGAAATCTTTGAAATATTAGCATACTGGGACACTAAAGGCTTGGGAAGAGCTGGTGAACATTCTCATGGCCAGTTCCTCAGAATGCCAATTTTCAGGGTATTTTGCTTGTTTCTTTAAAAGGAAGGATCTAACTAATGTAGTTGCAAACCCCCAAAGTATGAACTGATTGCAAGTTACATCACATTGTAGTTCAGAAATATGATATTAAAGGTAACATTAAAAAGCTTTAAAAATGTCATCAGATGTCTTGCTAATTAATTTGTGATCTCCAGATGCTGAATTCTCCTGTTTCTCAGCCTCTCTGCTTCTTGGTTCTAGTAGTATTACATTTATTTTCTCCTCAAACTCTCTCTAGAAATTTTATTGTCCCCTGAAGGAACAGCATTTTTTCTGTATTTAGGAAGGCTTCTCCACTAATAAATACCTTCCTTGTTCCTTTACCTTGGGGGTTTTAAGGTTTATGTCTTTGCTTCTGCTGCTCTTTTTTCGTCGTTATCTCTTTTTTGGTACACGGAAAAGACTAAGCAGTCCATGATAGCTAGTTCATGGCAGACAGAGTGAGATGATTGTTAAGAATAAAAGGTGTGATATGATCTAAGACATCGAGATGTCTGGTAGAAATACTAGATGACTGTATGACCTTCTTATCTTTACTCTCCTTCTTGTCCTCCTCTTCATCAAACTTGCTGGTAGTATTTTCTTGCAAATAAGGCTTTAGGTCTCTGAAATGCAGTTCATCTTTAGTTCTGTCCAGTGCTAAGCAAAATATACCTAGAGGTTTTAGGACTTTGGGTGACCATACCTTCAATACTTTGTTATCTGTTCCTGAATTTCTTTCTGAGGGGAAAATACCCTTCAATTATAAGGGACAGAGATTTTCTCATTCATTTGTCCTATGAACAACTGGAGGGCTCAATATATCAGACCTTTGTAGAATAACCTGAAGCAATGTAAGTGTTGATTAAACTTCCTCACCAGGGTAAAATGCAGCCTGAGAAGAATGGTTCTGATAAAAGTAAGTTTTCGAGAAGAGAGGCTCTCATTCTATGTTTTCCCAAGGTTGAATTATACACCTGATACAGAAATGTGGCTTTACACAGGAAACTTCCACTTATGATGCCAGTAAGGTGATGTAGACCAAGGGAATGAACTCCTGGAGAGGGTCACTAGTGACTGTGCAGAGAGTAAATCTGTGCTATTAAGTTTTATTGAAAAGGTCCAGTGAGTACTTTGATCTGAAATGCGGTAGGACTGTGAAACAAAGGGGCAAGACAACGCTTTCTAACAAAACCTGGATGTTCCTTCATTCACCAGCACTCTCCAGAGGTTTTCATCCAATCCCAGCAAGCCATTTACAGGAGAATGGGGAGACAATTTGCACTCTGGTGCTGATTCTTTCTGAGTCACTAAGGAGATGCTGCAAAGAAGGTGCCAAGACAGTAAGTGAAATGGGCACCCCAAAGGGTAAATACTAAATGTGAGTTTTAGAGGAGAATGGAGATGAACGACTGCTGCTAAACAATTCCCTTATTTACAAAACTGGGACTACAGTTTGAAGGCTGAATGACCTAACAAAAAAAGAGACAGTAAATTCTGAAGAAAATGTAAATGTTTGTGCCACAAGTTGGAATTCTGGTTTTTAATTTTCTTTTCTTTTTTTTTTTGGCTAGCAGTTCTTTCTTCTTTCTTTTCCCTAAATCACCCTGCTGTTTGAAGTTGAACATCTAATTTGAAGTAAATACAAAGCTAGGTATTGCATAATTAGATCTATGTAGTAACTTCAAACCCTAAAAGAGCTCAAATTTCTTCTTCAAATTTATGAACAGATTACTTAGATATGAAATAATAAGTAAGTAACTAAATAACCCCAGAATAACTGTAGGCAAATCACATGGCTGAATAGAGTACAGAATCCCAGATCCTACTGGATGTGAGGGATGGAAGAAAGAATATCTAAACTTATTTAAGTCTACGTTTTGATATTAGAAGTATATTTTTAGTCAATCTGTTCATATTTTATTCAGTGCTACCATGGTGGTAACATCACATTGGTGAGTCAAAGTACAAAAAGAGAAGCTTTACATTTTAAAAAACGAGTAGGAGAGCAGGTTTCATGCATCTGTAGAAACAGCAGTAATTGTCACAAGGCTTGCTGGAGTTTGTGCAGAAGAAATTTCTCAGTCGTTTAGAAATGACTGTCAGATGTAGGACAGCATGCAGATGGAGCAGATCACAGATGCAACTCTAGTATAGCTCAAGAACAGAATTCTTGAAACTTTTGCAGTAGTAAGATCGTAAAATAAGAAAATACAATAAATGATAAGGAGGATTCTGGAGAAAATGTGTTGGTTTACTACCTATTATGTATAATTATTCACATTGATCACTTAACTGTGGTGGAAAATTAAGTACTGCTGTTTGTCACGCAGTAGGATAGAATCATTATATATAGTCCATAATATATCAGTTCTTAAAATTAATGACTTGTTTGAAGGGATATATTTTCCTCTGAGGCCATTGATGCCCCAAATCAAACACCAAAAATGTTTCAAAAGAAATTATTTGTTATCATATAACCTCATTGAAACTAAACTGTTGTTTCCTTAGTTATTTTTAAGAGTTGAAAAGCCAATGCATTAGAAATGTTATAAAGTATAAGAATGCATAATGAAGAAAATTATTTCAGTTTTAACACAACATCTTCATCTGCAGCTAATGCTGTTGCTGGCTATAGACACTATTTGTAGACACCATCTTGTCTAGAGATAAATGAAATATAAGTGCTTGTTTCCAGATATTTTCCAATTCTTGTACTGCATTGTTCAGAAAAGCCGAACGTTAACCATGATGTGAAAGCTGGGTAGTACAAATTTGTATTTCCTTCTAGTCATCAACTCCATAGAATTCAGATTTGTTTATATGCAACAAAATTTCCTCTCACCTCTGACACTCTCTCTGTTCAACCTGCAGCCGAAAGTATATAAAACTATTTTCTGAGTGGTTTAAGTTGCTTTCTACTTTGTATGAAAATAGCAATTTTAAAGTCCTCTTAGGGATGACAAAGATAAAGCGATGCTGTCAGTGACAGTGACATACTAATTTCTATTTCTGTCACAGTATGTTTGAAGTTTTTATGAAGCAGTTTGAAAGCTAGAAAAAAAATTATTTTATACATGATAAAATTTATGACATAATATAGTTACCTGAATGGTGAATTATAGCAAGCCATTCCAGAAAAAAACATTATGGTAAATAAAACATTTCTGTAGAAATATATTGTTATAAAGCAGAAAGACAAAAAGGCTTTAATTCTGCATTGTAGTAGCAGAACCTGCCTTCACACTTCAATTTCAACAAGAAAGTTTACCTTAACTTGATTTAGCCATTTGCTCTTCTCTCAATTTCTTAGTAATTCTGAAATTATGACATTCAGTCTTGCCTTGAACACAGCAGTGGAAAGATCATGCTGTTTAAAGAGACATGGATATATTGCAAAACCTACTGCATATCAATTCTGTTAACCCTGAGCTCCCAATTAAAATAAAGTTCAGTTTTTCATATCCAGTGTTCTGTGAATGAAGAAAGATGTATTCAAATTGACTAAAACTGATAAGTCCTTCTTTAAATAGTAAATTGCATTTATTAATACTTGAACAATAGATTTAGAGGCAGGAGAAGTGTACATTTCAGGAAACGTACACATTATATGGTATTTTTGAAAAAATCCTGTTTTATCTCACTGTCTTTTTTTTCCATCCAAAAAATATTATGCCTCCAGTTTTACCTTATTATCAAAATAAGAATTAATGTTAAGTTATTATGCTGGGTAAAATCCTATACTTACTGGGTGAATCTCCCTTGGTGTTGACCTGCCACAATAGACATCTACTAGAAATGACAAAAACTGACATTTAAATGCAAAATACATTAAGTGTTTTCTTGTTCTGGTACGAATGAAACCAGACTCTGAACTAATGGAAACCAGCCAATATGCATCATGTTGTTGATGACAAAAAGAAGTAAATAATCTCTTTTTTAAAAGATAAATCCTAATTTGCTTCATAGCATTTTAAAACCAGATAATATAAAAATTGTTTGCACAAATATAAGCCTTTTTTGAAATAATCCTTGGGATGACATCGTGTTGAAACACATCCCTCTTTGTAAGCTGATTTATTTGACCTCTACTGTTTTGTTAACAGATTATTTATTTATTTATGGAATTTTCTTTTAAAGCTGTTTCATGCTGATTTTCTTTTTGTAGCAGTATTGTTCAGTTGGGCGATTACCTTTGCATCTATGTGCTGACAGAAAACAAAGAAGTGACATCATTACACTGTGAGTTTATTTAAAACAGCACAAAATATAAACCTGAACCAACAAAACAAATGAGGTTACAGTACAGCTTGGGCATATTAATAGCAAGATTCTTGATGTTAGCACGTCCCACTGTTTGGGTATAATCCATGTTATCCTGTGAAGAGTATAACAGAAATTTCCCAAACACAGCATTATTTAACCTGGTCATCCTTCTACGAGTCATAAACTCCTTGAAAAACTCATATTTAAGTTTGACCGGATTTTTCATTCTGTACTAGAATCGAGTATGATAACTCTTATCCTTTAAAATTCTTATTATAACCCCTGAGATCACTTGCAGGATAAAGCTATGCTTATTCTCCCAAGAATGTGAGAATTCCTGATAGATTCTAACATTGAGAATAATAGGTGAATTAGGCTACAGATACACCTACACCCAATGTGATTTGGGAGGTGTAACACATAAAATCAGCGAGTTCTTCAAAAGAGATAAGCTTTGAAACATGTCTGCAGCATACTTTAGCATTTTGGACTTTTCTGGGACAACATATGTAGTAAATTTCAAAGTTATGGGCCTCTTCTAAAATAAAAATGTCCTGGTAGCATCTTTATTTTTTCTGTATGGAGAAGTCTCCAGGAAAACAAATTATATTCAAATTATCAAAGCAAAGTATCAAATAGCTCATTTTGAATTACACAGTGTGGAAGAAATCAAAGTTAGTGAACATTTCTGAACCCTGAGTCTCAAATAGTTTTATTACTCTGTTTCTCCACCTGCAAAGAAAGGGGAGTCATAACTATACAATGCTTACAATGAAAAAATAGTCAAACCCTGGTTTTATATACTTTTTAAAAAAATACAAAATAAATCTCAAACATATAAAAATAATACCTTGTAGTGAAAATAATAAGTCTACAGTTTGGGGGTCTGTGTGTCTTTGCAACTTCTTTCTACCCTTCTTTTTGTGGCATCTTCAAGCTTTTCATGACAAATATGAAGATTAAGCATTTATTAATTTTTTTTAAAGAAAACATCAAATTATAATGGACTTTCATGATTCTGGAATTTAGAGGAAAAAAGCTCCAGAGTACAGAAAGAGTTTTATAAAGTAATGAGTGATTGTGCTGTTCTATTAGAGATTTGCTATGGCACTTCTGGCTTTAGGAATTGTCACTGTTCATGACAGTGGAGGAGTAAAGAGCTTTCTCTCTTATTGCATTTATCTTATTTTTTTTTAATTAAGCATAAAAGCCCCACATTCATTATCCCAATGAAATGTGCTCCTTCGTTCTTCTTTTGTTTGATGCTTGAGTAATCTTTGTCAGCTTTACAAAGCTTAAATCTCCCTACAATATATTTCAGTTATTGGCCTAATTAACATGCAGCTTTCCATGACTGAGTGATCAATGCAAATTAGATATCAACAGGGGCCTTTAACTTAATGTGCAGACAGTAAAAAAAAGCAGATCCCCAAAGTTTTGCAGTGAATTCAGAATGTGGAGTTAGTAGCACATACACTGCGTGGCTGATCCCTTGGAATAAAAATAATTCTCCTGCAGTTCAGCACATGAGCGCGCCCAGAGCACTTTGCGGCATTTCACTTCTATCAAAGTGTGGAGCAGCAGAAGGAAGATGAAAAGTGACGTCAGTTAGAATTGTTATGTCATTACAAAAGTTAAAATGACATTTTGAAAATAACCACTCCTTTCTTTGGGAAAGCTTGGTCTCCACATGATACTCATTTTACTGGAAAGTAGAAAGGGGAGGTAATGCTGGGTTTGCCCATTTCTAACAAATGAAAATGTGTCTGTGTTTCTGATGGAAAATAATATCTTTGAGTTTCTAAAATTATTTCATGGAAAAATGCCTTAAAATTACTCTCCAGTGTTGATGGCTTGCACTAATCAGGGGGCAGAGCAAAGGGTATTTTCAAAACCAAAGCCAAATGTATCTCTTGGCTCTGCTTAACTCCTCTCTGCAACTGGTGTTGAGAAATACAAGTCCTGATATCATTGGATCAAGGTCAGGAGCATGTTTGTTGCAAAAATTTAGGAACGACAGATATGAAAACATTCTTTAAAATAGACGCAACAATGCCAGTTTGAGTTTTCTCTGAGACACCTGCCTGTAACTTTCTATTTTAAGAACGAATAGGCTGTGTAGCACATAGCAGAGTGGTTTGCCTTGTTTAACGGTTTAAGCAGTTGTTTGATCTGCCTCAGCTGTCTTTGCTTGAAACGTTACAATATTTTTGCAGAAGTTTCTTCCCTTGACTTCCTAGTTTATTCCATTACAACCCAGACCTGTCACCCACAGGTAGACCAGGCCTACCCTTACCCTGGCTATACAGATGTGGTCTGCCCTGGGCCAGCAAGTTTTTGCTTGTGTCTGAAAGCATGGATGACATCAGCAGGATCCTTTTTTCTCCGTGATATGAGATGACAGGTAGCATCAAGTCCTATTTGCTGGAAGGTTTTCTTTGTATCTGAAGCCACAATATTCTTTGTAACACTTCAGAGTGAACAACTTAGCACTTTAAAACACAGGCATAGGGTTGCTAGCTATTGGCTTTTATTTCTGCCCACTGTGTACAGCTTCACAAAGTGGAAGAAAAAGGGTTGTATTGGAAGAGGCTTCTGGTGGTTTCCATTTATGTATGTACGTATGTATGTTATTATTTATTTATTTGTTCATTCATTCATGTATTTGCGAAATGGCTATTCATTTCAGTTGTGCATAGCAGATAAAATTAATTACTGCACTCCAGATAATAGCACACAAAGGTCATCCTTTGAATTGTGTTTCACTTGGGTATCTTTTCATGCTTTGAAGATAATGGTGTGATGTTGTTTGTTCACTGTGGAGTGTACTTCTATCCCTTGGGAAGCGTGTTGAGAAAACAAATAATAGTAACAGGATGATGCAGCATAGCTGTTCTGCAATGTTTCTCCCTGCTTTAAATGTCTCTGCTGTTTAAAGCAGTACCTGATGACAGTGCAGAGGTTCCTCGGTCTGTAAAGGCATCGATCTGAGGACACAGAAATAGATGTATCTGTGTGTGAGAAAAGGCATGTGTTAGGCTGGAGGTTATTAAATTATTCCAAATGGTTTGCTGTAGTGTGCTTTTCTGCAACAGCCTTCCTGTGTGACCCCCTTGCAACCAGAGCTGGCTGAGGAACATCAGTTCAGAAATGTGTCTGGGCTCATAGAAAGGTGTTTCATTTGTCAAGCGTTTGTGCCCATAGAGAGTGCGGGAATGTAAATGAAGCTGCTTGGGAGAAATGTGTTAGAGTTTGTCAGTACACACATAGCATTGTTATCCTTTGGACAAGTGCTATGAGTTTACTAATGGTCACAGAGCATATGGTTCAGCTTCTTCACCTTGAACTGTACAACAAACATGTCACATCATAAATGAAGATGTGGATAGCAAGCAGCATGTGTTTAGGGTTTTAGGGTTTACTTTGGAAGAGTTTTCATCTTATTTTAATCTCTTTTAGCAGGGACAGGTGTAATTGTAACATGATGGACTTGTCTGGACCCCACTATCATGTTTGTTTACGCAGTGCAACATGGTAAAACTTTAGGGACAGGAGAGCTGAGCACATGCGCCTGTGCTGTAACTTTACAGCTTCTCCCTGCTAGCAGCAAAGCAGCTCAGAAGAGGAGAGCTGCCAGAACTATGGCAGTGAAGGGGTGAGAAGATGATGAGCAAGGTATGATGTGAGGAAATTGGAGGATGGAGGTTGATAGGAGCTTAAGCTCCATCTCTTCTGCTTGAAAACTATCACCTGGATTTTGTTAGAGGAGAAGACCGTTTTTCTGTTGAGACACAATCATACAGCCTAGAAAACATTTTTTTTGGTGAACTCAAAGAAGTGACTGAAAAATAGAGAAAGGTGATCCTATGACAGATTACCCTCTGGTGGTGAGCTCTCTGTAGATTTAAAGTAATTTCTGGCAAATGAAATAACAAAACCCATGTAATTGGAAAGGTGATTTTTTTTCCAAATAATGCATACAAGTTAAGTCTTTTTTTGGTGGTGGGGAGGGTTGAGATTCTGTAGTTTAGTAGGAATGGTGAATGATGTATGGAAATTTCTTCTTATAGTTAATGCTTAAAATTCAGCCTGTTTGTTGCTGTCCAAAAAAGTACACAATTTATCCAATATGTTGTTGGTACTGCATTGGTTTCCTTGCAGCTTTCACTAGAAAGATCTCTACTTAATTTTTCATTAATTAACAGTTAATGATCTAAGTCTCTTCTAGAGAATGAACCTGTCTCCTAACAGTAGTCACGACTGTAACATATTGGTGGGCTACTGTTGAAGTCATTTATCTATGGCCATAGTGTTACAGAGAACATTACAGTCCTTTTCTCAAGTGCATGGTCATGTCTAAGAGAAACTGAAATAACCCTGTTTGAGTATCAACACTCAAATAATGTGGCTTGCAAACAGGTGATGTAAAGAAAAGCTATTTACTGCTGTAGTTTGAGCTGTTGTTGGTGTTGGGATGAATTCTCTCTAGGAATATATAAGCTATACAAAAGCAAGAGATATTAAACTCTGAATTATGAACAAGCCTTATGTAGGTCAGAGGTTAGATTTGAAGCTATTTAGAACACATCTGGGTCATCTTCACCCAGGAGAGGATGTAGTATATCAAAAGTACTTGTAATAAGCTAGAAAATAGTTTGAATTACCTCTGATGCCTTTGATAAATACCATGTGATCCTTGGCTATTGATAGAAGTGTTTCAAAGGAGAGATAGTACTGAGTCTCGAGGACGTTGTTAGTGCTGATGAAATCACTCATAATCAGTAAGTGGTTCATCACGCTGTTAAAAGGCAGTTGGGAAAGCCAGTAATACAGAAAAAAGGCTCAAAGGAACAGTGTCACTATATCTCACATTACTCATATTGTTAGACAGATTCTCATAGTAGCTTTTCTTCTGGAAATAATTCTTCATGACAAGAAATATTTGTTTCATTAAATGTTTGTGTCATGTAAGAGGACCCAGGCCTGAAGAGCGTAAGTGAAGAATCAGTAAGATATTTTGAAGCTCCGGAAGACTCACTGTCCTACTACTTCCAGCAAAAGAACAATAAATATAAAGTAAATGTGCAATTAGAAAAAAAGATCAAGTAATGAACTACTTGGTTTTTCATCCTTAATTTACTAAAATTATTTGAGGAACATTCTGTGTGTTTTGATAATGATTGCACGGCCGAAAGATTAAGGCTGTAAGAGAAAAGCATTCAATTCTGGCAAGTGGCAGATCTTGGCATGCTGGCTACTAAACCTAACGACAATAAAAGACACTGTATAATTCTGTCAAGGACATTTAAAAGGTCCAATAAACTTGCTGTGAGTATCCAAGACAACTGCTCTGTAACAATGAAAATAATTTAGCAGACCAGGTTTATTCTGGTTGTTCATCTTCTTTCCCTGTAAACAGTTGTGCAGCGTGGTTTTTTTCAGGATATGTCTACTTTACTCTCAGTAGCTAGTCTGGGACTGGAGGATCTTTCTGGGACTTTCTTCTTCATCAGCTAACCCCATCCATTTCTTAAAGGGAAGTTTTCTAACCAAAGGCAGTGCTAAAAATGGATTCTTTGTGAATTCAGAATAACTTAAAAATATTCAGTGACCAGCTGACTGTTGTGTTTGGTGGTGAGACACAGGCTGCACCCCAAACAGACTAGTTGTGAGTGGAAGCCTTGCTGTTGGCTTGAATTGTAGGTGGGCACTTGCCTGCCTAAGAGGACCTGGGCTCTGTTGCAGAAGGGATGATGCAAAGGGTAAAACCTTTCAGAAGTTCCCAACATCTGTTCTCAGCAGTGGTTCCCAGTGTTGCATGCATCCTTTGAAGGCGTGCAGGTATTTGTTAATTCATTTAACTACATTATTTGATCCTCTTTTTCTTATGACAGCAGAGAAAAGTGCTCTTCCTTCTGCAGACCTGTGCAGCAAAGCGTGTTTGGGCAAAATTTCATTGTTTTATACCCAATAATTCTCAAGTCTAAAGACAGACAGTAGGAACACAGTAGGTTCAGACCTATTCAACAATGCAGGAAGCTGAACCGCTTCCAGAGCGCTTGCTTTGTCTTCTGGCAGACTCACCGAGACAGGGTATTATGGGAAGACACCTCTCTCCCTCCTCCACCTCTCATCTCCTGGCGCTTTATGTAAGAGATTCTACACTCTCTTGTTTTCGCAACAAAGACTTGGCTCTTCAGAGCTTCTGGGAGGTGGGGTGGCAGGCCCACAGTCAAGGCTTTCTTCCCCAGAACGGTGTGTGGGGAGGTGTGAGTATTAAACACAGGATGACTCATATGATGGCCCTGGAGCAGCAGGCCATGGGACTTTCATAGGTGACCTGTGTCTCTTCACCTGGCAGAGAACAGAGCGCTCCTGCAGGATAACATCAGGAGACTTGACCAGCCCCTCAGAGGTGGGAGAATGGGCAGCAGCGTACCTGTCCCTCCAGCCCTTATGCCTGGAACTCTTGTGGCAAAGCACAATATGAAATACTGGACTGCCTTCTCCAGACACTATATGCTTTTTTATGAGTTTCTTACTGATTCAGGCAGGAGGCCTTCTCATCAGCTTTCTTGATTCACTCAGTGCAAAAGAGTACTGAGGGTAATCAGCTGGGTCAAGGCCAGGAATATTTTCTTTGCATCAGCACGAGATGGGCAGCAGTGGTAGGAGGGGAAAATTTGTTGTGAAGCCTACCTAATCTCTACCAGACACACGTATCTGCTGATGCCTTTGGAAGGCATCTGGCTCTTAGATACCAAATCACTTCATGCAGCATTCTGGGCAGTGTATCTCCTACTGCTGTGAGCTCTGCTCTGCCACCAGAGTGCAAGAACTGCTGAAATCCGTGTGCTGAAGCAGCCAGCCCTTTCCTGAGGTGACTACAAATAGAACCAAGCCTCTTTATGTTATTTATGGCCACTCATAATTTGAGTCTGAGCTCCTTTTGGTCTGACCTGGAATAACAGCACCGCTTTGTATCCTCAGGACTGTCTTTTCCTTCTTTCTGAATGTGTTTGACAGTGATTCCCGCTCCTCTTACAGAGACAGGGAACACATCTCCACACCAGCATGCTATGATTGGAGCAGAGGACTCATAAATTCCTAATTTACTATAGCTCATAAGGCTGATGTAGTTTTTCTCCAAACCCATGAGATAATATCACCTAATCTTGCATAACAGCTTTTGTCACTGCACCAACTAACTTTAGCTTTCATCCTTAATTCTAACCTTGGAAGATACACATCTCAGTGAAGCCAGTTTTCTTCCTAAAAGCATATGTCACAGCTAGATGAGGCAATGCTGAATTTTTCAGATTCTGGGAGGCTTTTGTGGATTCATAGCTAGATTGGTAAAAAAGCTGATGAATTTATGCTGATCGTTGGGTTTAAAAATTTATTCTGCTTACTCTGGTGAAATTACTATGACTGTGCTATTACAGAACAGTTGTTACAAATTTATGCGGCCTTGCCCAGAAGAATGCCCTAAAATGCCCACTATTTCTGTGACATAAACATTTTTTAATAGGTTTGGGTCACTTCTCATTTTTGAGATTTGAAGAGCTAGTATTTGGAGCAGAGCTTCGTGATTAACCTTGTGAGGCAAATTTGGATCCATTGACCAGATTTGGAGGTCAGTTAGGAATTTCTTTTAAACTGACCCTCTTTTTCTTAAAACCTTGGGAAGGATGGGAAGCAATTTGCTAATTACCCTGGACTAGAAACAGGTCTTTGAAGAAAAAGTGAGAATTAACGGTACCTGGAAAAAATCAGAATCATAGAATCACATAATAGTTTGAGTTAGAAGAGCCTTTTAATGGTCATCTAGCTCAGTTCCCCTGTGCAATGTGTGGGGACATCTTGAACTCAACCAAGTTGCTCAGAGCCCTGTCCAAACTGACCTTGAATGTTTCCAGGGATGGGCATCTACCACTTCTCTGGGCAACCTGTTCCAGTCTTTCACAACCCTTATCATAAAAAATTTCTTCCTTATATCTAGTCTGAATCTACCTTCTTTTAGTTGAAAACCACTACCCTCTGTCCTATCGCAGCAGGCCCTACTAAAACGTCTGTCACTGAACTAATCACCTGAATTAAGTTCCTCCCTACCTGTATTCCAATTTTCTTTCTAAAGGTTCCTGGCTCTGCAAGTAGCAAGATTATTGAAGACTGAAATGCCTTTCTGGCTATCAAAAGCTTTTAGACTTATTACGGGGGAGATGTCACAGTGAGTTTTTAGAGCTTTCCATTAGCACAACTGTTTTGTTGTACTGCAGGTGTTCACTAGAAGGGATGCCAGTTGCCCTCCTCTTTGATATTGCTGTCTGCTATTGCAATTGTAGTGAGTTGCTGGATGTCTGGTGATGCCATGCTGCTGTTTCTGCCTGTTTACACTGTGAAACAGATACTGATTGCTGTGCTTTATACCAGATACTGCCATGCCAAATCCTTCTTTCTTTAACCTTGAAAAGTCAGGATCACATAGAACAGTGCAGTGTACTGCATAAACCACAAAGAAATTTAAGAAATGCAGTAGCACTTTCTTTCACTGAAATACTTCACAAGAAAACTTGATTCTTCACAAACGTTACTGTGAAGTGAACAGCAAAGTGACAGCAAGCTGGACACATACTTGGGGTGAGTTTGAAGGGAACACTATTGGTGATGGAAGAGATCAAAACTTAATAAATATACTTAGTGGACTTCACATTTTCTGTATTTGGGGTGTTTAGTGATTGTGAGATAGCTGATAGAAAAAGAATTAAGGCCTAATGTATATTTTAGTATGTTGAATTTGGCAGAGGCAATGCAATTTTTTGTGTGACACTGTAACATGCATAAGTTGACACAAGTGCTTCATGCACGTGTGCTGTCAAAGATTTCTTATTACTGTTATGCATAATTAAATGCAGTTATATGAAAATGATAGTGCCTAGGTAATCATGGTACCAGGAGCATTTGTCCTGCATTCTGAAGAGCCGAAAAATGGAAAAGTGCTGGACTTGGAGAGGGAAAGTTAATATGTGCTCTTGCAGAACACCCTTCTTCCATCAGGTTTACATACAGCTCACCATGCTTCTTTTGATGCTCAGCTATGTCCCTGTCCAGCTCAGTAAGAGAACTAACCCTGCTTGTCCTCTCCTTTGGGGACAGGGTCTGAGCTTTGAATAATTAGTTTTGTTTATTGTCATGGGAGGATGTGAATAAGCATACAATGATTTTCTCTGCTTTTCTCACTCTTTTCAAATTCAGATAATGCTTAGCTTTGGTCCGACTGGTAAGAAGCTTCACACTGCACAGAGTGACAGTCATGCCTAGCTTAAAGTTTCCAGATGAATAGTATTAAATACCATAAGTTTCCAGACAAATAGTATTTTCTGTAGTGGCTTTATTCTCATGCTGAAGATCTGTTCTGCGGAGGGTAGGGAGGCTCTGCAAAGGGATCTGAACAGGCTGGACCGCTGGGCAGAGTCCAATGGCATGAGGTTTAACAAGGCCAAATGCCGGGTCCTGCACTTGGGGCACAACAACCCTGTGCAGTGCTACAGACTAGGAGAAGTCTGGCTAGAAAGCTGCCTGGAGGAGAAGGACCTGGGGGTGTTGGTTGACAGCTGACTGAACATGAGCCAGCAGTGTGCCCAGGTGGCCAAGAAGGCCAATGGCATCTTGGCTTGTATCAGAAACGGTGTGACCAGTAGGTCCAGGGAGGTTATTCTCCCTCTGTACTCGGCACTGGTGAGACCACTCCTCGAATCCTGTGTTCAGTTCTGGGCCCCTCACCACAAGAAGGATGTTGAGGCTCTGGAGCAAGTCCAGAGAAGAGCAACAAAGCTGGTGAAGAGGCTGGAGAGCAGGTCTTACGAGGCGCAGCTGAGGGAGCTGGGGTTGTTTAGCCTGGAGAAGAGGAGGCTGAGGGGAGACCTCATTGCTCTCCACAACTACCTGAAAGGAGGTTGTAGAGAGGAGGGTGCTGGCCTCTTCTCCCAAGTGACAGGGGACAGGACAAGAGGGAATGGCCTCAAGCTCCGCCAGGGGAGATTTAGGCTGGACATTAGGAAAAAATTTTTCAGGGAAAGGGTCCTTGGGCACTGGCACAGGCTGCCCAGGGAGGTGGTTGAGTCACCTTCCCTGGAGGTGTTTAAGGCACGGGTGGACGAGGTGCTGAGGGGCATGGTTTAGTGTTTGATAGGAATGGTTGGACTCAGTGATCCGGTGGGCCGCTTCCAACTTGGTGATTCTATGATTCTATGATTCTATGAAGTATGCCCATGACACAGCTCCTTCTGACCTTTTGTCTGTCCTCTGCAGAAGATACAAAGCTAGTGTTTCCCATGGAGTATGTGGTTGAATAGCACCATGAAGCATATATGGCTGTAAGTATGCTTGCTGAAGTTTCTTCAAGAGCACTTTTTAGTCTATGTGACTTGTGTAGATTTCTTGTTTACCCTTTTACATTGCCAAAATATGCTTTAGCTAATGAATAAGGGGACCTTATTTAGTGGTCAATACTTTTGTGCAGTTCTTCAAATTAGAATCATAGAATTATTTGGTTGGAAAAGACCTGTGAGATCATTAATTCTAACCGTACCTGTCCACTACTAAACCATATCCCCGAGCTCCTAGTCTACACATCTTTTAAATACCTCCCGGGATGGTGACTCTACAGGTTCCCTGAGGAGCCTGTTCCAGTGCCTGATAACCCTTTCAGTGAAGAAATATTTCCTGATATCTAATCTGAACCTCCCTTGGTGCAACTTGAGGCCATTTCATATTGTCCTATCATTTGTTACTTGGGAGAAGAGACCAACACCCACCTCGCTACAAACTCCTTTCGGGTAGTTGTGGACAGTGATAATGTCTCTCCTCAGCCTCCTTTTCTCTAGGCTAAACAGCCCCAGTTCTCTCAGCCACTCTTCATAAGATTTTTGCTCCAGAACTTTCAACAGCTTTTGATGCCCTTCTCTGGACACCTTTCACTTCCTCAATAACTTTCTTGTAGGGAGGAGCTCAAAACTGAACACAGCATTCAAGGTACACTGTACTCAACAATGCTGAGTAGAGGGGAAGAATGGCTTCCCTAATCCTGTTGGCCACCCTGTTTCTGATACAGGCCAGGATGCTGTTGGTATTCTTGGCCACCTGTGCACACTGCTTGCTCATATTCAACTGGCTGTTGGCCAACAACCCCAGGTCCTTCTCTGTCTAAAGGATAAGCTTTAAAAGGCTCCAGTTTTGCAAAAATGTCTTTTTGTGGGGGATCCATGACGAATCACAGCTTTTGTCAAAAAAATCCCAAGACACTACGAAAAGAGCTTTACTTAGAATTATGCTACAGATTCATTTTCAGACATCTAAATATGCAGATTTTTTCAGATGTATAGTATGTACTATTAGTATGGATCATAAATGTCTGTAGGCTAATTGAAATCTTTCATTCTGAAAGTTAAATACTTCAGGCAGGGCTCAGTTGACAGAACATAGGTGTGAAGTGCCATTTAAGATAGTGCTGGCTAGTGTAACACAAGACTTTTAGGAAACTTCCATCCTTATGAAGTGGTAGCAAAAGTTAGGCAGGATGCCTCATGGTAGTCAAAGTGATGCTGAGTGCCTTAGATGAGATAACTCAATCCGCAATTTAGCACTGACACACTAGCAGCTTCTGCATGTCCACCACCTTTGAAGTCATGAACATATCAAAGCACATGCATTACATCAGATCATCTTCAGGAGTTTAATTTTAGGCAGTCAAAATGAAATTTTTTCTACATACAAAAGTACTGGCAAAACCAAGTAATCCGAAATAATAGTGGTGTGTTACAAAAATAGTTTTCTTGCTGTCCTATATTTTATTAATGGCTATCTCCACACCTTGCAGTCTTGTATTTTCTGCATCGTTTACTGCAGTATTTTGAATGTCGTGCTATTAACAAACTGCTTCCGTCAATGCAAGGAGTACTTTTACAAGGTCTTGTTGATGACAGTGGTATCTGAGTTTTTAAAAAAAAAAAGCTTATGGAACATTTAAGTTTCAGGTGACTTTTTTATAGACAGAAATAATGAAAAAGGTTTAATTCAGCATATTTTAATAACATTTCTTTATATGAAGAAAATACTATTTATTTTGACTTTTTTTTTTCTTCCAACCATATTAGAAGTCTCTAAAACCTACTTAATTTTAGAAATAGGCCTGTAATTTGGGTAATATAAACTTTCTCATCTAATATTTTTGGTTAATTTATCTGGAGCCCAAAGCTTATTCCAACTGGATTTTAATAAAAAAAATACATGCATTCCAACTGATGAAAAATGTTATTGTCTCTCTCATGATTGTAGAATATCCTCATTTTTCTCTATTTTTAGAACATCCTATGACTTTAAACGTCTACCCTTTACAGTCTTGCAATGTACAACTTTTCAGTCTCCGTTTTCACAACCATTACACTGTCCCACTCCTTACCAGCTCCATTAAAAACATCTCTTTTACTCAGTAGTGAAGCATTGATTTCTTTTACCTGGGCATCAGCATCATTTGCTATCAAATAAAAAAATTGGTCCAACTACTTTGATAAAGTGAGTTGCACATATTTCAGGTTTATGCTTTTATAAAATAAAGAAAAGCTATATTTAGCTAGAGTTACGTTTACTAAACTGCAGCCTGAAGCTGAAACTAGCTTTCATTTTGAAGTTCTGTTTTTCCCCTGACTACGGTATTGGCTTGTACTATTGAATCTACATAAAAAAGACCAAAATCATGACGGAAGGGGAAAGGACTGCCTTCTGAAAACTTCAAAATGAAAATGAAGTCATCTATGTGTCATCCCTTTCTCTGAAATTCTGAATTTAACCTGTACGTCTCCACTGCTGAAAATATCCCTTATTGACATGCAAAAATTAATCTCTGTACACAGCTGCATGGCAACTGTATTATAGGAGTATAAACTGTATTAGAGCAAAGCTGTAAGTGATTCTGCAGTTTACAATGTGTGGTTGAGTTCTAACCTCACTAGTGAGAGTATTTTCCCTGATGCAGAAGCATAAGAACATTATTTTCTACGTGTGCATGGAAATATGAAGGGAAATACACAAATATGGACGCATTAATTGAGTGCTTATTTGCCCTGACATTTAAAAGAACAGAGAATAGATAAAAATCAAAATTTCTCTAAGTAGGAAGAAAAATGAAAACAACAAGTTGCAAAGCTTAAATACATAATAATATCCTGTGTATCGTCTAAGAAATATATGTAGTAGAATCATTCAATTGCAACATCTCTTTTGTTTTGGCATTTTTAAAAATTTAATAAAATATTTACAGGACACTACCTACATTTTTATGCCCACATATACATTTTACTGCTACTTCTGGTCCTGTTTTGACCTTTTTACTTGGTCTAATAAAAGACCATGAGTAATAAAAGGCAATGAATAATGTATTTGAAAAATATTGCCCTTCTTTCCATTTATGACCCAGTAGTGTGATCTTCCAGTTTTCCAGCACCTACTTGCCTGTGCCTTTCCAGGCAGCTGCACAGTATGATAGGCTTCATCCAAAGTGGCATTCATTCTTTCATCTTCATTTTCTCAATAGTTTATTTTACAGTGTCTTCACTGCTTTTTATTTATTCAGACTCCTTTCCTTAATCTTTCTAAAGAAAGATTTGAAAAGAGTTTTCAGTATAACATTCATTTCTGAAACACACTAATTTAATCTCTCTTTTCATGTATTAATATGCTTTCTTTTTCTTGTAGCTCTTGGGTTTGATGTTTATAAAAGCTCCTCTTACTCTTGACCTCTGCGGAATAACAAAAAAAAAAAATTAAAACATAGATCATCAGTCATGTGTTTCTTCTTGTGTTTTCCTTTTTATGTGCTGATTTTCACTAAGGTTTACTGACCCGTTAGCTTAAGACTCTTATCACTAGGTTTCTCATGAATACCAGAATACTTCTGTCTAAATTTTCTGCTCAACTATGCATCCATAACTGAATGCATTATCACCACAGAAGTGAATAAATATTTAATTAATACCAATATATGCGGTCGAGGCATCAGAATCTGTTGCAGGTTAATGCCAAATACAGCTGACTAGTGAGGACCTTTACCTAATATGAGCTTCAATTTTAGTCTCCCCATTCACCTAAATTAATTGATTATCCTAAACTGCTTTTGTAGAAGTACAAGTGGGAAGAGTTATATACCTCAGAGATGTCCAAAGAGAGAGTAATTCTGCCTGAATCTGTATATTTATGTTAGATGGATATGCTATTCCTTTGCAGGCATTTCACCTTCTCCATTGGCAATATGAGGAACTTGATTATTGACTTAGATAACTGCTTCATTGTGTAAAATTTCAGTGCAAATTAGCTGCCCAAGTCAGGCAGATTGAGCCAACAAGGCTCAGCCCAGGCATAAAATCTTGCTTAAAAGAAGCATAACTTGCATCACAAAACGAGCATGTAGTTAGTTGTGCTATGGACTGCTCAAGATTTCTACTCAGCTCCATATCATCCCTTTGTATACTAGCTCTATATGCTTTAGGAATTATACATGGCTTAAACATCTCTGTTAAAAAAAACTAAACAAACTGCCCTATCTAGGAAGCAAATGGGAAAGGAATTAAATCTAGTCACAGGACTGTCTGGGTTTTCATTTGAATTTCAGAGCCCTTTATAGCTTGCCTAAGCTATACAAGTATCAGAAACCCATTTATAGTTTTTAGTATGTTCTTACCTCTTGGGCCTGCAAGAAAAAGAAGTCAGGAAATTATTAAAAATATTGTTTAACTGCTCGAAAAGCAAAAAGCAAAATAAGGGCACCTGAATGCTCTTCTTCTCCCACCCACCTTAGATGCTCTCTTGCAGTTTGTGGTGACATTGTTCCAGAATTGTGAACATCTGACATTAGCAATAATGTGAAGGCTGTGGAAAACACCTCAGCATTCTCTCTTCCCCTCCCCCAAATATACTGATAAATTTCCTGTTCAGAAGCAAAAAGGCTATATCAGAGGAGTTAGGTTGTTGCTGATAGCGAGTAAGCATCTGAGACCGTACTGCTGTAGAAACAATGAGAAAATGTTACTTTTTGCTCAAGAGAATAAAATAAATGAAGGAGAAAGAGAAATAATTAGTAGTGGAGGAAATGTCCCTGCTCCTGGGACTTTCTGCAGAGAGGATTCATGCTGGCACTGAAGAGGTGTGTGTTGGCTGGAAATATACACCAGCCCCAATTCCCTATGTAATTTATAATCAATATGGAGAATTAAAAAGAATTATTAACTGTTGAATGGTTCTACTGTGGCTGTATTGGTTGTGATTTTATGCACTGAATGTTGCACAGCCTCAGCACAGCTTCAGAGAGGCAAGTAGATGGGGAGATGAAGCACAAAAATAGTTACTTGATAATATAGGGGTTTGCATATGTGCACAAACAGACTTGAGGAAATGATGGAGAAAACTGAGAGAGATGCTAATTCACAGCAATATACATATCTGTTTTATGTTTTTGTTCCAGATATTTACAAGAATATGAACAAAAAGCACTGGCTAAAAAGACTGAAGAAAGGTATCTTGATTTCCTTGGCAAGGTGTTGGTAGTACCAAGACAGTACTTAAAAAGACAATCAAAACAGACTCAGAATATCATTGCTGATATTCCCTCTGGTCGGATAACTTTAATAGACAGATAGCTACTTAGAGGCAGAATGACAGTATTGGCACATGGCCACTGAAAGGCACTTAACAATATCAGTTTGCTAAAAGACTTGTCGGCATGCTGATAACGGAGATGCTGTTTGTTTCATTTCCCAAGAATGCATTTGGCCAGACTAAATCAGCTGCAATCTGATCTACTTTCTCTGGTGGCTGCATGCACCATAAAGAAGTTTTATTGTTGTAAATGTCACTCTCCTTAACAAATCTTGTCTAAGCAATCTCTTACAAAGTAATATCCTTCCAGTTAATTCTTTTTTCAATTTCCCACTTCATAAAACATGAGGATGTCCTGGAAACTCAGAAATCTGGAAGAAATTAATTATCTCCACAAAAATTTTGGATGTTACACTTTTTCTTTCCTCATGGCTGACTGAACGGATCTACAAACTGATCCTGTTCCACCACATTGCAGAAGAAGATACTGACTGTGACAAAGATTTATGGTGTTTTGGCATTATGGTACTTCTGATGGATAAGCTTAATTTATATAACATGTCGGCTGGAACTCTTTTTTTTTTCCCCATGTGAATTAAGAGCTGGTGTGTTACACTGGCTGAAAAATGTGTAGGAGGAGTGGTATGGAATCAACGATAACAACTTTTAAGATGATTGTCATCCTTAACACTCTTTGTGGGTAGCATTTTTCTAGTCCTGATGGTCTAAGGGCAAACAGAGGTAAGTTGGTAGTGTTAATACCTTTTGTTAAACCTACCAGTGTAGCCAGAAGAAGGAGACAGTGCAACCATTACTAGTAATCATTTCAGTGACAAAGTGTAATGAATGTAAAACTAATTCTTTCTGCTACCATTATACATCTGAGATATTATGATTCTTGAAAAGTTTATTTTTCCTGTTATGTAATCAGCTGCTGCTTTTTAAAGGAATATGTCCTTCCAGAAATATATTTACTATTTTGTACTTGTTCCATGAATACACCAATAGGCCCTGATGGCCCAGTCTCATCTGGGACTCCCATTTCTCATCAAGGCCCATGAGACACTTGGGTTATGATACCCATGTGAGTAGGGGGCAGCTGATGCAATACAGAAGCAACTAAAATTAATTTGGAACCTAAAAGAACAGCCTTCTGCAGAGGACATGAAGCTGAAAGAAAGCACCTTAGAAGCTGATTTAAAAATGCATAAGGACATAACAGTGCAGAGGGTTGCTTCCATAGGTATTACAGCAGAACTAAGACTGATATGAAGTGTGTAGTTCTTTGAGCTTCTTTCAGTTAACTTCCAATATGATTAATTTTCGAGCTTGCGTGACTGAGCAACTTAGAGAAGAGAGTGCCATTTTGCAGTTTCCTCCATGGACCTTTAGCAAATACTAGTAATGTTAGAATTACAAATATTATGCCATGGAAAATGCAGGCAAACAGCATGATTTAATTCTATAAAATTAACCTGTTTGATGTATATGTCTCATTTGCAAAGGACTAAAACAAAACTTGTTCACAGAAATGACATTAAAAGCTTGGAAGACTCTTTGCGCTTCATATATTAATGTCTGTCCTGTTAATGCATATCTGTTCTGCTCGATTTCATTAATAGTACAGCAGTGTTTAACAGAGGAACAGGAAAGAAAAAATGGATAGGAACAATTTATAAAGATATTTTATGAAGGCTAATTTGAGATTCTTGGCTTCAGAAGGCTTTAGAGCATTTTATATACATACCTTTAGAAAAGTTTTGTCCGTATTTTTCTAGCTCTAAGTTGCTGTCTTCTCTTTTATAATAAAGAGCAGTAAGATACCATTGAAAATCTGATTTTCAAGTTTATAACATCCCTTTGAATCTCTGACCCACTCAGAAGGTATCCATAAAATTAGTATATATACACATCAGTGAAATAGTATATATACACACACACTATCAGGACAATATATAAGTTTGTTCAAGAAAAATGAGTAATTAAAACTTAAAAATTTGGAAAGGTTTTTTTTTTAAAAGTTAGGGACATAATAAACACCTCACTCAGTCAAAAAAATTGGCTTTCTGTCTTCCAGGCTACAGCTACCATAAGACTTAGAATGAAGATTTCTGTATTTCTTAAGGCCAAAGACTAAGTGCACTGTGATAAAGTCAGGACAAGAGATGGTGCTTCAATTCTTGAAGCTGAGTTGCTGGGAGAGACTGCTGCTCCTAGGGTCACTACTATTTTCCATAGTGGATCTGGAGGTGGGCGTGGTGATTCCCCCACATCCACTGGAGCACAGCCTGCCAGCTCATGGCTCTTGCGTGCCAGTTACAGGGTTTATACGAAGTCATATGTTTGGTTTTGGCATGATTTTTTTATTAATCATGCAAATGGCTGGCAGCATTCGTGCTCCTTGGTGATGAACACTAGAACTATATAGAGACAGTTAAGTTTAAAAAGTAGTTTCTCCATGGAGCCACCCTCAAGCATTCTTTCTCTATTGAAATTAGTGTTTATTAGTTTATTAGTTTATTAGTTTATTAGTGTTTGATAGGAATGGTTGGACTCGATGATCCGGTGGGTCTCTTCCAACCTGGTTATTCTATGATTCTATGATTCTATGAAATTGTTCATTCATGTATCAGACACTTTCTTCTTCCTCTTTAAGAGGAGAAAAGAGTGCTGAATCTAAATGACCATCATTTTTGTTCCCTTATACTCGTACTTGCGAATCTTCTTTGAACCGTATTAAGAAAGAGAAATTGCTAGATATGAAAAATTCATCAGAGTCACAGGTTTTGAAATATACTTAGCCATGAAATAGATTTGAATCCTACAAGCATACACCTGGCTGAATGTAAATGAATAGTTAAATTTCATTCAGTAATGCTTTTCAATTATGTAAAATTAAAATTACATATTTGTTTTGTGCTATTTAAACCTAAGGCTAAACAATGCTTTTAGTTTCCTCACAGTGGAGTGAGTTGGTGACTTCAGGATTGGACAAATAAGGCATAGAATCACAGAAAAAATCATATATTATACAGACAGAAGTTGCCCTGTTTATTGTCCACATTTCCCTATTTCATGTGATAGCAACCATTCAGGAACTGGGGAAACTTTACAGAGATTGTATTTTTTACATAGTCTTTAATATTTATAGTTTCATTTTTACCTTCATTCCTTGTTCTTTCAGCTGCACATAGTGATGCTTAAAAGATGTGTTTTCAGATCAAAAGGAAAGTGCTTAGATACTCCTCCTTACCCTGAATTGCCTTGTTCTTCAGAACAGATTTATTCCTTTACAAATTATGGGAACATATTCATTCCTTAATGAATTAAGATTTCATGAGACACTGTCTTCCTCTCCCTTTTTGTGGAGTTGTCTGTGCTGCTGCTATTTTGTGTTGGTGCATGGTAATGTAACTTCTAACTTGTGTGAAACACAGCTAATGTTGTGGTTTTTTTTTCCTGAAGTTTATAGACTGTAGTTCCACTTGGAACTAAAAAAGATGTGGTTTCTTCATTCACGCAACTTGCTTCTGTATATTTGCATGTTTTATTTTCATTGTGGTTGAATTATAGTACCACCATTACTATGATGCTGCGATATTTTCATTATTACAGGGTGAGATGCTTGGATCCTATAGAATACTTTTTGAGGGGAAACACACACATTTACCCTCATTTCAAAAGAGCCAGAAGTCTTAATTTTTTACGTTATTTTATTGCTTCTCCAGATTGTTTCCTTCAAATCCAGAAATCTAACATGCATACACGCTCTTCAGTGTACACAGCTTGCATAAACACTAATAAATGTATCTGAAGTCATGGTGTGGGCTAGGGTTTACAAGATATTTCAAGCAGAGAAATGGTTAACACAGGCTCTGTCAAGACAGCAGATGGGATTATGAAATGCAGCTGCAAGGAATAAATGCACTCAGGAGAAGGCTGCAGGGGAGGGGAAGTGCTTAAGGAAGTAGGGAGAGCACTTAGAAGAGTGTTGCTAGAAGGGCATGCTGTGAAGCTCAAGGTGACATGAGTCTCTGAAAAACAGGGAATAGGAAACCAGCTCCTAAGTGAAGAGGAAAGGATAAGGATGCGCTTTTGGGAACGGGTTTGAGGATGAGTAAAAAAGAGCCTTTTTTCCTAGCAAGGCTGCACTTAGCAAGTTCAAGTCCTGGAACCTCAACTTGTTTGCAGGGCATGGGTGAGGTTCAGCTCCCCAAACTTCAGAAGTTCTCTGTGGTAGCAGTTTCTGTTCAAGCTCATCGATGTTGGCTCCTTTGCTGTCAATGGAAAGAAACAGATGCTTTTAGGGCATGATTCATCTGACCTATTTTGGACACCTGCCTTAGAACGAGATGAATCATGTCCTAGAACTGCTTCTTTCTCTCCATTGACTATAAAGAGAGCCTAGGGTGATTAGCTCAGATTTAAACGCCTAGATGATAGTTATCTTGGCTTGGCCAGATATAAGTGGTCCCAAAGTATACCGTGTAAGCACTGAAGTTTGAATGTCATCATTGCGACAGCTCTAGGGCATGAGCACTATAGCTCTTTCTCTGTATTTACTTTTCATGCTGATTCTTTGTTTCTGTATAGGATATGGTCACTGGGACGTGGTGGCCTAAGCACAGCCACCTCAAGCTACTGGGTGTGCGCTGAGGTCTGGTGGCTGCTACAGAAACCTGTGGCTCTCCCAGCTATCCTGCAGCCCTGCTAGTTTTCAGGAGTTGCTTCCCTCTGAGTTACAGGGGGAAAGAAGAACCACCCCAGATCTTTCCTAAGTATGAAATTCAGCAACCCTTCCAAGTTTCTCTATGTGCTAAACTGTCCCACACCCATTCGTAAAGAAGCTCTGTAGCACTTCAGTGATTAAGGAAGAAGGTTGTGAAATTTTGCTGTGGGAGGCATAATGTTTTTTTCACATCAGCTGTTTGTCTGTCCTATGGAAATGGGCTCAGTTCTAACTGAACGTTGACCCTCCATGTACTTTATTTCACAAAAGCTCTGTGGGAAACTGTCAGTTTTCAGTTAGTATTTGTGGACACCTCTCAAGTGACATTGCTCTGAAATTGGAGTTGCTGTTATAGCCCTCACCTGCAGAGGAGATGAATTTTACTGAGGCCTTTGGCTAGCATAAGTGATGACAGCTTTCAAAAACCCTTTGAGGAAATTAGTGATTGTTCTTTAAGACTAGGATTTGAATCATTGGTAGTAAATCAGGTATTGGGCCAAGCCTCCAACAACAATGAAATGTCAAATAGCTGCTTGTCAAATGGGCACTGGCAAAGTGATATACTGAATAAGAGCTGAGTGTTGTGAAAAAATTTTTTTAAAGAAATAGGCACTCCTAGTTCAGGCATTACCTGAAGGCTGAATATGAGCAAATGAATTCTGCAACTCTTATAATGTTCTTTAAATTAACATTTTTGTGCAACATCACAGTATTTTAAAAATAGGGTTTTTAGGGTTCACTTTGATCATAACTGTGTACATGGTCTCTAGAAATACAAGTTTGAGTCTGTTATTACTCTGTTTATAATATTCGTGCTAAGAAGTGACATGTCTTTTCTGATTCCCAAGCATAAGCTTAAAATCATTGTAATTTCTGTGTAAGGTCAGCACAAGCCAACTTTGGCATATCTCCTCTTTCTGCAGTAAGAGGTTGGATATGTGTCAACACAGTGGAGTTGGCTAGAAGAAGTAAAATTTAGGTCAGAATACAAATCTATATTCTGTATTTATTCCTTATGTGCACAGTAAACAGATATCATCAGTGACTTTTTAAAGATGGCAATATTTGAATGTAAAAATTAATGGAATTCTTTTATACTTTTGAAAATTGGCTGCATATTTTTCATAATAATTTTCCAATTATTTCATACTCAAAGTACAGAAATACTACCATTTTCCATTAAAAAACTCCCCTTCCATTAAAAAACTCTCAAAGAAGCAAGTGCCTCCACCATTTGGATTTTAGTCGTTGTTTTGCACATATTCAGATACTGTGCTTTTCTTTTGCAGGCAATTCAAATTACTAAAGGCAAATTAAGTCTTTTTTAAATGACAAATACACAGGCCTGTTTGCAGAATTGGCTCTAAAAAGTCAATTCAGATCAAGGACTATTTTCATCAACTAACTATACAGCCATGTGATATTTAAAAGAAAATTGGCCTTCTGGGCAGATTTAGATTATTCTTACCTACATCTATTTGTCTATATTTTATTTTGTCTTGGTACTGGAAGTTAATGATCCCTCTAGCCCTCTGTTTTCATGATACTCCCAGATAAAGGGAGAACACCACTGAAGTGGCACAAATAAGGTCTGCTCTCTTGCTATACTCATATGGACACTGAAGCCCTTTTATGGCTTAAAGAGAATGATCCAGCCTCCTGTTCTAGTGGAAGGATTAGGGGAAAGCCTCATTAGGAGAAAATTTCAGGATGATCCAAGATTGTATTCATTGCTTATTGTATCTGCTGCATATGCCAAGGTCTCTTTACATTCCAAAGTTCAATGGAAGGACCCGAATCTTGGATTAAAAGATAGGCAATGTTTACCTGATATTATCTAATTGTTAGAAATAAAATACTAACCCTCTCAAATTACAACTCGTGTCTCAATACAGAAGTCAGGTAACTGATGAAGTTTGTTGATGCAGGAGTTAAGGAAGAGTACTCTCACATCCAGGCAAACCCAAACAGTTTAACAAGGCTGTCTAGAGCTATAGTTAAAAAATCTTTTAGATCAGTTTACTTTCCTTTTTTTTGTATGATTAAGACGCAAAGCCAGGGGTGCTGCTAATAAAGCTAACACTGCTTTTTAAAAGTATCTAGTTTTTTAATCTGCTCTGAGCTTTTAATCACATTTGATACTTCGGTTAAAATAAATTATGTGAGGCAGAGGTTAATAAGAGGCAAAACCTGTTAATTTATTCTTTGTTCATAGATGTTTCTGACTCTGTGGCTGTGCATGTTGTATTTGTGCATTTGTACTATTATTGAATACAACTCATCAATAACACACAATACTGTCTCTGAACTCTAAGGAAATTTCTGAGGCAGACTAATTTATTGCTCTCATCGCATCAGGATGTGCTTTGAATATGTGAAATAAATATGGAAAATTACTATTTCCCTTGTCTTTGTTTGAACAAATAGTTGTAATCCAGTATCATCCTCATTTCTGTGAACTATTCTTGCATTAAGTTATGAAATGTGGATATCAAATAAACCTTATATCTAGGATTTTGGGTTTACATACATATATGTGTATTATTTTTTCACACAGAATTTCAGGTCACTACTAAGACTTCTGTCATTTTTATTATCATATTTATATTTTTTTTGCTAGGACTTTTCAGTACTGTATCTGAAAAGGATCTTCTTTGGTATCTAGTGGGCTTAGTCCACCTGGATTGATTTTTTGCAGTTACTGATTAACTTTTTTTTCAGAATGATGCAGTAGCATAAGTCTGCCCTGTATTCAATAAACGGTTCTGACATGTACTCTAAAAACTGGCTCAGGAAATATATTCTAAGTATTTTTCATTAACAACAACAGAACCAGTATAAAACTCACTAAGAGGAGGGAGTAAGAAAACTCCAAAGAAACAAACAAACAAAAAAGTACTAACTAATACTTCTGAAGATTTTGAGCTAACTTCTAATAATTTGTATTCTGGGAAGTGCATGGCCTGTCTGGCAAAACTCTCCTGTGGCACTTTTTTTAGAGTGGCAGTTGTTATCGCTAAGGACAAGTAAAACAGGTTAAATCAGTCACTGTCCACCTGTGTGTTCACTGGAAGAAGTCCAATCACAACTCATGTTTGAGTGGTTTCATTGTCAATTAAATATACAACAGGAGAGCGTTTTTCTATCTGTGTATGGTAAAAAGTCCACACACAATGCAGCCAGAGAAATGTGTATTTCTTGGTACCTAAGAGGTACTTCGAGGTGCTTGAAACCAATCATGCTTACAAATTCACTGTGGTGAGTTTAGTGAGTAGGGAGGCAATTCAGGGCTTACGTGTCTCTGGAAGTCAGCAGTTGTGGCCATCACTTGTCCTTGTGACCCAGGAGGAAAATCTGTGAAAAGAAATACTAATGATTATGTGAATTTCAGTTACTGCTCTGACTTGGCACAGATAGATGGCCAGTTCTCTTTTTCCATTTTCATGTAAATGGCCAGACTAAGAGCTCATTTGAAAATATATCAATAACTTTAGCAAAAGGAAGCATAAGTTTTATTTTCCTTTTTGTGGGGCATTTGGACATCTTGGTTCTTTTTGCTTTTCCTTTTTTTCCAGTTGGTCAGAAGTGTTTCCATGTTTGTTTATGACAACAGTCACTATGATCACTGTGTTGCAATGGGTGCATAATAAAAACTTTAGAGGTATAAATGTCAAAATATTATTAGTGATGAGAAATATTGTTTTGGCAACTGGATCTTCCGTGGAATAATCACATTTTTAGTAATATAATTTGCTTAATGTTACATATTCACAAATATAACAGTCATTGACATTTCCCATGCATTTTCTTTTTTGAATGGGAGTAGTTTTGCCGATCGGATGCCATGTTATTAAATAACATTAGTTAAATTAAAATTGCTCCTAAGCTGAGAGTGTTCGTGACATTTAATGGATTTTTTGCAGTTTGCTTCCAAGTACTTGCCTACTAATAAGATTAAAGGCATATTACAATTAGTGTATTTATGGGGTGAAAGTGTGAAAAATAAAGCCCTTTTCTGCTGCATGCCTTTTGACCCATAGATTTATCACATGTGAAGATAAGCAAGGTAAGTATCTCTTCTGCCATTAAACAGCAGGAAGGGAGGTTTGAGTCCCACTGACCAACCCTGTCCTGCAAGAGGTGCTGCATGTCCTCGGTGGCAGGCTGGTGACAAGCATTAGCTGTAAACATTTGGAGGTAAACAAAACATCTCTACCTTGGTAACGAGAAATTTCCAGAGCACTGTGGCAATTCTTTCCTCAAAGGTTATGCCACACCTATCATGGGATTCTCTTTGTTGGTATTCAAGTCTTGTTGTGGTAGCTATGGTAGTGGAGTACATGGAACTGGCAGCTGTAGCTGGGTTTTAGGTTTTGTGGCTTTCAGAGAGAGAGGTTTGAGACTGCACTTTTTAGTTTCACCATGGAACTAGATAAGCTCTTTCTAAAAGTATCAATTTTGGGTTGTAATCAGTGGGATTTTGCAGGGGCATGTAACAAGACTACCAGTGATCCAAACTCAAATCGGAACCCTACTCTGAACTTTCAGAAGTCAAAAGCTGGAAAGACTGATTTTAGTTCTGCATCTTGGATTAGGAACCTGTATAACAGGAATATTGCTAAAAAGTTATACTGCTTTTCTACTTATTGCCAAAGCAGCCTATAAGGGTGGGATTTCTCCAGTTCACGTTCACTTCTACAAAATCTAAGTCTCATTTCTATAGTTTGCCTGCCTTCCTTCCTTCCTTCCTTCCTTCCTTTCTTCCTTCCTTCCTTCCTTCCTTCCTTCCTTCCTTCCTTCCTTCCGATTTAAATACACCACTAGCTAGAAGGTGTCTTAAAGGTGTCAGAACTGTTAATTACTGAAATCAGAAAGGAATTTTGTGTTTATTAAGGAACAGAGAGAAATAAAAGCTAAGTTGCCATCTTTAGTACTGGAGGCCAAAACCATATCTTGATAAAGTCTGCAGAGATTAATCCCATGTGAAGAAGCTAATTCATATATTTTAGAAGTGACCAACCTTGATTATTTATTTTTTAAAAGGACTGTGTGAATGTTTATGTTTCTTACTTGTACTTGTAGTACAGTGTTTTCATGATTTTCAGCCCTCAGTGAACTGCAACAGCCTATAAATTAAGATTGAAGGGGAAACAGGTATTACCTAGCTGTGAGAAATATAAAAATTCTCCTGTTTGGGTGAAATTAGACCTTACATTGGTCCAGACAGCATAAGCTGTAGGAGAGATTAACTACTGGAGGCTCAATTAAAATGCATGTTCAGCTTCATCACTGAAGTACTTTGGACAGTGGAGGTTGTCCCTAAACAACCATACAGGTTCCAGGAAATAGAAGCAGTACGTTTATTAACAGGTACTGGAAATCAGTGCCAAAATGAAATACCTGGAAAGCTTAGAAAGTAATAATTCTGTACTGTTGAAAAAAATACCATTATGACTCAACAATAACTTTACTTGAGTGGAAAATCCATATGCCTTCCAATAAAATTAAAGGACTTATAAGCATTCATTTCAGTAGAAGTTTCATAAACATTCGTTACTTTGAGAGCAGGACTGAGCTACAAATTCCAGAGGAAGTATGCTAGTCATTAGCAATTTATTTTTTGCGTATGCAGATTAAATTATAAAGCTGGTGACACAATATCATTTTTAAACTCAGTGGTCTTTTCACTTTACTTTTTTTCTGAATTACATAGCAGAGGATTTCTCCTGTTTTAACAAATGTGATTTCTTGGCTTTGATAATGTATCATACCCTTGGCTTGCAGCATTTATTATGAGTGATGTTCAAATCCAATTTTTCATTTTTTTTATTTTCAGGAGAGGAAGGCATTCTCAGAGAAAGAACAATTTCGTAATACAAGAAATCCATGCAGCATGCCATCTAGCACAGTAGTCAACTGTAGCAGTTGCTGGAGACAGGACAAGAATACTTCATGAATTATCCCAAATTTCAGTAGTCAAAATCTTGGAGGCTTTCCTTTCATGCTTACATGGTAGCAAAACACTTGCTAAGGGTCAGGAGGGAAAACGTCCTGAAAACTGAAAATGAAATCGATATGAATATCTTCCCCTAGGCAATTTCAGCTCTTTCTTAACATTCCAAACTTTTCAACACCCAGGAATAAAACAATCCTGGAGACTAGTATGACACAAATCTTAATGTGTTGTTACAATATCTTTAAAATAATAGCTCATTCTTTTCTATAATTCTTTTCCTAAAATAATAAATAGATGAATTTTCTTATGTCTCAGAAAAATTAGCATGAGATACTATTTTCAATTTTATTGCTGTGCTCTCAGGGCTATAAGTTTGTCTGGATATGCTGTTTTCCTTCGATAAACTGTGTTTCCTTGATTTTGTTATATGAAGACCTACATATGACACATGGTGACTTTTCCCCATTATTTGTAATTAATTTATTCTATACAAATGTAAATTTATAAGCTGTTTTTTCTAAATCAGGCAGAGGAGGTGTGCATTACTTAGGAAGTTAATGCACAGTGGCAGTGGGCTTTTTCTTTCTTTTTCTCTAATTACCAGCTAGCATTAAATGTGGCCCATAAAGCCCAGGGCAGGGAGAGGAAAGTAGCCACTGAGGTCAAAAGGTAATTATTATTAGTAGGCAAAGGTAAACTTGTCTATCTTGAAAGGGAGTGGTTTTATATAAAGGCATCTAGATGGCCTCCAGCTTGCTTTCAGAACAGGTTTTTACCAGAAAGCAGACAAGTACTCTTGAAAGAGCCTCATTTAACAGAGCTGTTTCACCTTTCTTCAACAGTGCTGTCACCATAAGAAGGGGACAGATGTTTTGGGTGGATTTAAAATGCAGACGCAATGGCTGTTGACTTCTGCTTGCCCTCTGCACACTGTGACCTCTGCTTGCTTAGGAGGGAGAGCTGTCCGAAGTTTATCCCTGTCTCCTGAATCAGTTGTTGCAGTCACACTTTTTCTATTTCTAACTTGATTTTGGGGCCATATTCAGGTATGAGCCTGGTAAGGATATGGTTCATTCCCAAAGGGCACATTCTCCTGCTCTTCTCACACTAGAACCAAGTTACTCCTTATTATTTCTGAAAACAAAACAAATGATTTTTTCCTATCCCTGCAAATATCTGCAACAATTTGTGCAAGCAGGTTAATCCTAAACTTAACCTTCATATAGTTTCACATGCTGAAACTGCACAGCACTTCATAATCCAGCACTATATCAACTTCATAATCTCCAGACAAGAGATTGTTGATAGAACTTGGAATATAATGACTGTGCAAGCTGAGAGGTTTTTTTCCATGTTTTCATATGCCTTCCCTCTAGTTTGTGTCATCAGCATTTTGACCTATATGTACAGAAATATCTTTAGTTCTGGAAGGACGTCAGCTACATAATACTAATTCGATACATTTGCTACAGTTTTAAAATTCAGAAGGCTGGTTGGCAAAGTCTCATGGGAGACAGTACTTAAGGGCAAGGGAGCCCATGAGGGCTGGGAGCTCTTCAAAAAAGAAATACTAGCAGCTCAGGAGAAAGCCATCCCCGTGTTCTGGAAAAAAAGCCGGCAGGGGAAAAAAACAGCTTGGTTGAATAGAGAGATCTTGTGTGATATCAAGAAGAGGAGAAATGTTTATGGGCTCTGGAAGAGGGGACAGGCCTCTTGGGAGGACTAGAGGAGGGAAGTGAGATTGTGTAGAGAAAAAATCAGAAGGGCTAAGGCTCAACTAGAAATCAGATTGGCAAAGTCTGTGAAAGATAACAAAAAACCTTTCTGTAAATATATAAATAATAAAAGGAGGACTAGGGAGACTATACAGTCCCTATTGGACACAGAAGGAACAACAGTGACAGGGGATGAGGAAAAGGCTGAGGTACTTAATGCCTTCTTTGCCTCAGTCTTTAATTGTAAAGAAAGTCGTTCCGTCCGTGTACAAACCCAGGAGCTAGAGGAGCAAATTGAGGCTCCCATGATCCAAGAGGAGGTGATCAGAGCCTTGCTAGCCTGAATAGACACCCACAAGTCTATGGGGCCGGATGGGATTCACCCAAGGGTATTGAAGGAGCTGGCGGATGTGCTGGCCAAACCCCTTTCCATCATCTTCCAACAGTCCTGGAAGACTGGGGAAGTCCCACTGGACTGGAGGCTGGCTGATGTTGTGCCCATCTACAAGAAGGGTCGCAGGGAGGACCCAGGGAACTACAGGCCTGTCAGTCTGACCTCAGTGCCAGGGAAAGTCATGGAGCAGGTGATCGTGAGTGCTATCATGAAGCACATGCAAGAGAACCGGGTGGTCAGGCCCAGTCAACATGGGTTCACAAAAGGCAGGTCTTGCCAAACTAACCTGATCGCCTTCTATGACAAAGTGACTCGGCTGCTGGATGAGGGAAAGGCTGTGGATGTGGTCTTCCTGGACTTCAGTAAAGCCTTCAACACAGTTTCTCACAGCATTCTGCTTTGGAAACAGCCTCTGGCCTGGACAGGCGCACACTCTCCTGGGTGGAAAACTGGTTGGATGGCCGGGCTCAGAGAGTGGTGGGAAATGGTGTGAAATCCAGCTGGAGGCCAGTGACAAGTGGGGTTCCCCAGGGCTCAGTGCTGGGTCCAGCCCTGTTCAATGTCTTTATCAATGACCTGGATGAAGGCATCGAGTGCACCCTTAGCAAGTTTGCAGACGACACTAAGCTGGGTGGAAGTGTTGATCTGCTGGAGGGTAGGGAGGCTCTGCAAAGGGATCTGAACAGGCTGGACCGCTGGGCTGAGTCCAATGGCATGAGGTTTAACAAGGCCAAATGCCAGGTCCTGCACTTGGGGCACAACAACCCTATGCAGTGCTACAGACTAGGAGAAGTCTGTCTAGAAAGCTGCCTGGAGGAGAGGGACCTGGGGGTGTTGGTTGACAGTTGACTGAACATGAGCCAGCAGAGCCAGGTGGCCAAGAAGGCCAATGGCATCTTGGCTTGTATCAGAAACGGTGTGACCATCAGGTCCAGGGAGGTTATCCTCCCTCTGTACTGGGCACTGGTGAGACCGCTCCTCGAATCCTGTGTTCAGTTCTGGGCCCCTCACCACAAGAAGGATGTTGAGGCTCTGGAGAGAGTCCAGAGAAGAGCAACAAAGCTGGTGAGGGGGCTGGAGAACAGGCCTTATGAGGAGCGGCTGAGAGAGCTGGGGTTGTTTAGCCTGGAGAAGAGGAGGCTGAGGGGAGACCTCATTGCTCTCTACAACTACCTGAAAGGAGGTTGTAGAGAGGAGGGTGCTGGCCTCTTCTCCCAAATGTCAAGGGACAGGACAAGAGGGAATGGCCTCAAGCTCCACCAGGGGAGGTTTAGGCTAAACATTAGGAAAAAATTTTTCACAGAAAGGGTCATTGGGCACTGGCACAGGCTGCCTGGGGAGGTGGTTGAGTCACCTTCCCTGGAGGTGTTTAAGGCACGGGTGGATGAGGTGCTAAGGGGCATGGTTTAGTGTTTGATAGGAATGGTTGGACTCGATGATCCGGTGGGTCTCTTCCAACCTGGTTATTCTATGATTCTATGATTCTATGATTCTATGATTCTATGAAAATGTTTCACTTTGCAGTAATCACTCTAAAGCGGATTTGATATTTAGAGTGGAAAGATGAAAATATATATGACCTGAGGTTCAACAACCACAGTGTACAGGAATGCCTGTTATATTCTCATGGGAAATAGATAGGAATTTTATGTGTAAATGCTGTACCATATTTTCCTTTTCATGTAGAAACCTTCCACCTCAGGCTTTTACAGGTATTAAAAATGTATAATGATTAGATAATTGTCTTATGTAAAGCATAAACATATTTTTTCTAAGATTTTTTCTAAGATAAGTTTTATTGTTGAATTCATCTGAGATGATAATTTTTGTGTGGCACACCGTTGGTCCTGATCTCTGTGCTGGGTGGCATACGGTCAGCAGTTTTGGCTCTCTGGGCATCTTTTCTTCACTGCCTGTGGGGAGGGGTTGGGCAGGTGGCTGGGGATGATGGGCTTCTGTAGTTAGGTACCTGAAAAGAGGAGTACAAATAGTGCCTGATCTGCCACCTGGCACGGTCAAGGTCATATGGCTCACAGAAACTACAGCAGCTAGTTCAAAGCTAACTCAAACTTTCTATATTGTCTTTATTTGTGATTGTATTATGTATCACTGACCTGTGTAGTCATATAGTTACTATTTTTATTTTGGATATGGGGTTAAAAGACACAGGAAAATTACAACCTTGTTTTTATCCTGACAGAGGCATTTCAAGTGCAAGCTCATAGCCTTTACCTGAAGATCAACTTTCTCCTTCAAATTTATTTTGTAGAGAAGTATGGAGAATCTCATCTAAAGTCTAAATTTGTTAGTACATGTGCATATGATTTTGTATGAGTAATTTCAAGATTTGTGTATGACAATTATATGACTTGGCAGTGTTACGTTTACGGTCAGACTTGATCTTAAGGGTTTTTTCCAACCTAAAAGATTCTATGATTTTAAGTAGAGGTATAGATCCTAACTAATAATGTAAATCACATTAGATTCAAAATGTAATTTAAAAATGCCTTTTATTTTCTAAATGTCAGACAAAATCATAGTCACTGTAGAAAGTTTAAGACAAAAGTGGGGTAAGTAGCGTTATGTAGAGGCTAAGAAGTAAATTTTCATAATGTAAGATGGAAAAAATATCAGGGGACCATATACAAAATTAGAAGAAAAAGATTTATTTGAGCTGAATATTTGGCAGTTGTCCTTTTCAAATGGCTTGCTTACCTGAATCTTCTCTTGTAAATACTTCAATATAATTTGCATGAAAGCTGATATACTGTTTTCATACAAATTTATGCTGACTCTTCAAAAATATTTTCACTAAAAAATTGTACTTCTGCTAATCTGCTGAAGTAAAGGCTGCAGTAAATACAAGAGAGATAACTTGTTTAGTGATTAGATATGAATCACTTTTATAATCTAGTTACACATTTAGTATTTTTTAATGTTTTGGAGTAGAATGGAAGGTAATGAGAAGGCTGCAGTTAATTTTAAGTTGAATGGACACAACAGTAAAAAATTTAGAGGATGACTGTCAGACCTGTAGTTTTGTGATTGGAGGGACAGCTTAGTGGGAAATGACAGGATCAGCTGGTGTTTCACCAATTAATGTGAAGCCAGATGGAACAGCTATCTGCTGTCGTGTTTTGAAATGTGCTTCAGTGTAGACAGGGAAAAAAAGTAAACCCAAACCACCTAACCCAAAATCATTAAATTAATTTTCCTACAAGAAATGAGATATTGGAGTAGTTTCTGAACACCTACCATTGTGTTCACAAAATTGCGATAGAGGAGCTTAATTGCAAATCTGATTGTAAGAGTTTTTGAAGAACACAAAGCAAATTTCTAGGTAATGATTAAGTTTCAAATCCATCAATAATGAAACTTGTGTTTTCTGATCAGAAGTACACCTTAAATTGCTCTCCTGTCTCTTACTAGTCCTAGTAGAGCAGTTTCTTTGATAGATAAGCATCAGGATTACAAGGGTGATCATATGCACCAGGATTAAGTGCAGAACCTTACCATTTTATTAAAGGTTTTGGTTTTTGTTTTTGTATTTTTTTTATACTCTTCAAAGCTGTAAGCTTCCTTGGTTTTAGTTCACATTTATATGCCTAGAACTCTAGAGCCAAGTGCAGGCAGTATGTCTTTGTCTTGTACTGGTCACATATTATATTAGGATGAACTGAGCTATAAATTAGTGTAGAGGAGAAACAAGCGGTTTGTGTTTGTACTGAAGTGAAGTGTAGGAAGGTCTGTCATTTGGCTACTAATTGCAAATAACCTGCAGCTGCAATATTAGTGATGGAATTGTTAGCTGGACTTGGCGGGGGGTGTGCTTTCTGCAAGCATGCTTTTTTTTGGTAGGGTTATGTTCTGGGCTAAAGGAAGGGTCTGGCAGCTCCATCATAGGTTAATTTGAGCTCTCTTCTAATCAAACCTTGATTTAACTCATTTGTCTCCATTTCTGTTAGTATTTGGCTTTGCTACATTCTGCTTCTTTTGCAAAAGTAATTATATAAATATACCTGTTCTCTTGGGTTTGGGCAAGTTGTAAAGAGCCTGTAACGTGGAGATGGTACCATGAAGTATGTTAAAATGGAGTAAGGGATAATCCCATTTGTAACTTAAATAGACCTAAAATGACACTGCCAGTAAAGGAGGTGTGTTTACATGACCAACCAGCCCTCAGGCACCCCTCGACCTGGGCATGTAAGCTGAACAAACACCAATGTTCCAACTGAAAACACTGAGCAGGATGGAGATGGACAGTGGTTGCTAGTGGCCGTGTTGCCCTGCAGATGCATCTGCACCAGGGCTTCTTGGCAGCTGCTCCTGGCTCAATATGCTGTGAGGTGATTGTGCTTACTGCATCCTCACAATGTGGGCATATGAGTTGCCTTGAAGTAGCTGAGAAGCTGTAAATTCCCATCAGCCTCATCATCTCCCTTTTGTAGAAAAGCCTTAAAGCTTATTACAGCACCTTTTTGGAGAGCAGGGAGAACAATGTGTGCTTCAGTGTTGAGTTTACAAATGAAAAAGCTTGACTTTTAGTTGAAAAGTAAATTTTAAATCCACAAAAATCTTATTGACTATAACGTTCAGGGAAGGTGGGAATTAGTGTAAGAGTTGACTATTATTCTAATTGGAGTTATTACAACCTACAGTTTTTTAATGGGTAGGAAGTGAAATCCTTGTTAATATTTATGTTATTTGTAAAGGGTAATGCAGTGATTCCCCTGGGTAGCTGGCTTCATTAAGTGTACATGATCTTTAAATTGCCAAGCAGGTGAGGTGAATGCAAGCTGTAGCCATAAACAGCTTGCTTGGCGGGCCACCTTAGTGCTCTTTCTTTCAAAACTCAGGCTTTGTCAATATTTCTTCCAGAGTGTTTAATATTTTAAAAAGTGGCAGTTGTAACAATTTGTAAAAGGATCCAACAATAATAATCTGAAAATGCTGTCCTTTTCTTCTTGTGAACCCATAGGTGTTTGTTGGATGTGGAGTTGCACAATTCAAGGCTCTTTGTTAGGATGAGACATAAAGCTCTACAGAATATAGATACTCCAACCTGGGAGTATCTCTTGTCTTTAGAATTGCTGCAAGCTGATGTTTTATCCTACTGTGCACCTAATAATTGCATTAAACACAGTTGTATTCTTTTTCTTCCCCTTTAACTGTTGTTTTCTTCTTTTCTAAGCCTGCGTTGTTAATGTTTTGCCTGCTAATTTGATATTTGCATCACAGGTCTCAGTATTTTTGGTCATAGATGAATACAAAACAGGGTAATATTTTTTTCCTGAATATTTTTATCTGACATATTTGACATATTTAAATTTTGCTTACAGGAATAGGATTTCAGCTTAGTGAGTTTTTGGTGTAATCAATCTTTTTTTGCCAGATGAAAATCCTAGAAGGTAACTTTTCCTGATTCAGAAGTACAGTGCCTGCTGATGAACCCATTTAAAACTAAAACAAATTTGAAAAATATCATATGAAAAAAAGAAAAGATGATAGAAGATTAAAGTCAGGGATAGCTGGTGGGTAGGCAGCCACCCACAACTATCCTCAGTGGGGCAGGTTGGACAGTGGCTATGTCTGGGAGAGGCTGTGGTCAAGGGATGGCTGACAGGATTGTGAAAGGTCAACACAGACCAGCTGTAGACATTTGAGGATGTTGGATGCAGGTGTAGTGAACTGAGAGCAGACTGTTCATGAAATAGTGAGAAGGCTGAGAGAAATGTGTTTTTATCATGTTTGTCCAATGACTGGCCTGTCACTGGTGAGTGGTTGCCTGTGCCTGGTGGTGCTTTCTCACTAAAAGGATTGAATGGGGTTTGATAAGTTTGTGCTAAGGCACAAACAATGCACCCCCAGAGGGTCTCTGAGCTGTAACTAATAGGATTTGTATAGCGCGGATGTCGCAAAGGAGGATGCAGCAGTGAAGGAGCCTTGAAGGGATGGGGTATCACCTCTTTAGTAGGAAAACAATGGCCCTTAAAGAAGTGAATTTCATTCCAACTAATGGTTTCATATTAGACCAAGCTGAGGAAAGCTTTTTTAATGTGAATTTATTGAATAATCATACTTAAAATCTTGTTTTTGAGTGAAACACGAAATAAAGTTGCTGTTATAGACATTCTCTGTAGAAAAAAGGATCTAATTTGTATCACAATATAACTTTTTTAACAAGCTGGGGAGGTATTGATATTTCAGTGAATTGGATTTTAGGATGGTGGTATATTTACCAAATCTGCCCCAAATATCTCAGAAGGTACTGACTTGTGAAACACGCATTTCTTTCTTTTGCTAGAAATAGGTTCATTAAATGTGTATTGATTTAATTAAGTCTGCAATGAATGGGAAGTGGATTTAGACAAGTATGTTCACATGTTTTTTTCACCTGTTCTTCAATAACCTGGAATTTCGATAGAAAATTCTCATGATTTGCTACATTCCAATAATCATGAATATTTGTTTTAAATGTTCTGGGATGCAGAAAGCAGCAAGCGTATCATTTTTCACTAAAATATAGTAGTCCTGTTAGGAGGCAGAAAAACTGTTATTTCTCTTTGGTAAGAACCACAAACTTTCATTCACCATTTGTTTCTGGGGTTGTTTGGGTTTTTTTTTTTCTTTATTTTTTAAAAACTTCTTTTTTGGTGCCAGTGCTTGGGAAAAAGGCCTTTTAATTCCAGTGAAAGATTAATTGCCTCAGCTCCAGACAGAAATAAGATATTGTAGGGGCTAAAACTTCTGAAGGACAGTGGTTCAGTTAGCAGGGCAGCTTAGTGATTCCCTTTGGAATTACTGGGCACTTGTGGTACCAGGGAGATGCTTCAGTCTCAGCACCCTGAGACTGCTGTCTTTTCAAATTTTTCAGGAAGAGGATTTTGAGGCTTAGTCTCTCATTAATGAACTTCTGTGCTTCTAGTTAATATTGGTGAAATTGTACGTGTGAATAAATTGGTGAAATAATTGAGTGTGTTTTGAATTGGTTTGCTTTTCCGTATAAACAAAATCAACAATCGGGCTGAACACTGGCTTCTGCATTTTGACTGAATTAATACTGCACAGATCTATGAAATTTTTAGCACTTCTGAGTTCAAGGTTTGGACTAGTCTTTGAGTTTTCATATTCTGAGAACTATTCAGGTATTTGTAGACTGTTCAAGCTACCTCAAAGCAATAAAACCCTATGTTTGAAAGTAATTTTTTATTAAACCTGCTGTTGCCTTATTTTTTTTAAAAAAATGCCTTGTCTTATTTTAAAAACAAGGAGATTCAGGGTTTTTTTTCAAGTATCACAGGACTCCGCTTGTACTTAGCATATTGAGACTTTCTGGAGGCTGAGATATTTTTCAGATGTATATAGCATGCTGCTGCAATGCTTAGGATCCTTTTGTTTGAGTTTTCAGCCAGGAAAACTTGAGCAAACCTGTAACAGAACAAAATCACATAGATGGATGGAAATTTGTGAGGTGCAAATAAGATAAATTATTCAAATATAGGTAGGTAGAGAAAGGGCCATAAAGAATGGGTGATGGGAAGGTAAACAAAGAATGGCTGGAAGCAGAAAACTCAGATTTGCAACTTTATGAAAAGCTGTGTCCAAGTGAGAGGAGGGTAAAGACCTTTTTAAGGATGCTATTTTGACATGGACTTTTATACCTAGAAAGAGATTCTTTTCCTTAGGTGTTGCAAGGTTCCCAGAGCAACCAAACAACATGGGTATAATCAACCTATGATGGACGATGAAGCAGGCCACTTTATGTGCTGGCATTTCTCTTACCTACAGTGCCTTCCCACCTCATTGCTCAAGGATGCAAAATGGCTGAGAGGCAGGATCACAGTTTTCCACCAACACAGCCTCAGCATCCCTTGTGCCCCAGGCCAAAGTGCTATGGTGCTTGCAATCTGTGCTGGAACATCTGTTTTGGACTTTATGGGAGAGACAGCTGCACCCAAAATAATTGTGTGAAGAGCAATTTCCTTGAGGAGCAGGAGAAGGGGGTCAGACCTTCTCTGTGACCTTTCTGTGCCTATCAAGTGTGAACAAACAAAAAGGTTATCAAAAATTCAGTCTGACTGACTTTCTTTAAAAGTGCGCTTTGTATCTTATTCAGCAAGTTACTAAGGGTTTTAGGCTGTTTTGGCTGGGTTTGAGTTTAGGTACTTTCTTCTTGCTGTTAGTCAATGAAGCTTTTAATTAGCTGGAGATTTCAGCCTATCTAAACATACAAGTACTGTTTATAGTACTTTTAACATGGATTGAGTTCACAACACAAAGTAATGATAATATTGAAAGCCTAAGAGCCAAGAATTATGCTTAATGTAGTGGTGGCCAGGAAAGAACAAATGTGGTTACTCTGATATTTATGTGTGTGTGTGCAACCCTTAGTTTTCTTTGCTTACCCATCTAAATAAGAGAAGCAAGCAGGTCTTCAGAGCATTACCTGATATTAGGGCCTGAATCAAGGCCATTCTGCTTGAGGAATTCTCTTAAAGTGCTTCACCCACGGCTCTGCTAAGGTCTGAATACCTCAGCAAGGCTGACTCAAGACTTATCCTTGCATTAATGTGATTGTACACTGTCTGAGTGGGTTTATATTGACCACTGTGGCAGTAGTGTACTTAAATAGACTGGGTATAAATTGTTCACAGAGTGGAGCACTGTGGCTATTTCTTACCAAGCTACAAGTTGTCCTGGAATGAGTAAGTTTCACATCATAGAAACTCAGCTACAGGCACGTAAATGAGTCATCTCTAAGAAGGTTTCTCATTGTCTAGAAGGAAAAATAATGGTATTTGAAGAAGTAACGCAGATGTGACTGATTCATCTGACCTGACATTCAGGCAAAGCACATGGTTGATCAGAGTATTACTCAGCAGTGAAAAAAAAATATACTCTGTACGTGCCCTGTTTCTTTGCCTCAGCCAAAATTTGATTTATTTTTAAAGTAATTTGCCTTGTTTGTCTGTAAATAGTATTTTCTCCGATCACTCTTTTCTGCAACCCCTTTTGTTCAAATCAATATTTCCCACATTTATTTTCTAAGGTGCTGAGGGGTCCTATGACATCCTTAAATCTTGAAAGTGTTTTTTACATTCATGTGTGTTCACGATACTGATTTTTTTGTAGCACTAACTTGAACAGTGTATATACCAAAGGAAAAGTATTCAAATGGACCATTTGAAGAGTGTTACATAAACTAAAGAGTGAAGCAGATCTCACTTTGAGGAAGTAATGACGACACTGTGGATTCAAGAACAAATCTGTATAAAATTTTCATTTTAGTGTGAAAAAGATTGAACAACCCATGAAGGTATAAGTAGGATGAAAATCAGAGTAGACTATTGGAAGATTGATGAAGGCTGAAAAGATGCTGAACTGTGATGATGGAATTTAAAAAAAATCAAAGAAGTGTAAAAGAATTTACCCGATTTGCTTAGAAATCTTCCTGGGGAATAAACATTACCACTATAAGTTGCACTGTTAGAAAGACAAGATGAGATGCAAGCAATCCAGGAGGCTTGGAACCAATGCTGAATATTACTGTATCACATGGATGCTAGGTCAGCTGGCCAAGGGTGATAGTCTGCTGGATCTTCTAAGCCAGACAAAAAAATACTTTGTTCAACTGAATGTGATAATTAATCTGTGACAGTCTTAAGTGTAGGGACCATGAAATACTGGAGTTCAGAATCACAGGGGAGTGAGGAAGGCAGGTAGCAAAGCACAGACCCTGGGCTTCAGGAAGCCCTAGGCTTCTGCAGGGAACTAATAGGTGGGATCCCAAGGGAGGAAGCTCTGAAGGGTGAAGTAGCTCAATATTACTGACAGGTCTTTAAGGACAGCTTCTAAAGGCCCGTAAGGACAGCATCCTCCAAGCAAATAATACTGCATCCTGATATTCAGGAAAGATGGTAACTGTATCAGTGCTATGGTGCTTGCAATCTGTGCTGGAACATCTATTTTGGACTTTATGTGAGAGACAGCTGCACCCAAAATAATTGATAGTGGTATGGAATACCCAGGGAAAGACAAGTTTCTAGTGCTACATTAATAGTAAAGGCTGAACAAGGAAAATGTGAGCCCTTTGGTGAGTAGAGTGGGTGATTCAGTAGCCAGAGGCACAGGTACAACTGGTAGACTCAATATCTTCTTTGCTTTGGTCTACACAAGAAAGGTTTCCCAGGTCTCTGTGCTTAAGGAAAGCCTTGGACGAGGAGAATGATCAGCAGTAGGTTAAGACTAAGCCAGAGATTAGTTTTGAGAGCACAACCCATACAAGTCCATGGGATCAGATTTACTTCATTCAAGGCTACCTAGAGAGATGGCTTGCATACTTGCAAGGCCACTCTCTATCATCTTTGAAAGTCAGTGAGATCATGGTTGGTCCCCAGTGAGTGGAGAAAGGCAAATGTTGCACTTATTTTCATAAAAGACAAAAAGGATGATCTGGAGAACTACAGGGGATCAGCCTCACTGTTGCCCCTGGGGGTATTGTGCTCTAGGAGCACATTCCTGTGGAGATAAAAAAGGTGACTGGGAGCAGCCAGCATTAATTTACGAAGGATAGATCATGTCTGACAAACCTGACTGCTGGGTTTTTTTTGGTAGACAAGGAGAGAGCAGTGAATGTCATTTACCTCAACCTTAGCAAAGTTTTCTACATCATCTGCCACAATATTCTTCTGTCCAAGTCAGGGTATTGCAGACATGATCAGTGGTCTACCAGATGAGTGGCAAAACCAGCTGGATGGTCAAGCTAAAGTTCAGTGATTGTACCCTACCGGGAGGTCAGTTACAAGTGCAGTATTGCAGGCATCTGTCCTGGGTCCTCTCCTGTTTAATGTCTTTTTCAATGACTTGAAGGAGGAGATGGAAGGCACCATCAACAGCGACCTTTGATATGCTTGAGGGTAAGGCTGTCATTCAGAGGCACCTAGACAATCAAGAGGACTGAGCCAACACAACAGCCGTGAAACCCAAAAAGGGGAAATATGAAGTCTTGCAGCTGGACCATCCCTTGGTAATGATGCAGGCTGGGGACCAGGTCTGTAGAGAGGAGCTGGAGCTCTCGGCAGACAGCAGGCCAGACAGAATGAGCAGTAAGATGTGGCAGCAGAGACAGCCAACAGTATCCATGGCTGTATCAGCAGGAAAGCAACCAAGACATTGGGACAGTGGTTGTTTCTTTCTGATCCACGCAGGACCTGAAGTCCTGCCTATGGTTCTAATGCACTCCAATACAAGATGCTGAAAAATTCAAGGTCAGCAGGGAGCCACAAAATCAGTCAGTGCTGGGCAGGCTGAGGAAGAAGAGGTTGTTCAGCCTGGGACAGAGATGGCTTCAGAGGACTTAACAGCAGGCCCATGGTGCCTACCGGGAAGGAACTGAGATTAGCAAATAAATGAGAGAAAGTGGCCACGGATTGAAAAATGGGGATGGGGAGGTTTGCAACCTTTTATAAAGCAGAAATTTCTCACCTCAGGAGGGCACTTGGGCTGTGGAACAGGTTGTCTGTGAAGGCTGGGCAGGTTTCATCCTTGGAGAGTTTCAAGATGCAACAGATTAAAGCCCTGAGCAATCTGGTTTTATCTCAGAGCTGACTCTTTTGTGAGTGGGACGTCAGACTGTATACCTTCCGAGGTTCTTTCCAACCTGAGGGATTCTGTGATTAGATAGAAATAAAAATATATTTGGTTTTCACAGAATGGCAGGTAATATAGCATTTTTTTGTGTATTCAGACAGGTTTTTAAATTGGGAAGTAAGGGGTTGAGGTATCCTAATCAGTAATGTGTGTTCATTCCACAGTTTGAATACCAGTATTAATAAGTAACAGGGTATGCAGAGGCAGAATAGGGAATAGGAGGAGATTTATCTTCTGAATTGGTGGTGTCCTCACTTGGTTTCAGTCAAAAGAAAGTATGTTACATAAAAGCTGGAGCCCATATCCTTGAATTGCTTGGTGATAAACTGATTCCAGTATGATTATTTACTGGATATATTCCATCAAGAACAGTGTTTAATGTTTCTTTGACTGATTGTTCTGATAGAAATGCCTTATGTATTCATATAAAAATAAAAGGGGAGGGAGTGAGCTTGAATTTGAAGCCTTCCAAATAACAAGATCATAAACCCACAATTGAGTTACTTTGTCTTTCCTTAAGCTTGATGTTGTTTTCTTCTGATTGAATTTATATCTTCTGAAGAGTGACAAAAAGATTTCAACTGTGTTTTCCAAATATGAGGATCTGTGAAATAGAATAAATTATCAATTATTGACTTTTTTCCTGAAACTTGAATTCAAGCACATAGTTGGTTATTCATACAAATATTCCTCAAGTAAACCATAACCTTATTATCAGATGTGAAGGTTTCTAACTGGCTATGATGCAATGAACAATTTAAGACATTTCAAGTTGATCTGAATATTAGAGTGGCAATTATACCTAGCCTGGCTGTGTGTTTCCTTTCTGGTTAGAGTTACCAGTCTACATTTATGTAAGTGCTTTGAAAGCACAGACTGTTCTTTGTGTAGGAAAAGTATGTGCTACCAAAATGCATGACAAATTTATGGAGAATATAAGGTATTATGTTGAATACTCCTTTTCTCCCTACTTTCCATTAAAATAGATTAAAAAGACCAAAGGCCTAATCTGGTGTATTTGTTACTGCCTTAGATCTGCCCACAGCTGTCCCTTGAGGCATGCAGAAAGATTTGATAAGCAAACCTTGCCAGATGGCTAATGCTTGAAGGGAACGTTTTGCTACAAACATTGCAAAGTACATAAATTTTAAAGTGTAGCAGCAGTCTGCAGGCGTAGGACTGCACTGTACTTCAACATACCTGCACAAGAATCCCACCTTCTGGAATGAGGGCAGGGGAATGAATCAGCTCTTCAAATACCCTCAGCACAGCTGGCATTAGAATGCACATTTAGAGTGCTGACTGAATAAAAAAAAAATGAACAGAAATTATGTAGGTGCACACTGCAGGAAATCGAGGTACCTTCAGTCTGTACGTTCCTCACCAAATTACAAGACTCTGGACAGGGAAGAAGAAAATTTGGCAAAGCTGTTAGCGTTGAGTTGACACTCAAAGTAAATGCTAGCTTGTGGCAGTTGAGAAAGCAGTCTGCTGTACCTCCTCTGTCCCCATCTCTGCCCTTGCTTACAGCTGGTAAGCAAAAAGGTATGAGTCATGAAGGCCGCTCTTCAGCGAAGTAAAAGGCTTTTGAGTAGAAGAGATGCTCTTTGATGCCTTGGTTGTGGAGGATGTCATCAAAATAAACTTTTTGTTGTAACAAGGCTGCCTCCACTGAGATATCTTATGAAATAATTGCACTTGGACAACCACTTAAAACTTCTGTAGATGGATGGGCAGAAAATAGATTCAGGTTATTATTATGCATTTGTAATTTGTTCTTTTAGAAATTGTGTTTCAAGATGAATAAACTGAAAATGATGGGGTTACTTATACTATATGTATACATTATTCGTTTCCTATATCCTGTATTATCAGTTCTTTTAGATTTTGATCATTTGTGAAGAAATGAACCTGATTTTAAAATGTAAGGATCCAGTTCTTAGTTGTAACTACAGAATATGGTCCATCAAGTCTAGAAGTGTATGTGACTGGTGCATACATCTGTGCTTTACATCTTCAAAGCACAGCATCACATTCAGCATGGATTTTGATGAGGTGGAGGTATTGAAAGAATTCATACAAATACCCAGATCCATGGTACTTGGAGGAACTCTACTGAAACGGTAGTATAATACTGTGGTCTGAAGTGATGTTGGCATCCCTCCCACGTTTGCAAACTTCTGCCTTACTTGCTCTTTTCTCCTTTTCTTTCCAACTGCCTTCTGTCATAGCTACTTAAAGTCCTAACTACAGAACTACTATATATATATATATATTATACAAATGCTTAGACAGCTGAGCAATTTGACTGACCTCGAGCTGTTGGAAATGAAGTAAAACACCAAAGGAAAGCAATAACTTTGGATGCTTGTATCACTGGAAATAATCCCATGATCACTTCCTAAATTGTTTAATCAGGAAATACTTCTTTGCTTCCCATACTTCAGGTAAGCAACAGATCATGCATCTGTTCAAAAAAGAAACCTTAGCAAACCACAAAGGAGTTTTACTAAATTTACTTCCTTCATGCTAAGGAAATTATTAGCATGGTCACTTATACAACACAAATATTGTCCATCACCTTTGAACAGCAGCACATTTGAATCTGAAAATGAGTGTTGTCAGAAGAAACAATGTCATACAGGAGTTTTACTTGTCGATTCTGAATCACAATTAAAATGCATGACTATTCATTGCTAATTTGATAGTCAAGTGCCATTATGTACCTGAAATTACTGGAAAGCTGAAGTGTTTGCAAAATCAAATTAAAAGCATGTTCACTGGTCAAGCTTGAGAAGTGGGACCCTGTGAACCTCACGTAGTTCAACAAAGCCAAGTTCAAGATCCTGCACATGAGTCAGGGCAACTCCCAGTATCAACAGAGTCTGGGGGAATGAAGGAATTGAGAACAGTCCCGCAGTGAAGAACTTGGAGTACTGGTGGATGAGAAACTGGATGTGAGCTGACAATGTATGCTCATAGCCCAGAAGGCTAAATTTATTCTGGACTGCATCAAAAGAATCATGGCCAGCTGGTCAAGGGAAGTGGTTCTGCCCCTCTGCTACAGTCTGGTAGGACCCCACCTGGAGAACTGCATCCAGCTCTGGAGCCTTCAGCACAGGAAGGACAATTACTTGTTGGAACACATCCAGAGGCCGGCCACAAAAATGGTCAGAGGGTTGGAACACCTCTCCTACGAAGGCAGACCGAGAGAGTTGATGTTGTTCAGCCTGGAGAAGAGAAGGCTCTGGGGAGACCTTATTGTGGCCTTTCAGTACTTAAAGGGAATTTATAAGAAAGATGGGGACAGACATTTTGGCAGGGCCTGTTGCAACAGGACAAGGGGTAGTGATTTTGAACTTAAATAAGGTAGATTTAGACTAGATATAAGGAAGAAAGTGAGGGTGGTGAAAGACTGGAACAGGTTGCCCAGAGAGGTGGCAGGTGCCCTGTCCCTGGAAACATTCAAATTCATGTTGGATGGGGCTCTGAGCAACCTGATCCAGTTGATGATGATGTCCCCTGCTGACTGCAGAAGGGTTGGACTAGATGATTTTTAAAGGTCCTTTCCAACCCAAACCATTCTATGGTTCTGTGAAATGCTTAAACAAGTTTTTGGCTATACTAGCAAAAGCTATGAGTGTCTTTGTTAATGTGAAAAACCATTTTTTAAAAACATGAAGTAAAATCCAAAATTAGTAGTCAGTAAGGACCACATGTGCCATACCTCAAATTTAGCAGTTGTTCCTGTAGTCTTTCCCTAAGGAATAAAAAAAGCACAAAAATATCAGCCTAAGAACATTATTCTTCACTCTTTGACTTCTGAACGCAAGGAAAAATATACTGTAAGATTACCTACAGTGCTACCAATTAGTGTCTGGTAACGTACTGCATAGCGGAAATTATTTGCAGGATGAGGGGGCCACATACTTGTACAGATCATATTGATAAATAATGTGCCTCAGCAGCTTCCTGTGGTGTTTAATCTTAACTGTTTCAAAATGTTTTCCATAACCACATGAATAAACCACTCATTACACACAGTAAAGCGGGTTTATTTCATTATTTTCTTCCCTGCATTTGTTATGATTAATCATGTAGCACACCTCACCTCTAGGAGAGAAGAAATGGAAAACTAGCAACATGTGCCAATCGCTCTTCCTTCGGAAGTGAAAAGATCTATTTAAGCTGCAGAAGCTTAAATAAACCTATAAGTCTCTTCTCTAATCAGGGCTGGACTGGGCTGAGGAAGTTTCTGTACTACCATACAGAAGATGCTTCTGTACTTTAAATGTGGCCTCAAGGAGGCATCCAGAGCCCCACAGGCACCTGCTAGGATCTTCAAGAATACTCCCCAGCTCCACAAGTGTTTTAGGAGGAATCTTTATGCACAGGCCAGGTTAGATGGTTCCCTGAGCAGTCTAGTGGGTGATGTTCCTGCCCATGGCAAGGGGATTGGAGCTAGATGATGTTTATGGTCGCTTCCAACCCAAACCATTCTATGATTCTATGAGTGCAGTCAGGCGCTTGTAAAAGAAATTAAAACAGGGCACTGCAGAGCACATTTAAATTTTGGGTTTTTTTCTTGGAGCAGTTAGGATGGGTTGTATCATCTAAATGATGATTTTTTTTTAAGAAACTAAGTAGGGATTTTTTTGTTTGTTTTGCTTTGCTTCAAACAATTCTATTTTGAGTGATTTGCATCTGCTAAGTTTAAACATAGGAATGAAACTTTTGGTGCTGTGGTTTTGACTCAGAATGTTTTTGGGTTGCCTAGTGATTTTTGTCTTTTTATTTTTTAAAAACTCAAAGAACGAATGCTGAAGGGAAATAGAAGTCATGCAATTCTGAGGAATTTCAGTTCATATGTACTCTGGCTGGTCTGTAATGATCCATAGGTAAATGTGACTCATCTTAGATCTCAAATGGATAAGTATAGTTTTTTTTTTGCTCTCCATAACTTTGCTAATAGTAAGCAGCAGCTCTCATGTATGGAAATGAAACTGCAATTAATGGCTGATACATTTTGCCTATACAGAAAATACTGAATTAAGATTTTATAGATAAGTTTCCTTTTTGAACACTCTGACTTTCAAACACTTGTTATTTGCAATTTTAGCACATTCTGATATAATGATTTGCAGTGTTAATTTTATGTAAGTGGTTTGGGCTGATCATTTGTTCATCCCTGTAGGCTGGTCACGAATGTGTAGTGCAGATTGAAGGCACATAAAACTAGATCTCCCTCTAGAGACAGCTTTGTTTTATTTCCTTCTTGAACTTTAAGCAAAACAACATGGAAGCTTGGAGAAAACACGACCTCTTTCTGTAAGAACAATTCCACAGCAGTGACAGCAAGTTCAGAGACAGGCAATTTCCATGAGCTCCATCCATTTAAGGACTGGTCACAAACATTTTGTTTAACCCAACTGCTGTTTTTTTTCCTTCTCATCTAAATCTTTTGGAAAGATGATTTGTTTTAACCTCTGCTCTTTTTCTGCTGAATGTTAAAGTCCATTTTGAAGCCTGAATCTTCAATACCGCTTGCGTATGGAGCTCCAAACCAAACAGAGTATGGCATGTTTTGAAAGGAATGCTGGTTACAATAGCTGATTTTGCTGGTTACAAAGTGCCATCAGTACAGGCACCTTAATTAGAATTCCTCCTCTGTTGTTCACTGTGTATAGTAAAGAATGTGGGGTTTTTTTGAAATGTGTGAATATTTTTTAATGGGCATAAGGAGAACTGAACAAAAGATACTTATCTAGTGAACTTGGAAGTGAAATACTCAACTAGCAACAAGTGATAGTCAAAGATATTTCTAAGAAGCAATTGTAGTGAGAGTTTGAGCCTGACCCCAACAAAACAGTGGATATGTGAGCTTTTGCTAAGCTGATCTGCTGTTTTAGCACAGAAGTATTAGAAGAGCGTCTTCTCTGAATTCACTGCATTGATGGCAAGGCTCATATAGTATTATGAATGTTGCTTCACTACCCTGGTACTTTCACCTGTTAGAACAGGTAATTCTGAAGTCAATTTAATATCTGTTTGGTCTGGCTAATATTAGTGCAACATCTGTTTTTCATAGAAGGAGAAGCAGCAGTATTGCATTTTGTTTCTATTAATAAACCTAGGGAATTAAGGATGCTTTATGAGCCTTTCTCACTGTGGGTGATGAATTCAGAGATCATTCACAGTTTTGAGTAACAGGGAGTGCATCTATATCAGCATCTTAGTAGATGCCAGGTCCCTAGCATCAGATGCTTTGCTCTACAGATATGTTCCTGTTGCAGTAGACTACATGCTAATATAGATGCCAATATGTACTGTAGGCTGCTCTGTTCATGTTAGCAAATCTCTGTTTGGGCAGGATGGATGTGAAAGAGGAGAACAGGTAAGCAGAAGCAATGGGAACATTAAACAGATACTAAGACTTCTGTTTTTGGCAGAATTTATCATTTTTGTTTTTAATTTTAAACTTCCATTTTTTCTAGAAAGTATGTGGATTTATTTAATTTTGTTCTGGATTTGGTTTTTTTTCGCAGGAGGTAGTGTGGTATTTTAATGGGGAAAAATCCTTCTTGACTGCCTTCTACTGTATTTTGAACTACTGACCATTCTCAGGTACTATGGAAGGGATGGAGAAGAAAAAGTCAGTTGAGATGGACTGCTGCTTTGAAGGTTTTTTTTTCTTAAGACAAAATGTACTAGAAAAAAAGTAGCAAAAATAGAAAAAGCCATTCTTGACTCAGGTACTGGAAAGATGTAGGCAGAACACATGGTCTCATCAGCTGCTCTGCGATGTGGCAAACCTGTAGCAGGACTGGGCTGCTGGGAATATTATTGAGTTACTTCATTTGTCACAGGTTCACAGAAATGTTGTTTTGTGAAAAAGATGGCCTTGCATGGTCTCAGAGAGGAGAGAAATGGGGAACAGTAGAAAACAGATGTCACTTTGGACTTGCTCAAGATTTAGCCAGATGTAATAGGCATGGTAGTAAAGTCAGTGTGTGACTCTCTGCTGGATCTTGTTGGGACAACGTTAAAAAAACAGAAGATTCCTCACTGTCCTAATGGGTCTGTGACTCTGGGGAAAGGTGACAGGGGTAGCAGCCAAGTTTGTTCATCCTCTGAGACTGCTTGCTTCTACTGCTTTTCTTCCGACCCCTCCTCTTAATATCAAAATAGAGATAAAATAATCTACAATAAGATACAATTTATTTCTCATTCTTTTGGATAGTTTAGTATTGTTCGTTTGTTCACCTGCCACAGTTTTTATTCCATCAAAAGTATTAAATCTTTTTTTCAGATTAGATCTGCCATTCTGCTCCCCTTTTGTGCCTTAATGCAGTGACATTAGGAATCTTTGCACAATTTTCAAGAGTGCAGCCTGAACAACATCTACTCTTACAAACAGTAATGTGGCGATGCTTATATTACCTAGGTGTATTATAAAGTTCTGTCTCAGCTGGTATAGCCACACTACCTGGTTATAGGCATCTAACAAAGGCTGGCCTTCTGGCTAAGAGAGATGTACCCCGAATCTGGAGGATTTCGGCATTTATCTTTGATTCCATAAAAAGCCTAAGAAAATTATCTCTCAAAATGCCATATTCATACGGACATGCTTAAAACCCTAAAGCTAGTTGCCACTAACATCTCTTTCTAAGCTCAGGTCTGTGAACAGCTCTTGTGCCTGCCTCTCTTCTCAGGGCATGTGTATCTATTAGTATTGCCATGATTTGAACATGTAGCCTTCAATGCATTCATGAGACTCGTTTTCTTCTACTTGCTCTTTCCACTCGCATCTTTTGTCCCACTGTGTTTTTTATGTTACTTTATTTGACATGATATTATAAAAAAACTCTGTAAAGTTATTATAAAAGACTGTGGAAAGAAAATTCTGGCCAAAAAGCCTTCTTTTAAAAACATGTACATAAAGTAAAAATATAAAAAAACTGTCAAAAGAAGCTGTTAGTGTGAATGTATTTATTTTATCATCAGTGTAAAAGCTTGAATCACTTCCAACATTTCATAACTAGAATAATCAGTAACTTACAGAAGTATAATACTTATCTTTTAAAATATTGGACAATCTGAACCCTGGGTTCCCAGCTCCTTTCACGAGAGTTCTGTGAAAAGAAGAAAAAAAGAAAGAAGGAAAGAAAAGAAAAAGAGAGACCAACTACTTTCTGAACCATTTATGAGTGAATAATCCAAGTCACTTGCAGAAGTGGGGTAAAGCATATCCCAGCATGGGGAAATAATAGTGCTTATGGGTGGTGCCAATACGGTCTGGGTTAGAAACTTTGACTTAAAGCCACACTTCTGGAAAAAAGGGGAGCAATGGGTGCATTTTACAGGTGAGGGAAGACAAAACGGGAGGGAAAGGGACTTTGCAAGAGGTACAGTGGTAGCTCTTGTCAGTTTATGACTCCCTACTTCTAGTGATTCCCATTGCCCTGCAGGACCCAGGCAGTGCCTGAGCTGTACAAACATCACAGGTGGTCGCCCACATCTACTGGGGTGGGAGAATTGCTCGCCTGACTGAAATCAGGAGCTGATCTGTGGGCTGCTTCTTCTGTTTGGAGACTCTGGATGGGTGGAGAGATGCTACAGAGATGTGATTCATTCCTGATAATGAGTGGGTGAAACTCTGGCAGGCAAAAAAACCCTGTGATTCAATGAACCTCCTGAACAAAGAGGACAGGAAGAGAGCAACCTGCAAGGGTGCTTAGAGAGTGAGTTATTGTGTACCATTTCAAAAATTATACCAATGTGTCTCCTTGAAATAACATTTTTTGAGCCAATCATGATTCTTTATATCAAAACATCGAAGTGTTGTAATAAAAATGTGTTCCTTAGTGCATTAAGACATTTCTTTTTGTGATTTCCTTTATTTGGTAGATAATGGATTGATCCAAACCTCATAAGGAAATCTACAAATTAAAATAACAAATCACCTTATTAAAAAGTATACTGAATTATTTTTCAAAATCTGATATGAATGATGTTTTCTCTGGTGCAGCCAATTCACCATTGGGAAGCCTATGGGACTTGGGGGAGAAAAGAGCAAAGACAGAAATTATATAGCATATTGCCAGCTTCGTAGTTCCTGTATAGAATGAATTAGGTGAAGAAAAAAAACACAGACACGAAGGTCTTTTCAGCGTCTTTAAAAAAAAATAAAAAGGGTGACAGGGAAGAAAAAGAAGAAATGGGAAATTTTCTGCTGCTGATAATAAAAATATAAACACTTGCACTTGTTTACCTGCATTCCTCCAACACTGCTACCTTTTGTCAGTAGCTTTTCTTTTAAAGGACTGGGTCTATCTCAATTTCATGAGCAAAGATGACACTATGCAGAGTTTATGGCTGCTTCAGGGTTTTGGCATGAGCTAAAGAGCTGGGCTCATGAGTTTCAGTGCAGCATCAAACTGTCAGAGGGTGTGCTCTCTAGGGCAGTGATTATTAACCCTTCATTTCTACTTTGCTAAGCCTATTCTACATACTATACTCGGACCAACAAGGGTTCTATTCTGAATTGGCAAGGCCCTGGCTGACACTGTGGCACTGCTATGTGATTATCCTCGTGATGTTGACAGAGTCCAATGAGTGCTGATGAGGGTCAAATCTGGACTTCATGTCCTGGGTCAAAAGATATTTGTCTGGCCTTCTCACTGGCCATGTTTCTAGCCCTGACATAACAGTACTATTTTGTATTCTGTTTCATTAATGTGAAATTGTTGCTAACCAGGTTTTCATTTCAAGATGACAAATACATTTTAGTAATTTAGGAGGTACTTGTATAGAACTCATGTATGGGAATCAAGATTAATATTAGCATTTCCATGCATAACATTACTTTTTATTTGGACAAATTTAGTAGGCATTTCTTAAAGAACTAAATACATACAAAATACTTATTCATTTGCTCAGTTTGAGACAAAAGTGTCCTGGGCTCTCTGAAAATGGCAGTGGTAGAAAGTACACATCATGAAGGAAAATTGATAGGTCAGATGCAACACTGAAGTATTACCTTGTAGGCAGTAGGCAGTATCCCACTATTCACACGTATAGCTGTTAACTTAAGGTAGAAAATTCCTTTAATTAAAATTTCTTTAATTAAAACTCCTTTAATTAAAAACACATACTTTAGCATTGTAAATAAATTACTGTATTAGTAAAAGGCATGCAGATGAAGCACCTAGTGTATTTCCATACATCAAGTTAGGTGATGTGCAAATATGCTGGGAACTTGGAAGACTACTTTCTCATATTTATGGCAATAGGTTACTCTCAGCTAGCAAAACTGGTCAGTGAAGCTACTGTCTTCATTAATTGCTTGAAAAATTTAGTCCATTTCTGTAGGCTTCTGCTTTTGAAATATATATATGTAACTGATATAACCGTTGTAATACATTATTTCTTAACTGAGAAGCCTGTTTGGAAGATTCATGCAAAGCACTATGAAACCCCAGGGAAGCCTGACATTTACATAGGGGGCAGGGGCAAAAGATTATAGGTGCTCTAAGTAAATTGAGAAAATTCTGAGTTAAGAGTCCAAGGTTTTCACTCATGAAACGAAGTTTTGTATTCATTAAACAGTTCCTGTTAAAATTCTTTATTTTGATTTGAAAATAAATTTAAGCTCTATTTATGGGAATAATCATGTAGTATTAACTATCCCTGCACTCCTTGATAAAGAGCCCCTCTACAGGAAAGCTAAGGAGGGGCTCTATTAGAAAGTGCAGTGATAGGATGAGGGGCAATGATTTAAGCTGAAAGAGAGTAGATTTAGATTAGATATTAGGAAGAATTTTTTTACTGTGAGGGTGGTGAGGCAGTGGAACAGGTTGCCCAGAGAAGTCATGGATGCTCCATCTCTGGAGGTGTTGAAGATCAGGTTGGATCGGGTTGTGAGCAACCCAATCTAGTGGAAGGTGTCACTGGTCGTGGCAGGTGGGTTGGAACTGAATAGTCTTTAAGGTCCCTTCCAACCCAAACCATTCTATGATCTTATGATTCTGTAATTACAAGGACAACATCAAATTCCACTAGGTCTGTGCTGCCAAGTATTACTTTGTACGTTTAGAAATTTCAATGAGATTTCTGAAGATAAGAATGCTGAGAATTCACCTTCTTGTGAGCATTTTGGAAGAAAATTTAAAAGAAATTTTGAAAAGCATGCTGATACTGCAGTTAGAGCATTGGTTTTAGCATCTCTACTGTAAATGTAAATCTTGATGACCCATTTGCAGGATCCGTATGAGTTTAGCAATCTGTACTTCATGGCCTTTTTTGTCTGCCTTCAGTCATGTTTTCTATTTTAATCAGAACAGTTATGGTGGCAGACTCCACACTTGGTCTCAGGATGAGGAGTTGTTTTCTCAAGGCATCCTGTTCTCACATTCTAAGTAGAACCTCAGTGCAAGCATTGCTGAAACACATTAGGAGGCTGCTTTGGGTATTCTCTATTCAGGGCATGAAAGTGTTGGAAAGAAGTTTCTTCAGAACAAAGAACAAAGTCTGTGACAAAGGTTCAAAGGGAAAAAATGTTAGGAGCAGCCTGGCATGAAGACTGCTTAGTGTCTGTTTTCATGCTTATGTCCTGAGTTTTTAGGCAATGGTGTGGTGAATTGCCATGTTGTCCTAGGAGTAGCCTGGGAAGTGGACTGTTCATGCAGGAATAACTCCACGGGAGTCTGTCAAAGTCTGTCTGATCTGACAGATAGTCTAGTTGTGGGCAGCCATCATTCCTGGTGCACAGGAAGCCCCCAACCTGCTGTGCTAATAAGGGCTTGGATTTTAAGTTAGTAGGTTGGGTTGAACACCAGCATAACCAACCATTGGAGCAGATACAGTAACTACACAGCAGTCCTTGGTGGTGTTTCTGACAAGCCATGTGCAAACTGCAGAGGGCGAGATGAAGGGTCGCAGTAGAACTTCACTGAAAGTGGTGTTGTTTGAAGAAAGCTGAATCTATATTCCTGCTGACTTCTCCTTCACCAGCTAAGGTTTAGTCTTTGAATAAATACGTCCATAGAGCTATTGATGTTTTTGAGAGTTTTGTAACTGAGCATGGCATGACTATAACAACTGTTTGCTGCAGACTCCAAAAAACCCTATTAAACTATGGAGCACTTAAAACAGTGTGAGCAGTGTGTGTAAGAGGGAAGACAAAGATTTTGTCTCTTTCTCTTTTTCACTGCCTTAAAATTAATTTTTAAGATTTTGTTTTCTCTTTTACATTTCCATGAAGTGTGTCTTGTTCTGTAGACTCTATTGCTCTTTCTTCTGTTAATTTTACCAATTTTCACACAGAACTCCTAAACTTGGACTGTTTTGTTGGCTTCAGTGAGAGTTGGTGCCATTTTCAGAGCCAGAATCCAAACTCAGGTTTCCTGATCTCTGCAGTCCCCTTCAGGCTCCACTAGATCACCTCTAACTTTGGGAGGCTAAACATATCAGTTGCTTGCTCCCATCTGGGCTGGTTGTTTTACGGAATGCAGTATCTGATAGTTTGCCCAGGAGAAAGCATTGTGGCTTAAGCACATCTCTAGCTTCAGGAATGAGCATAGCTGTCCTCAGTTGTTTCACAAAGACCAGAACTGGTTCTGCTTTTAGTTTTTTCATTTTGTTATCTTCTTTTAGAACTTCCTGGAAATATGCAATTCTGCTGTGGCTTATAGAAATAAATTTACTTGTGTTGTTGCATTTACTCCATGGAACCCAATCTCTGTTTTCAGAGGGAGTAGGGGTCTTACCGGGCAATCCAAACCTGAAGCAAGACCAGCTACTGTTGCCAGTATCTCGCCAACATTACAGAAGGCAAGGAGAGTGCTTGAGGGAAGTGCAGTGAAGGCATTTTGTCATTTGGAAAGCACAGAAACCAATGAGTCACTTATTTCAAATAGAGTCTTTCCCCAAAGGAAGCTACTTGGGTAACTAGCTGGTGTTTGTCATTTTGTGCACCTCATTTAAAGCAATCTTTGTCTTGCTTTTGAAAAGGCCAGGGTGAAGAGGAGAAAATGATGCTTGTTGTGAGTGAAATTTTGTTGTTAACCTTTCCTGTTTGTTTCTTTTGCATTGCCAATAGTGATGACATTCAAATTTCATAGGCAGTCTTTGCCTCTCTAGAAAAGCATACTGCAAAGCATCAATCTTCAAATGTATCAATAATGTTAGTGGAGAGGTCCAGTAAAAGACAATTTTGAGAATGAAGGTGAAGATTTGACCTTGTTAAGGGAGGGAATTGTAACCCGTTGCCAACAGAGAAATGGAGTTGAATGTGAGTTTGAGAAACTGCAAGCATCCTATGAATAAAGTAATGGTATTAATGACTTCGAACATTATCTTCTAATAGGGCAGCCCCAGACTATTAGTTATGAAAAGATGAGCCATTTCAATAAGTATCTTGTAGTATTATTTTGGAAAATGTTTATGATAGCATCACATGGAAAATGTTACAATCAAGTTAGAGTTGATGGAAGTTAACAGGAAAAATTCTACTAAGAAATGGATGAGGGATGCATGGACAAGTTGGGACTGAAGGGAACTGCCCTAGCAGTTGCTGCACTGTATACATAAATAGGCAGGTAATTAAATCAGCTTATATTAAAAGAAAGGAATCTATTCATTGCCATAGTTGTTGCAAAATAGAAGGAATTTAGAATGGATAGGTCAGAAAGGCACTCATATTTGTTGTTTCAGGTTTTTTGCATATAACTTCTGTACTTCTCAGAAAAGTCTTTCAACTTATTAATTACTATAGTAATTTATTTTTAGGTTTAAAAATACTATGTCTAAAAAGTCAAGAAACTTTGAAGTTTGATTTGCTGCTGTGGTCAGCATTAGTTCCTCTTGTCACCCAGCTGGCTTGTTTTATTTTTTCTGTACCCTGTAGTCCATATACATGGGCTTAATTTTCTTTCTCTTGTTTCCACCACAAATCATTTATTGTTTTCCAGTCACTTGATTTGTAATTGAGAATTACTTCATGTTTAACCCTGTTTGTGTAAGGCATCCTTTTCTAATACCTGCAATAAAGAAGCAAACTGATTAGCGATTTTCTCAAGATGGAAAAAGGAATATTATTTAAAAATCATTGTCATATACATTTGAGTTTTCTGGGGCTATTTAAATTCTGTGTTCTACATCAGATGTTCAAACATGCGTGCTGCAGAGCACATGCATACTCTTGCAATTGAATGAGTACTATATGTAGGAATTTAATTTTCTGTTTGTGATTAGATGCCTCTGACTTTCTCTATCAAGCCCATTCTTTTACTCATTGGGGATTTCTGCAGTTTGAAGGAAATTGTATTCTGCCATTTTTTTCCTTCTCCATTTCAGGTGTAAGGAGGGAAAAGTAAATATCTTTAAAGGGACTAATTAGATGAACAGTATGCTTTCTGTGGAGACAGTAATTGGCTCTATTTTTTGTTATATGTTTGTCTTTAATAAAGCTGATGCATTACTTCCAAGCAATGTTTAATTTTTTTTTTCTGCCTTGACAAGGTTGAAGGATTCTTATTTTTCAAGCTGATATAAACTAGTCAAGTCCTATTTCCCCTTGGAAAAACATTTAAAAAATCTTAAGAGACATTTGCTGTTGTCATTTAGCTGAAGTCCAAACAAAAGTATGAAATAAAGGTGATAAAAGGTTGATATTAAATTAACAGGAAGCAGGTGGCTTTCTAAGAGGTGTAAAAGAAAAAAACAGATTAAATTGGCAGTTCCAGTTGAATGTGATTTGGCTTGCTTTTATTTTGTCCCATTTCTTTCACAACAAGGGACTAGCAGTCTTACCTGATGAAATTAATTCTTTCAACTGAGATATTACTCTTTGTGTTGAAAGGTTACAGATCAACCCAAAGTCTAGTGGAATCAATTAATTGAAGAACAATTGCTTCAATATCACGGCTCTTGCTGAAATATCCGAAGGTATTTTTAGCTGATATACTGTAGACTGATTTAAAGAAAACACTGCATTAGTGTGGAGTAGCTCTCTGAAATAAAAATTTCTGAACTCTGCAGGGTTCTGAAAATATTTCTAGTACATCTTGTCTAAGACTGAATTATAGCCAGCTCAAGGCGAGGAACAGGTAATACTTATCTGGCCCTTGGAGCAGCCCAAAAGTGAAAGTAACTCTCGAGTCCAAAGACCTGTGCCAACTTTCTGGCTATTATATTGTAACAGTGGAAGTACGCTCTCTCCAGTAATCCATCCATTCTAGCCCTTGAACGGTGCTTCATAAACTGTTGAAAGTCACTGAAAGATAATCCTGTAGCCTGTAGACTTCAGTATGAAAGGCTTCCTGCCCTAAGCTGTATATTCTCCTGATTTTGGCTAACTCTTCTCCCTGCCAAAACCTCCTGAAAATGCTGGTTTCATGGATTTTTTTCTTTGCCTGTTTTCTGGTAGGTCAACAGTATCACTCACTGCATTATCCTCCTACATTATTTAATTAGAGAAATAAGCACTTAAATCTTTCTACTAGGTAGTTTTCAAATCAAATCCTGAAATCATGTTACTGGAGAATGTTAACTTTGGAATTCTTGATAGTTTACTGTTTTCACCATTCCTCTAAAAAATTAAAATTCTGAAGCCAGAAAGGTTACTTTGTGACTGATTAATTTCTTGATTCTCTTAGAGCATGATGCATGGATTGCTCATCAGTTTTATGGGGTAATGTATCATGCCACTTACAAATATCTCATTATCTTTATGCAAACACGTGTATCAGAAATACAACAGTTGAATGCATGCAGGATTTATGTTTCCCTAGGGAAAAGTAAAACTTCAGACTCATCCCCACGCTCAGTTGGTTGGCACACACGTGGCTTGCTGAGAGCCTCTTCTACATTTAGAGCAGCAGTAAATGCATCCTAATCAGGGTATTAGGAAGTATTCAGCTTGGTCATGGGCAGATCTATGTTTTTTCATTCTTTGTGAGAATTTCTCCCTTTACTCCCTTATACTATACAAAACAGAAGCTGAATCAATACATGAGGAAAAAGTAAAGCTTTACTTGTAGAGCTTGTTTACTCAAGCAAGAACCATGCAAAGGACTTTAACATTCTTGTCCTTTTCAACTTTTCTTTTTTACTACTCATTTTCATCCCACACATTCAGAAAATATATTTTTAAACAAAATGAAAGATATATTAAGTTAGAGGATGGGAGATTTTAGTAAAGGAACCTGGAAAAAAAACCCTTTCATTTTGGAGAAACAATAGTTTCAATAGAACAATAGTGGAAGAGATTCAGGAAAGAGCAGTGATGACAGTCAAAGGCAGGGAACAACTTCCATACCAACTGTGGCTTGGTAATCTGGTCGTGTGTGTTTGGTTTATGTGGCAAGGTTTTGGGAGCAGGGTGGGCTGCCGGGGTAGCTTGTGTGAGAAAATGCCAGTTCTACCTGTCTCTGACAGACCTGCCGCTGGCCAAAGCTGAGCCAGTTGATGATGGTGGTAGTGCCTCTGTGATAATGTATTTAAAAAGGGGTAAAAATTGCTGCACAACAGCATCTGGGAGAGAAGAGTTAGAAGTTGTAAGAGAAACAGTCTTGCAAGCACCAAGGTCAGTGAAGGAGGACAGGGAGAAGGTGCTCCAAGGTGTCAGAGCAGAGATTCCCCTGCAGCCCGTGGTGAAAACCATGGTGAGAGAGGCTGTCCCCCTGCAGCCCAGGAGGTTAACGGTGGAGCAGATATCCACCTGCAGCACATGGAAGACCCTATTGATTCCCTTAAGGAATCTGCAGCCCATGGAGACCCCAGGTAGGAATAGGCTCCTGGCAGGAACTGTGGCCCATGGAGAGGAGCCTACATTGGAGCAGGTTTTGTAGCAGGGCCTGTGACCCCATGGGGTACCTGTGTTGGAATGATCCATCCCTGAAGGACTGCATCCCGTGGAAAGGACACATGCTGGAACAATTTTTGAATAACTGCAGCCTGTGGGAAAGACCCATGTTGAAGCCATGCTCAAGCCCTCTGATGATGTTTGTGGCCTTCCTTCTCTGCATTTGCTCCAACAGGTCTATGTCTTTAGTTTACTGAGGGGCCCGGAGCTGAATGCAGTACTACATGTGGGGTCTCGTAAGAACAGGGTAGATGGAGAGAATCACCTCCCTCAGCCTGCTGGCCACACTTCTTTTGATGCACCCCAGCTATGGTTGGCTTTCTAGGCTGCTAGCACACATTGGTTGAGATTCTCATCAACCAACACTCTCGAGTCCCTGTCCTTAGGGTTGCTCTTAGTTAATTGTTTGCCTAGCCTGTATTTGTACTTTTGATTGCCTTGACCCAGACGCTGGACCTTGCACTTTGCCTTGTTGAACTTCATAAGGTTCACATGGGCCCACCTCTCAAGCCTGTCAAGGCTTCTGTGGATGCCATCCCTTCTCTCCAGTGTGTCCGCCACACTACACGGCTTGGTCTCATCGGCAATCTTGCTGAGGATGTCCTCAATCCCACCATCAATGTCAGCTGCAAAGATGCACCGGTCCCAATACTGATCCCTGAGGAATGCCACTCGTAACTGGTCTCCACTTGGACATTGAGTTGTTGACTGCAACTCTGAGTGTGACCATCCAGACAATTCCTTATCCACTTAGTGGTCTGTCTGTCAAATCCATATCTCCAATTTAGAGACAGAGATGTCATGTGTGACACTTTGTACAAGTCCAGGTAGATAGCATCTGTTCTTCTCCCCTTATCCACTAGTGCTGTAATCTCTCTGTAGACAACCACTGAATTTGTCAGGCATGATTTGCCCTTAGTAAAGCTATATCACCTCCTGATTTTTCATGTGCCTAAGCATAGTTTCTAGGAGTATCTGCTCCATGATCTTGCTGGGCACAGAGGTGAGACTATAGCCATTGTTGGAAACAGAATGCCAGGTCAGATGAACGGTTGGACTTGCCCAGTACTGATATTTTTATCAGGAAATACAAGAATGTAACATATAGCTCGAGTTAGACAAGATGATCTTGCTCATATCTGAAGGGCAGGAAAAAGAGCCCAATGTGCATATTTTAGGGAGAAGAAAGAGGACAAATATTCCTTCTGGAAAATCACCAGCTCTGACATCACCTATGTCTATTCAAGCAGATATCTGTGTACAAATGGTGAACAACATGATTATTTTGAAAGCACTGCTTTGAAAATGTCATGTAGACATTGACAAATAAGATCTTTCAACATATTGAGAACAAGAACAAAGTACAACACAAAATAAAATGATGGCTTTACTAGGTCATTTCCAGTAAATTTTCTTCAAAGATCAGGTCATTTAGGTAAGTCTACACCAATGAAAGAAGTAAGCAGTTTAGAGGAGGGCACTCTGATATACAAAAGAAAAGACAGTAAAATTGCCTCAAAGACTGTGAGTAACATATTTTCAAGCAGGTATTTTTGGGTTGTTACACTATTTTTATTTTGTGGTTTTAAGCAATAACATATTTTGACTCTGAAAAAATAGTCCATCCAAACCAAAAAGCATCTTTTTAAAAAATAACAACTGCTGTATTCAGTCTTCCATTGAATAATAATCCAAATTAGTGTCTAAAGGAGTGCATTATGAGGGAAGTAGGGGGGTGAAGCTTTTACACCATAGCCTGAACTATTATTTCAATCATCTTCTTATTGATAAAGATAGAAAAATATCTGTGTTACTTGTAAGGGTACTTGCATCAAACTTAATGAATACTCTTTATCTAGAATCTCTAGAATCATAGAATCATTTAGGTTGGAAAATTCCTTTAAGATCATAGAGTCCAATAGTTAACACTGCAAGTCCACCACTAAACTATGTCCCTAGTCATGTCTACATGTCTTTTAAATACTTTCAGGGATGGCGACTCAACCACTTCCCTCGTCAACCTGTTCCAGTGTTTGACAACTCTTTCAGTGAAGAATTTTTTCCAAATATTCATTCTAAATCTTCCATGGCGCAACTTGAGGCATTTTCCTCTTGTCCTATTGCTTTCTACCTGAGAAAAGAGGCTGACACCCACCTTGCTACAAGCTCCTTTCAGGTGGTTGTAGAGCACAAGAAGGTCTCCCTCCAGCCTCCCTTTCTCCAGAATTAACAACTCTAGTTTCCTCAGATGGTCCTCACATGTCTTTTTCTCTAGACCATTCACCAGCTTCATTGTTCTCCTTTGGACTTGCACATCTACTTATCAACTAATCAATTTTGAAAAACTCAGCTTTCATTTACCATTTCCAACTATTTTGACAGCTTGTAGGGAAAGGTTACTCACCACTGCTAGTAACCACTGATTTCATCCCTGATTTCTCTTACAGCTGCTCATTGAATGCCAGATTTTTTTTCCCAGTTTATTACCAGTCATTTCAGGTAACTGTAAAATATGGTACAGTAAGTCAGGTTTCCTTTACCGAGTCCCCTCAAAATAAGGAATTCAGCATGGAAATCTGCCTGGTTTCTTTCACAGAGAAAGCTAACAAAAAGAATTTATTTTATCCTTTGCAATCTTGTCCTTTCAGGTTTCTCTTGTGTACTTTGATCATCAGTTGGCCTTACAGACTTTGCCAAGCATCTCAATACTTATGCATTTGAAGGAATTTTCTATTTGGTTTTATTTCCTTTTGCCAGTTACTCTTCAAGCCCTCTTTTAGACCCTCCTCATTGTTTGTACATTTAATCTGCCAGAGTTCATGATCATTTCCTTTTCTTAGGTTTGACGCAGCTCCATCCTTCTGAGGGATGCCTTCTAGTTTGCAATAATCTCCTTTACCTGCAGTTAAGTCCTCATGATTTTTCCACCCTTTCTAAAAATCTCTTTAAAAAATATCTGTGATATGCATTCGCCAGTGCTGATCTTTCAATAGTCTCCACTCTGTAAGGTTATCATTCACTTAGCTGCTCATTTTAAACAAGTTTCTTCACTGTTGAGTGGCTCTAGAGTACCTCTAGAAACAGAGTGAAATTGCATTGTATCATTTTGGCTTTTGTTGCTCCTGTAGGACCACAGAGTTTATTTAGATTCACATATGCGCTTTTGAGCCAAGTAATAAATAGTCAGGACAAAGCTGAGAGAGGTGTCCCACATTGTGCACTGCCTTCACAGCTGCTTCAAGATGTACTTATTTTTGGCCTTGTAAATATATGATTTCTGTGTTTTGTACCAGTGTGAATATTAATAGCGATAATTGAAGGCTCCTCCTATTCTTGTGTTTCCTGTCCTCTCTGCCTCTAATCTCTTGTGGCATAGCGGTCAGTGCTGCCATCCTATCTGTATGGTGGGTAATGTCTTAAATTCTTCATATTTAGGCCTTCAGTTTTGGTACCCTAAGGACACTATGGTACTTGATCAGGTCGGTAGTTTGTCAGTTTTGTTTCATATCAAACTGGGCTTCTCTGGTCCAATGAATGTTGAGAGGATGAGTGTAGACATGAGAACACAAGGCAAGAAGGGACCAGCAACACAGTTCAGGAAAAGGGTTCTTGCTTCAGGAGTTCACCCAGATTTTCTTCATGGTCAAAGGAGTGAGGGAAACTCCTCTAAAGAACAATTAATCATAGAATCATAGAATCACCGGGTTGGAAGAGTCTCACCAGATCATTGAGTCCAACCATTCCTATCAATCACTAAACCATGCCCCTCAGCGCCTTGTCCACCCGTCCCTTTAAACACCTCCAGGGAAGGTGAATCAACCACCTCCCTGGGCAGCCTGTGCCAGTGCCCAGTGACCCTTTCTGTGAAAAATTTTTCCTAATGTTCAGCCTAAACCTCCCCTGGCAGAGCTTGAGGCCATTCCCTCTTGTCCTGTCCCCCGTCACTTGGGAGAAGAGGCCAGCTTCCTCCTCTCCACAACCTCCTTTCAGGTAGTTGTAGAGAGCAATGAGGTCTCCCCTCAGCCTCCTCTTCTCTCTACCTCCTTTGGAATGAGACAAGCCAGTTTATTCTTAAAGTTAGATTGGCTGCTTCTAAGGTTTTTTCTCCAATTACAAAACACACATTTTAGGTCTCAGTGAAGAAGGTTTTAAGTGCCTTCAGGGAAATATAAGTCTGTGATGTACGCTGATTGATTTACTCTCCTTCCTCCTGCTGAAATTGGTCTAATTAAATGTTTTAAATGTTGAGGACAGAGCTCCTTAGCTGCTAGGGCTCATAAGGGAAGGAGAGAAGAAATAGGACACATTGGTTCTCATGCTTGGTCTAAGGATCTATTTTTATATTAAATAGATAATGGGTAAGTGATATCCTTGGAATAGAGACTGTCTGTCAATAAAGTAACTTTACTGCTCAACTCCCTCAGTCTTAGGCCAGTTGCATTTAAGCATGGAAGCACAATTCCAGGTACCTGAATAATTTTGAAGTCCATATTTTAAGGGTTAAAAGTGTTACTCTTCTCAGGGAGAATGGATCACTTCTTTACATGAAGAGAGATGGATATAAACAAAGATGGGTTAGAAAATGATGAGTTGTGCTTTCATGCCTGATGCATATAGAACAACCTAATCCTCCTTAAGTAGCTCAAAAGAGATACATTATTAATTTAAGAGATATGTACCGGTTATACTGATTCAGTAATAGAAATAACTGGTTTTGCATGACATAAAAAGCTTTATAAGTGATTAATCTGAGACTATTTCTATGAGACTGAAAGTTTTATGTGCCATTCCAATTATAAAGGTGTAGGCACTAAACCATCATTGGTGTGAAGGTGAGGAAAGATATGGTAGTTCATGACAGCTGCTGAACTGCCTATAAATACATAGAAGATTGTTTCAGCATCTGTGAGACTTACCAAATCTAAAAACATTTTTCTTATGCATTGCAAGACAAAACCACAAATTCTCAGTGAATGCCCCAAATAATGGATGTCTTTAAATGTTTTGGTCAATTTCAGATTTAGTAGACAGTCAAAGGGGTTCCAGTGTTGCTACCTGATTTCTTTTATACTGGGCTAGAAGCAGCTCCTTGTGGGCATCCTACAGAGTGCTGTGTTTTCTTTTGTTCCAGATCATTTTTATGACCATACTCAGAGGAAGTATTTAATGGGTGACAATTCACAAATTTGAAGTCAGTTTTCAGTGTATATGACCCTGTGGACTACATTTCATAAACATCATAGGGAGTTTAACGATTACCTTTTTAAAAAAAAAAAAAATAGAAGCTCTTATAGTACTTTACTTAGCAAAAATATTAATCTTGCACTGATATATGTGTTCCCTGTGAAGCTGCTTAAACTGACAACTCCCACTACAGCCAGAATTATTCCTTATCTGCACTCTCATATATCTAAGCATTTATATTCTTTTGTTCCATTTCATATCCTGTAGATTTTCATATTTCAGTGTCTGAGCAGCTTTCTGAAGTGCAGAAAGCAATGTGGCTAGCATCCATCATATCTATTCTTACTTCTATTCCCCATGGGAAAAATAAGAATAGTGGAGATGCTTCGGGTTTATAAATGAAGTCAAAGCTGAAAATAACTTTTGCACATAGATGCTCTTTGATTATTCAGGAAATACATTCCAAACACTTAGCCCTGAAGAAAATGATGTCTCTAGTGCAGATGAGCTTCATGCTTACCGTAGAAAATTTCAGCAATGCTGTTGGCAATGTTACTAATGTTGGCCTTTCGGTTAACCTTGGCTGCAACAATGACATACTTAAGGATAATAACTGAGACCTTGGGCAAGAATAAATACCTTACAGAGAGCTGGTTCAGGAAACAAAGGACAGATTTGCTATCAAAATAGTAGACAGCATTGTTTGAAGGAGGTGCTACAGCATTTTGAACTCATTAGTGTTTTCTTAGTGCTGAAGGCTACAAACCCAAATATGCTGTGTTACCTTACTCAGCTCTAAATACTTCATGAGATAATATGTTCACTGCCCATTGGCATGAAATGGAGGACTTCATGTCAGTGAAGGAAAGCAATCCAGCTGACAATCTGATGTCACTAGTGGTTGGTGCCTCTAGCAAAAAGATTATTTCAGACTCACTTTTAGGTCTCTCCTGGTAAAATACCAGCTCTAATTCCATCCTCTGGCTAAATAGAAATAGTAACCAGCTAAGAAGCAAGATCTGGCTCTTTCTAGCTAGAGGGATTAGTTTTTTCTGTTATGGACATCTAACAGCAGCCTAGCCATTAAACATAAGAATTAGTCTGACACCTTCCACATCCTCCAGTTGACCTAAATAAACAAATAATATCCCCCCAAATATCAAAGAAGCAATCTCTCCATGGCAAATTTTGCTTCTATGCCATGTACCTATTATTTTTAACTCTGGAGGAGTGCTTTTTCTATAACCACGGCTGGAATTTGGCCCTTAACAGTGACTGTGTCTTCGCTCTTTGTAATGTAGGTCAAGAGAAGAAATTAAATGATGACATTGTGCTGCTTACTGTTGCATCCCTGAGGAGTTTGTGTGGTCCCTACTGATTGCCTTGAATCATTAATCAAAGGGTAACTGCACTGCACAGCCCACAGTATATTCTCAGCAGGCACATGCATTGATGAGGCTGCACCAAGAGAAAAGGCTTAATTGCATCGACAGTACAGTTTTTTCACAGTTTAGAGTGTTTATCAAAATTGTGCTTGTAGCATCTAAAAATACTGTAATTAATGCAGCTTCGCACACTGTTTTCTTTTTAGTTTCTTCTGTTAAAGAAGACAGCTGTTAGCTAGGAAAACAAATTCATCTCTTTTCCTTCTCTCTCTCGCCTCCTGTTTTGTATGTGAGTGCATCAGTAGGAGGCTCACAGTTTGTTGTAAATGTTCATTCACAGTTTCTGCAGATTCTTACATTCATATTCACAAAGGCAGAATATTTCAAGATGTCCTTCATATCAAGTTACTGTTATTCACTTCAGATGTGCGGAATACAGATTTCAGAGGTTTTGCTTCCCAAGACAAAACAATGATCCTTATGGGAACAAAACCCACTGTCCTCATGGACAATTTGAGTCAGCCATTTCTTTGTTCTTAAGTTGTATCCTTTTGTTGCTAATCTAAACGTGCCTTGTGAGTATTAACATGCAGAATACGTTATAGAATAAGGAAAGTATACCTTGTTTGACGGATAAAGCATCTGCAAGAGAAGGTGAGTGAGATACTAGTAAGTCAGCTTGTGACACCACTAAACAGTTGGGCCTTGGCTCCTGGGCAGCCCAGGGCAGTGCTTTTCTTTTCCCTATTATATATTCAGGCTGTGAGAACAGGAAAGGACACAGAAGTGTGCTGTGTGGTTTTGGCCACCTCTATAGGCTGCTGCAAGCCCATGAGAAACCCAACCTGCTTACTGGCAAGAAAGCTGGGAGTAAGGGACTGGCATATGCCCTTTTGTGCAGAGAGCTACAAGAGCAAGGGAATTTATAATGGAAAGAGATATGGCTTAGGTTAAAGAAGGTACTGGAAAAAAAGATCTCTCTGAGCATCAAGGAAAAGGAGCTTTAAGACCTGCCTTGCTCACCTTTGTAAAGTGCTTTGTTACGTGCTTCGTTACTTCAAATATCCGCATCAGGTTTGAAAATGTTCCAGTTCCTACATATTGCCTTGTAAATCTTGTATTACAGTGAAGAAGGCTGTGTGGCTGTGTATATAGCAGAGCTTTGCAAGGCTGCAATTTCACTGAAATGACTATTATTACCTTATAGACTGCAAGGGTAAAGCTCAAGTGGTGAAGTATATGAAATCCTAAGGTTAAATAATGGATTTTGCCATAACATTATACTGGCTTTTATACTTCTTTTGCTGATGTAGGACTTGCAGCTGTATTAAAACAGGACCATATTGAAAATCTTTATCATTTTCTGGCATAACAGCCTGCACTGTGTACACATACAGTGCAAAGGCTCAAGATTGCAGAGCAGGTAGAATTACCTTGAGTTCATCAAATGCTTTCTGTTTTGTGAATGAAGATATTTGTAGCCAAGCTGCCTTTGCCATTGCAAGTCTACAGTGCATCCAAGAATTGAGATTATTTTAGAACTTATTAGTCAACACTGCAGCCCTGGAGACCATTTAATTAAATGATCCTATGACAGTTTAAATAGCTAAGCGTTATGACTTGCAAGAGTGAAAATGGTGCCTGTTGAGCAGCACCGGATCTGGAATCAAGTAAGATACTGGTCCTGTGGTGGAGCCTGCGCTCACCTAAGCCTATGCCCACCACAAGAAAAGCTGTATGAATTAATGAGTAATACATACGTAGCACAAAATAAGAAAATGAAACAAAATTAAAGAATAAAATTCCCAATGGTTAAGAGACAAAATAAATGAAAATAGAGTATATTTTAAACAATCAAGATTTAAATGAAGGTGATGTCAACATAAGTCTTAAAAGACGTTCAATGGACTTAAACCATTCTTTCTCCTTCCGTACATTAAATTGGTATTTTGAATGGGATGGAACAACCTGAAAATTTCTGTATGGTAGTCTTTAAGAAAATTTATTGACCAGAGAGATTGTTTAGGCTATGATCTTTCAGAATAATTTGATTTTAATGTCTTTAGAAAAAAAGACGCCACTTTGTTTCCCAGTACAAACTCTGCTCTTGGAAGTGCTGCCTTACAGATTAGATTAACTTAATGCATGTTGATTTTGAGTCTTAAAACCAGTGAAGAAGCAACATGTCCCTAGAATTGATAGTGTTAGCATCTCCTTTCATTCATTAGCCAGACAACATTAAACAATAGCAATTATGCCGCTATTAAAATTACATCAGGTCTTCCATTTAAAAGGGGTGAAAAAACACAAACTGAACATTCTGTACCTGTTCCTAGATCAACTCTTGAAATCAGCAATGGCCTTTCCATTGCAGCGTCTTTTTTTTCCTTTGTATAATAAGGAGAACGATGGGTGCAGCTTATGAAGTTCCTTTATCACCGTGTGGAAAACTATATAGGGAAATTTTTTTTGTAACTGAAAACTATTTTATGCTTTCACAAAGTAAGACACTGTAAAGTGGTGTATGAATAGGAACTAACCCTCAATTTGTGTTGAGCCGTTGTTTTGATTTATGCTGCTGAGGCTTTTCTGGCCTTTAAAAGAAGCCATCATGGATGTGAATACTGCTATCTGAAATTCCTCTTACCCGCTGATCTCGGGAAGTTCTGAGACTGGCTTTCTTCTCCCCCAGCCATGCCCAGCTTCATTCACTTCTTACCAAAGACTCCCTTTTCCATCAGCTTAGCAGAGAAAGAAAAATGGCAAAGAGGGAAACATCACTCATTAAAGTTTGACTTAAATTCATATATGTATTTTAAAAGAAGTGAAGTAGCAACTTTTTGGCCAGTCATCTGTCAGCCTCCAGTTTCACTGGCTCACCTAGACAGGGAACAGTGAGGCAATTCTGGTATATTACAGGTAGCTTCAGAAAGCTGCCTACAGCCCATATGGGTCTACCATGTTAAGGGCAAATGCTCTGCTCTCAAACAGTGCCAGGCTGCCTGCAAATGCTTTTCATGAATGCTTCCACCTCTCCTTCTCCTTTCTGCATCCTACACCTGGTAAACATCTTCCTTGGCACAGCTAGAGGGATGCCATAAAGCCATCTCACTGCATTGATGTATTCTTTGCATTACTATTGCTCACTTAAAGAATCAACTGTCAAAGAAAAGAAACCATAAATGCTGGGGCAGGATAAACCTGGATTTACTAAGGAACTGGTTAAAATTTGCTAAGTGCAGGATCATCTTTCCACAGTCAGGTTCAATTGTTTACTGCTGTCCTTGCCCTTCTGCGAGCCAACAATTTACAGATTGTCAACTTTAATGAAAATACAGAAGTGAATCAGCAATTTAAGTTCAACCTTCACTCTAATATTACTATAATACTAGCCTGTTCCATTCAAGCAGGCATTTGTTCTGCTTTTTAAAAATGCTTAGTAACATCAAATCCTAAAATACAGCTGCTGTTACTGATTTTTAAGCTGTGCAGTTACAGTAACATTACTATTCTTAAAATATTCCTGTCTAATTTTACCACTGAGAGGAAGTTTGGGTTGGAACTCCACAGGAATCGGTTCTGGGGAAGCAGAAACCAGGGTAGAATTCAAGCAGTTCCTGTCAAGCAAGCCATTCGGATAATTGCAGTGCCAATTGCTTTACAAAACCCCAAACTGTTATTTTCAAAAACCAACTGCTGCACAATACGTCTGCTGGTATCAATGTCTATTGATATAAAATGATCTAAGGCTGATGTCTCTTATACTGCAAAAAGATTTGGAAAATGGATTTTTTTCGTTATGCATGTACTTTGGAAAAAAGAGTTTTAAACAATTCACTATATAAAAGCTTAGTCTGTTCCTATTCTTTAACACAGACAAGTAATTTTGAGCGCTATTTCAGCTGTTGTTGGTTTTCAAATGTTGTTAAGGTTTTATTCCTAGCTTATATCATATGACAAACTCTGTTAGCATTCAAAGGGGTTATGGACAGTGCTGAATGCTGTATCTCTTGTTCCTTTCTAGCCTAACGCATAATTTTGTGTGTATGAACGATATATGGAATTCTTTAGTTTTCAAAAATGTAATTTTTTGGTCAAACCTGTAATTTACTTCAGCATCTATGATATTTTATTTTTCCTTCACTCATGTACTAACTTACTATGCATTCAGGTGATGTGTGCTTGCAGACTGCAGGATCATTGTGAAACTCATGAGGAATTCAAGTGAAGTAATATATATTTCCCTTGAAACAGAAACAAACTTGTACCAGCAATCATTTCTAGGGAGGAGGTAAAAAAAATCCTAACAAACCACAACCACCAACAAAAAAAGACCTTTCTGTGTCTATAACTGAAAACTGCTTTGGTCCTTGTATTCCTGTGGCCATGTTTTGTCAGTCTGAGATCTCTAGGTGCTGCTTGTGCAGTTATAGTGTTTATTGCCCTTAAATCCAGATTCCACATCTTTCCATTAGTCTATGATACATTGGTAAACTATATAAACCAGGTCATTGGACTACCACTCTGTAATGAAAAGGGCTAATAATAATGGGTCACAATAATTCCTCAGCCTTACTTGGGCATTCATTTGGTTTCTGTTGGTTTTGGATCAGATCTTGTTATTAATACAAGTGTACATTAATACAAGCTGAGGGGTGACCTCATTGCTCTCTACAACTACCTGAAAGGTGGTTGTAGAGAGGAGGGTGCTGGCCTCTTCTCCCAAGTGACAGGGGACAGGACAAGAGGGAATGGCCTCAAGGTCCGCCAGGGGAGGTTTAGGCTGGACGTTAGGAAAAAATTCTTTACAGAAAGGGTCATTGGGCACTGGAACAGGCTGCCCAGGGAGGTGGTTGAGTCACCTTCCCTGGAGGTGTTTAAGGCACGGGTGGATGAGGTGCTGAGGGATATGGTTTAGTGTTTGATAGGAATGGTTGGACTCAATGATCCGGTGGGTCTCTTCCAACCTGGTTATTCTGTGATTCTGTGATTCTGTGAAGTGTACATTCTAACTTCTCTTGAGCACACATGTGTAGAAATTTGTCTTGCAACTCACCCCTGCTGTGCTTCAAGTGTTTCTGGGCCTTCACTGCAGTATAACCAAGATTACTATAAGGCTTCTCTTCTGTATTGCCCCCACACAAACAAGTATTAGCTGGATCCAGATGAGACTATTTCCTGGCCAGAGATCATTTCCTGAAGTGCCATTTTTTCTCCTGTCTTGCTGAATATGATACAACCATTCGTACCCAAAGACTTGTTGGTATGCTGTGTCTCCCAAGCACCCAGTGTATTTTGAAACATCAATAGCAGCACCAGATTCTGTCAACAAGGTAGGGCCATTCGTTGCTCCCTACAGCTACCCTTAAATAATTGGTCTGGCTCATAAAAGTCTCCCCTGGCAGATTATATTTTAATCTAATAAAGTGTCCCAAAGGCTCAAGAAAGGGGACCTGCCTAGTCTTAAAATCTGACTGATAGTGGGGCTGAAGGCATTACTCTCCTTTTGCCAGAGATCACGTGCACTGGTTTCACCACCTAATTCTTGGAATCTTCTCTTTCACTTCTAGCACACAGTTCTGTCTACCTGTGCGTAAAGGTGGTACGCAGTTTCTTAATCCATTTGGCTGTACCTTCTCCCATAAACTCTGTTTTTTATTCCAGACCCTATAACTGATGTATTTCAAATGCAGTCTTCATCACTTATCCAGCACTCCTGCAAAAATAAGAATAAAAAATAAATAAACTCACTGTGCCATCTTGCAGGTAAGCCCCATACTCAGAACTGCAGGCATTCAGCTTGTCCTTCCCTTCCAGAAACCTGGCTTGTTTGCCCTCAGGGCCTGTATTAGCAAGCCTGACAACAGCTCCTATTTCTTTTACTATTGTATTTATATGCCTTCTACTTTTTTATTAGGTTCCTTGGGCTCTTCTCCTTCCTGGAGACGTTTCCCAGCCCTGCCAGTGCCCTTTCCAAATTCACTGGGTTTATGTTAGAAGAGTTCACAGGCTCTGTAATCAAGTGCAATGGATGAGTGAATCCTCCAGTGGTTTTGAATATCAGCTCACTATATCTAGATTCTGCCTCTCTCCAGCACCAGCTTAACGGCTTCAAGCAGTAACTGCTTTTAACAATATGTGGCTCTGGATCCATTTAGCTTTTGTTCTTCCAAATGAAGGCTTACAGACACCAAGCCAGCTGCCTCAACACACCTCAGCACTGGCTGTAACCATATAATTTGCTATTGCTGTTTTTTCTTGTGGTTCAGCATTGCACATGGCCCATTCAGTGGCCACACAGGCTGTCTAAGCCAGGTGATTTCAGTCAGGATTTTTTGAACCAAGCTATGCTTCTTAAGCCACCAGCCAGCTCACATAGCTCTTCAAAAGTCCCAATTCTTTAGTCAAAGCTTGAATCTGAGTAGTAGCTGCTTGTGTTTCATGGTCACATTCTCAGTGGCCCTTCTCTCATATAGTTTTACCTGCCCTGCTATTTTTACCACTACATCTTGTCCTTATTTATTTGTATGCTTGTCCCTCATTGTGCAAAGGGCCATATGGACACCAGAGTTGTGGGGGTGATTTACTTTCACAAGGTATAGACCCAGGTGGACTGGGATAATCCCAAATGTCTCTTTGCCCGTCCCCCAGACCCCATTTTTCTATCTGTCTTCTGGTTTGTACTGCAGCCACTCTACCCATCATACCCAGTCACTTCTGTTTAATCTTCTCAGCTATCTTCTTGCAAGAATGATGCTCTTCGCCTTCCTATCTCCCCTGCTGTATTTTCACCAACACTGCTGTAACAGCTGCCTTAGCCCAAGCCAACTCAGTCTGTTTTTTTCCCCTCTTCTGTTTTGTTTTTTTAATATCTGAAAATATTTTCTTCAGTCTCTTTTCCTAGCCTCACCATTGTCTCCTAGCAGCAGCTGTTTAAGCCCTTCTGAGGCAAAGGAATATTCCCTAGCATTGTAATCCCCAGTGTGATCCCCACTAACACTTGTTTTTGTCTCCTAGTGCCCTGCTTTTATCTTCACTCTCAGTTCACATGAGCTGCTGCCTACCATCCAACATTCCTCCAGCCTAGGCTGCCCTCCCTATTAACTCCTTCTTTTCCGTAAACAATCCACTCTTCCTAAGACCCTCAAAAACTCATGCAACTTTACTTAAAAGACCTTTAAAAGCATCAGGTGTCCAAGGGTCAGTGCCTGATCTTCCTGCCTGTTTTTGCCATAGAACCCATAGTAGTCTCTCTCCTACAAAGAGCATGACTGTACTCACTGGTTGATTTGAAAACTCCTTCCCCATCCTGCTTTGGCATACATGGGTTATGACCTTTTCACCAACCTGGCATTTGAGTGTTCTTGTTTGCTGTGTGTGACAATGATACAATATCTATTTCTGCTTCACTCAGGTCCTGACATTCTTGCTCTTATAGCCTTGGTTGTTGAGTTCCCTGCATTTTCCAACCTGTTACAAGAGAAACAGTGCCTTTTTCTGCTTGCAGGACCCACCTGGTGCAGAGTGAACTAAGGAGAATAGGACTGTTCAGGTTTTTTTACTAGTTTTACTAAACAAAATTTAAGAAGATAAATAATTGCTAGTATTTCTGTCATGCTGGGCAATTTTTGAGATCGTTTACACCTGTACCACTATGCACAAAATCACAGGGAGGACACGATTAAAGGGGAAGGAGTCCATGCCTGGAAACTTGCATGGTAGGTGGTCATTTTTTTTGTCTGTGTACTATTTGTTCTTTAGGTAGTGCAGTTTCACAGGAAAACACTCTTTATGTAGCCTGAATAAGGAGGGTTTTGCACAATTTACTTTGCTGATAGTTATGCATACACAACTACATTATGAATCAGTGAAATGTTTTTTGTGAAGTATCTAGTTCTGCAGCAGCTTTGCAACCTACTCATATTGCAACACATTTTATTCCAGGAATCCACTAAGGTTCTGAGACTCCATGGCAGGTACAGTGGAAACAGTCATGATCAGCAGCAGTGACTGCGATTTTCTGTAATGGATATTGTCTGCTTGTAGGGAAAGTTAAATAGAACTGAAACGGTTCGAGCGGTCTATCAGCTGTATCATGAGAATTACAATTCTATTTCTCATTTAAAGCTTTTGGAAAGCAACAAGCCTGTCAAGTTACTAAAATTAATAGGGAGTTACATTGATTCTTTCCTTAGCGGGGAAAAACTTGGGATGGAAATTACAAGTAAAAAGGCTCCAAAGTAAGAAGAAGAGTTGTATTTACTTTAAGTTTTGCAGTGAGATTTTCTTTAGCGAATCTGGAGGGAGGTTGTCTATTGATTATTAGTCCTACAACCAGTCCTTATAGGGGGCCTGGTGCTGGCCACACAAAATTAGAGTTTTTTTTCTTGTATGTGTTCAGTTTCCCAGTCAGTTTCATCAAGATCAAGCAAGGATATGGACTTACTGAAGTGTACATAATTTAACATGTGTGGAAGCTATGTTGAATTTTTATTACTTGCCATCACAAGTGTCTTGACTTATTCTTAGGAAATATCCACTGCAATGTACTGGGTTTCAGATGTTCCTGATAGACCTAAAATTATTAAGGCAACAGTTTCTGTTCTCTTGTCAGAACTGCCAGTTTTGACAAGGAGTATGCACTGGATTTACTGCATTTGTTTTGTATTTTACATATGCTTGGTCAGCTAAACTGACTTTGTCTCTCTCATTTTTTTCTATTCATGAAAAACATGAAATCCTGGCAGTCTTATGATATTCACAGAATCACAGAATCATAGAATCACCAGGTTGGAAAAGACCTCTTGGATCATTGAGTCTAACCATTCCTGTCTGCCACTAAACCATGTCCCTGAGCACCTTGCCTTCCCATCTTTTAAACACCTGCAGGGATCGTGACTCAACCACCACCCTGGGCAGCTTGGTCCAGTGCCCGATGACCCTTTCTGTGATTTTTTTTTTCCTGAATTCCACACCCTCTTCCCACTTGCAACTGAAATATTGGTTATAACTCACTAGATATCATTCCTTGCAGGTTTGGTTTGTAGGATCAACAGGAATCTTACTGTTTTTTGTGGGAGAAAGAAACTGCAATACATGTCCCATGTTACCAGAGCTTTCTTATTTATAGTAGCCAAAGTCTACCAGTAATTTGATTAGGATTTCCAAAGGGACAGGGAAATTGGTACAAATCAGATGAGTCAATCATCTTCATCACATACAGAGTTTAAAAGTTTTGTTAGAATAAAAAAGATTATGTTAATGAATATCAGCATGAAACAATAGTTCATATTAAAATGAGTATGGTTTAATCATTAACTGTTTAGTGCTGGATAATCTGTGAGGCTTGCCATTTAAAGTTCTTAAGATCAGGAATGACATAGCACTGCTATTGGAGAAGGCTCTTACTGGAATGGTCAACAGTCTCTGACCTCCCTTGCACTTTTGGAAGGTTGACCTGGCATCTCTCTCTTTCGGGAGGGAAGAGAAAGACTAGAGACAGAAAAGACTAGCATAGCTCATTCCTTGTGAATTCCCTGTGCTCCCTTCTGTGCCTACTCAAGACAGAATGCCTCTTTCTACTTCCTTATAAAGGTTAAGGTTGCAAGGTTATAAGGAGCCTTGTGATTAGGCACAGATACAACAAGAAATATGGGAAATTACATTATCATCTTCATTCCTCCTCTAAGGTGTTTTTGAGGAGGTATCATGTGGATTGTATGGTTTGCATTCGTGGATTATTTTTGAAGATGGCTTTAAAGATTTTTATGATGTATCAAATACACAATCACACATGTTTCTAGCTGAAATATTTTTCAGCTAGAATTAACTGGAATATTTTTCACTGAAATATTTTTCACTCTCTCCCCAGCCTATATATTTTAAATATGATACACAAATGAGCATTGACACTAAGAAGTCTAGCTTGGATTTGTTTATACCTGGTACTCCTGTTTGATTATGGATAACATTCTGAGATCAAAAGATGGCCTTCATTATGCATCTACCTAAAAACCAAATAACTGAAAAGAGTGCTAGCAGGGGCTTTGTCCTGAAAACTAAAACTTATTATTAAAATTGGCCAGATTATTCCTCTATTTAAAATATGTCCACCTCTGCATCTGAGCTGTCAGGCTTACAGAGTACATGCGCGTAGTTGTTTTGCAAGGCCACGCTTTATCTCCTCAGATTTGTAGTCCATGTCAGAACATTGGTAATGAAAGTAACTTTTTCCACTTTTTTTGGCCTTGAGAGATATTTTATACCTCTTTCTTAATGAGTGATTATCACTATGAAGTTATTATTTTGCTGTTATTTTCA